>NC_136424.1:65525000-66125000 GCF_052625555.1 Lactuca saligna
GTTTAGTTTGTTAAGTAAAAAGTAACTTTATACATAAAATCTAGGCATCAAATATAGTACATAAAAGTTAAAAGTTAGGTTTTTTGTTTTTCACCTGTATCATCTGTTAAAACTTGATCCAAATTTGAAATGCGACCCAATTCGGCCACAGTATCAGAGCAAACCTCCCTCCTACAAAACCCAAGAACTGTATCACGAAAACCCGACCCATTTTCACACAAATTCATCTCGATTCTTGAAAATTCACTCCCGGATCTTCTTGGTTTAGGCGTAATTGGGACTTGAACACCAACAAAATGGATCACTCTTCCATCTTCCTTGCTGAAAATAGGAAACATGTGGAACAAAATCCAAAAGGGTGTCCCATTTTTATGGTAATTTAATAAACTAACTTGTATACTTCTTTCTTCTCTAATGGCATCCCTTATCTCCATTACTGATCTCCTATTAGTCCTACTCCCTTGAAACATCCTTCCATTCTTTCCAATCACCTCTTCTCTTGAATACCCAGACATTTTCAAGAACTCCCTTGATGCAAAAACAATCGGGTGACCCGAAATTAACGGGTCGGTTATGGTGAAACTATGGGGTAGTTCGTCAAGAGCTTCTCGGACCCAAATTGAGTACCGATTATTGATGGATTGTTCAATTGAAGTACCCATTGGTTGTTGCTCCATGAATATTGAAACTTTGCTTGATTTTCAAACTCGATTTCGCTTAATACAAAGATTAATCCCAATCCCATGTGGTAAAGTTGGAGAATTTTTGGGCTTTTTCAGCTTTCAATGGATTAAACAACTAAAACCCCAAACTAGAGAAAGGGAAAGAAAGCAAAAAAGATACTATCTTTACAGCATAAAAACTTTATACCTACAAAACTCCATAATTTCCAAGTTCGTGAGTGAGAAAGATGAAGAATTTTGTTATTGGTTTTGAAGAAAATGAAAAGACACAACAAAACTAGAGGTTTTCATAACATAAAGATTGAAGAATTTAAGGGGCCCATAAATATACAGTTGTGAAGTAATTGAGTGGAGAAAAACCTCTTTTGTGAAAATATCTATGAAGTTGTCAAGGCTACGAGATACCCATCAGATGCATGAACAGTGGAAGAGGGAATAACTCAAAGTTTGTGGAGAGGAGAGAGGGGAAGGCCACGGCGAAGGTGAATCACGAAAAAAAGAAAATAATAGAAAATGGAAAATGAGAGGGGCTTCTAAAAGATTAGAACGAACCAAATAAGGGTTATAGTTTATGTAATGGAAATTTATAGAATCAGATGTTATCCAACCACGTCGGATTTGTTTAAAAGTCAAAATAAACAAATATTATTTCAATTAATAATTAAATACTTTGATTTGATTTTGTTATCAAGAAAAACTAATGTCTACTTCTATTAATCATTTTTCAATAAATAACTAAAAAAAAATTGTCAAATATGACACTCATATTGCGAAATGTATTGCTTAGAAGAAAATAATGACCGTACTATAATATGTACTCTTGAAATTTTACGAAATCCAAAACAAATTTGTTTGTTTGATATCATTTCTTTAAGGAAAAGAACATAACTTCAAATTTTTTTAGATGAATATTTTGTTGTTACTCGTGTTGGTGGTTCAGGACAATTAAAAAACTGATGAATACATATATTTTAGGTTTTTGTTAAAATCTATGGTGTAGTGTAACATTTCGATTCTCAGAAACTTGAAGATTAAGGAGCTTGAAACGAGAGGAAGCTTGTAGATCCAGCATCTACATCGTGTTGGCTTGCATTTAGAGGTAAAAAGTCCTTACCTTGACATTCCATTTGTTAGATATCTTATTATGTGAGAATATGGGCATTTTGCTACAAAATGGGGGTCACTTTCGGAATTGAGCTTGTCACAAGGGCATAGCTTCAAATCTGGACTCCCCTAGGTCCTTATGGACATAAAGTCTCAAGCTTTATGAAGATTGGCCCTCCTCTATGTCCAAAACCTTCTTCTAAGGCTAGTATGAGTGTTTTAGCTTCATGGAGCCTTGCATATACGTAAAGTTAGCTACTTTACATGACAACAACACCCTAGGAGCCTACATCTACAGTTTGGAGCTTTGGTTTCACGTAAAAGCATCTGAATGAGAAATGGATTGAAGGGACTCGACGAGTTGGATAGCCAACTCGACGAGTTGAGATGGGTTTTCCCATCTTCTAGATTCTACATGAACTCGGCGAGTTATAGAGGTAACTCGACGAGTTAGAGAGTTAACTCGACGAGTCGAATTGGGTTTTCCCGACATTCTAAACACTCCATGGACTCGACGAGTTGTCTGGAAACTCGGCGAGTCGACTGGGGTTTTCACGATTTCTCGATGTAACATCCCGATTATTAAATAAATAAATAGATAAAATTAATAAACGAATAGTTTCCCTAAATGCGGAATAATTTAGAAAGGCGTTTTTTTAAAGAGTTAGCAAGGCGTTGTTGTTGGGGGTTAAAATGTAATTCCCAGATTAGTTTGTAAAGAATTTTGGAGGTTGAGGGTGGTTTGGTAAATTATGGATTTAAATTGAAATAAAATATTGAAAAGAGGGCTTGAATAGTAAATATTGGATTAAAGTTGAAAAGATTTTATGGATGCAGGGGATAAAGTGTAAGTTTTGTATTTAAATTGAAAGCAAATATTGTGGGGAAGGACTAATATTAGATAAATGAATTAAAGTTTGAATGGACACGAGATTAAACCTGATACCATCATTCCCTCTCGTGGATCACCCAAAACCCTAACCCTAAGGGTGAATCAACCGTTACCACCTTGGAAGTGTTCTTCAGTCACCGCCGTGTGTAACCTCCCCGACCGCCGCCGATTTGCTGCTATGAAACACCAATGCAGTCGTCTTCGTCTCATGTTGCACCGAACCGTCAAGCATTGCAGCCGCCCTTCCCTTCCGGCGAAGTAAAGTGATCACAATTCCTCCGCCGCCTTCTTCTTCTGCCTTCTGTCGTCATCTACAGACGTGCCACGTCCGTCACCGGTGCTACTTCGACCACCCTTCGCCATCTCCTGCCCAGCAGACGCCGACGTCGCCGCTGTAGCGAGTTCCTTCGTCGTTGTCTTCCTCCTCCATGTCCGATGTATTTATGCGTGGTGGGTGTTCTGTCTGTGGTGTATGCGTGTTCCAATACTTTTGGCGAGTGTTAGTTGGCCGACGAATGAGAAAACCCACCTTGGTGGTTGTCATCGCTAGTTTCTTTTCCGCGACCCTTAACCGTCGTGTATGGGTAGTTGTGACTGTTTGTGTGTGTGTATGTTTTACTTGTAAAGGGTTGTAGGAGTGTTTCTTGGCCGAAGATTCGAAGAAAAACCCCACTACCACCACCGTGAGGTGGTGACTGCCACCGTATTGCCGCCTCCTGCCGCCACCAGCCGTCGTGTTGGGTGGCGGTGTGCATTAGTGTGTGAATGGATTGCTACTTAATATGCTTGGATAGTTTTGGGCCTAAAATCGTAACCACCTCCGCCGTGAGGTGGTGGCTGCCGTTGTGTGCCGCCGTCGACCACCACCGCCCAAGGTGGCAGTAGGTGGTGCCCGACCTAATGAAACCATAATTGACCTAAAAATCTAATAACTTGACTAATTGGCATATGCTTGGGTTAGAAACCCTAATTAGGGTTTAGAAAACCCTAATTTTGGAAGATGCTAGTCTTGGATTGTCGGGACCCGCATTTGGACCAGCGGATTAAAGTATGACTTATTCCCAATTACATTGTATGTTTGGCCTAGTGGAGTGATGGACTTAATGGATTAAGTCCCTAATGGGTTAAGCAAGAACACTTAACCCTAATCGTTAGTTCATGTGAGAAACCCTAATTTGGGTTGGGCCTTAAATTGGGCCTTTTTATTGGGCTATGGTGATTGGGCTATTGTTGGGTTATCCAAGAACAATCATATGGATTAGAATATTTGGATTAGGCTTTAGGATATGGCCCATTGGACTGGCTTGGGCCCAATCAGGAAAATTGAGCCATAACTGGGCCTTGGTGATTATGAGATATTAGACCAATGGACTGCTAAGTGTTTGAACCAGAATAAATGGTTGGGCCTTAAGGTAAGACCATGTAGAGGTTTGGGCACTATTTGGAAAATTGGGCCATATGTTGGGCCTTGGTTGATTATTTGACTTTTGGGCCTTTAAAGTATGAGTTGGGCCTCGGTTTTGGACCAAACTAAGTTAGGGGTAAATGGTCCTTTACCCCAAGTGTATATTTATGGTTATGCATTTAAACCCAAATGGTTAATTGGGTTTTGTTTTGATGTTGACAATTCGGGAATCTATCAGCCAACAGTCAGAGATTTATTTGCGGGACTTTAGTAGTTTGAGGTGAGTTTTCCTCCAATAGGAACGGGTCGAAGGCACCAATGTTGGCTTATTTATGTATGTTGGCATATGTCGGGGTTAGCCCGATGTAGCTTATATGTTTATGTTTTTCGGGCTTAGGTCCCATTTCGGGGTTAGCCCGATGTAGTTTATATGTTTATGTGTTTCGGACTTAGATCCAATGTAGGGGTTAGCCCAATGTAGTTTATATGTTTATGTGTTCTGGACTTCGGTCCGATGTCGGGGAAAGCCTGAGGAAGGTTTCTATGCTTGATGTCTTTGTAATTCTTGCATATATTTTTATGTGTTCCGAACTTTGGTCCAATGCAGGGGTAAGCCCGAGGAAGGTTTCTATGCTTGATGTCTTTGTGATTCTTACATGTATTTTATGTGTTCCGAACTTCGGTCCGATGTCAAGGCAAGCCGGGGGGAAGGTTTCTATGCTTGATGTCTTTGTGATTCTTGCATGTATTTTTATGTGTTCCGGACTTCGGTCCGATATCGAGGCAAGCCCGACGAATGTTTAGTTTATATGTTATATGTTATATGTTCCGGATTTTGGTCCGATGTCGAGGCAAGCCCGAGGAAGGTTTAGTTTATATGTTTATATTACATGCTTGATATTATATATGTATACCGTACTTCGGTCTGATGCCATGTGGGGCCCGATGTCGGACTTCGGTCCAATGTCAGGTGGGGCCCAATGTCAGACTTGTCCGATGCCGGGCGAGGCCCAATGTAGCGGGCTAGGCCCAAGTTATGTTTATGCTATGTGTTTATGTTATATGCATTGTTGATATGTTTATATGTATATCGGATCTCGGTCCGATGTCGGGCGGGGCCCGATGTAACGGGCAAGGCCCACGTTATGTGATTATGTGTATGGTATGTGGTAGTTTGGGGAGACTCACTAAGCTTCGTGCTTATAGTTTTCATTTTTTGTTTCAGGTACTTTCGGTAGCAAAGGGAAGAGCTCGAGATGATTGTAGTGCACACACCATTTGTTCAGCCTGGGATGTTTATACTCTGATATATTTGACAGATATTATGATATTCTTGAGATACATGATTTATGATTATTATATGTTGAATGATAATTATGGTTTTATTAATGATTTAAAATGAGATTTTTAGACTATATTTTTGGGATGTTACAAGTTGGTATCAGAGCCTTGGTTTGAGGGATTTGGGCATACTCTCTGGTGCGTCTGAACTCAAACTAAGGAATTGGTATAGAAATTTTGAAATTAAAAATAAAAAAAAAACAATTTTATAAAAAGGACTTTCATAAAAAGAAAAGAATTTTAGAAAAGCGAAAGGAACTTTGAAAAAGAGAAAATGGTATGGTGCATGCAATCAGCCAAGCTTAAGTAAGTACTCCCAAATTACCCATACAAGTTTATGTTATGATATGTTTATGAGAATTGCATACTATATTTGGGCTAAGGATCTAGGAAAGATGCCTTATGTGCCTGCTATATGTGTATCAGCTTTATGAACTGCATGCTAGTATAGATTAGTCAGTATGATGGCCTGATTAGTATATGCTTTATTGTGTTACTTAATGCTTGAATGTTGCTTGATTTGTGCTTTTAGGAGTCCTAGTTATCTTTTACTAACTAGTACATGAATATGTTAAGTTATATATTGTGAGGATTAAATAATTTCAGAAGGTTAGGTCTAGCTCTATTTCACGGTTCTTGTTTGATTCCAACCGTTGTAGGGTAGGATCTCTCATTCGAAGAATTATCTAGTCTTAGTGATATGTAATGGTATTCGCGAGCTAGTTAGAGGGAGATAGCAGGGACTTCTTATGCAGCTGATGGCGGAGAGTGGGATGGTGATTACCCTAGGGAAAGCCTAGGAAGAGAGTAGTACGTGAGGCAGCAGTAGCAATAGAAGGGACTTGGTGGAGTCAAGGCAGTTCTTGAGGAAAGTACGGATAGATGTGGAAGGTAGTATGGGCCCGTACTACTGAAAGCAGAGGATCCGTACTCGAATCAAGGAAAGCTTAGATGAATCCAAGAAACTTGTAGTGTGTGAGACCCTTCAAGTTATGATGAGTATTATGATGATTGTGATGGTATGTTACCGAGTATAGCGACGCTACGTGGTAGACCAGATGGTAGTTCTGGTGCCGGCAAGGGATCAGGCTCGGACTCTAGAGCTAGGTAGCTTGATGATCAGATGAAGGAGTTCATTCCATATGAGATTACGCGCATTATCATTGACTAGACTCGTGTGATCTTCAGTACAGTCAAGGAGGGCATTGTGGAGATTTGTGATGAGAAGTTGGGTGCATTCTGCACTGAGATAGCAGCCATGATAGGGACCCTTACGTTGAAATTTCGGGAATTCAGAGCTTGTTAAGCTCCAAATTATCATGGGGGTTAAGGACCCCATTGCTAGCAGTAGATGGTTGATAGATGTCGCCAATGTTTTTCATACCAGTCGTTGTCTTGAAAGAGGTCAAGATCTGACTTACTTCTTGTCTCCTAAAGGATAGAGCATGTAATTGATGGGAAGAGGTTGTAATGAGTTGGGTGATGATGCAGTCGATGTTATGTCATGGGATGAATTTTTGACCAGATTCCAGGCAGAGTTTTCCCAAGCGATTGAGGTGCTGCAGTTGGCGCAAGAGTTGTTAGATCTCCGCCAGATGACTGAGACTATGGTAGAGATCACTGCCAAGTCTCGGGAGAGTGCTTATTTGGTACTGCAATATGCAGTAGATAAGGAAATGAAGAAGGTAAGGTATCATGACATGTTACAGAATGATAGCAGGGAGATCGTAAGTATCTCGGGGTATGAGACCCTGAATGATATGACTTCTAGAGCCCGAGAACGGGGTATTGACTTGGAGCACATTGGGAGGAGGGAACCAGATCAGTTGCATATATTGAAGGGTCTCGGGAAGAGACCCAAGATTTTGGATCAGCTTTCGAGAGGCCAGCAGGGCCAGATTCAGTGTAGCACTTGCGGGAAACTACACGATGGAGTCTTTCGTTCCAAGGGTTTGAGTAAGTGTAACTCTGGGTTCATTCTCTGTCTGTGTTTGAATTATATTTCCAAGAGATTTCATATACCAATTACATACCGAGAATTATTAGTGGGTAGCGAAGGGTTATTTCTCTAATTGCGGGTTGGGAGTGTACCGTGTCATCTTAGTTTATAGTCGAGATTGGATCAGGGGTGTTCTGTGGAAGGTCTACAGTCAGGGTTTCGCAGGATGGTTATCCATCATCGATAGGATTCATTTGTCTTAGTAACCCTTATTGAGTTGCTAGTAATGGAGCACTAGTTGGTAAGAGCTGGTTGTCATTAGATAGATCGTTGGAAAGTGAGAAGGATGAGGAATTTTCCAATTTTCATGTATTGTGAAGACTAGATTCTATATTTATATCTAGTAATATCTGGTTTGATCTTCGTTAAATGTTTTATATGTACTCATTTTCACTTGATCAATGAAATTAGGGTTCATATCTTCATTGTTAGTCAAATTATGAAATTAGTTAATGTTTATGATTTGATTTTAGTGACAAACACTTAATTGGTTTCAATGGGATCAAAATTAGTGTAATCAAATATTAGATGTTTATATTCTCGAACTTATGAGGAATATTGGACATTATTGGTATTAATTGTTTGAACTTAAAGTCTTTTAATGTTCTAATCGAAGAGTTTATTTGGATTTAATCAACTAAATGAAGTTTTACTTAAAGATCATGTTTTAAGTAAAATATTTTTGTCAAGTTAGAGATATTAGAGCTTATTAATATCTTAATTACCAATCTAGATTGAACATAAAGTGAAGTCACATTAGATCTCACAACATAGTACTAGAATAGGATTTTGAATCGAAAATGTATGTTAATTCCTGAGTTTAATCTTTAACTAATTTAATTTATGAAGTTTAATTTGATATTAACAACCTCCCCCCCCCCCAATCACTTTACCAATTGCTCATGTGTTTGAATGAATACATGGTTAAACACTAAGTCTCATATCACTGTGGATCGACCATGCTTATTCTATACTATCTCTAGTATATTGTAATAGTGAACTGTGCTTAATTGTTATTTTTTGTCCCTTAATTTGTTGGTTTGGCAACAAAACAAATTGGGGCCATTGTCGAGGATACGGTAGTACTAATTGTTTATGCAAAGATCTTTTCGCACAAGTACACCTTTACCAATTAACTTGGAGATTGAAAAATATGAAAAGCTGAGAAATAAGCAAGTTAGACTTTTAAAGAAACAACAATCCGAAGATTCTTCATCAAATCCTTCAACTACATCCAAAGAATCCACACCACCTTCACCCACCACCAAATATGATACCTCTATTCCTCCTACCATGGAAGGATAAGAGGAAAATAACCAAGAAGGCAATAATGGTCCTCCCATTCCACCTCATGAACAAAACTTTAGACAATGCTCCACCCAATATGTTACCAAACAACGATTGTGTATCACTTATCCTATAGCAATAAACTTTGAAGTCAAATCCATAATCATTCACTTTTCGCCTACATTATGCGGTCTTAAAAATGAAGACCACACAAATTCCTTAATAAATTTTATGTTGTTTGAGAATGAAGCCACATGAAGTCATTGAAGATCAAATCAAGGTAAGGGTATTCCCCTTTGCTTTACAAGATTCAACCAAAGAGTGATTATATGACTTATCACCGGCATCAGTTACAACATGGAATTAGCTTGCATGGATGTTTTTGGACAAGTATTTCCAGAAATGAGATCTTCAACTTTATGTAGGGAAATTATACGTATCAAGCAACAAAAAAGAGATGCATTGCATACTTACTGGGAGCGGTTCAAGAAGTTGTGCTCAAGATGTCCAAATCATGAAATTTTATAACACCAATTCTTGCAATATTTTTGTGTAACATCCATAAAATTGTAAAAATTTTACATCAATCCAAAAACCATGATTTATTACATATTGTTTTCAAAATTGGTTTCACATCAGAGTTTTTTCCCAGAAATCATAACATAAAATACGAGAAGGTGCATGATCAAGCCTTCACCCTTCTGCGATTATCTGAAGTACCTGCAACATAACAAAAAACTGTAATCCCAGAGCTTAGTGGGTCTTCCCCAAAATACCACCATCATAATAAACAACATCAAGCATGAATGAGCCTTCAGCCTGACTGGACCACCTCGTCGGGCCTTAAGCCTATCTGGACCGCTCCCGAGCCTTCGGCATGACTAGACCGCCTCGCAGGGCTTACAACTTATCCGAACCGCTTATCGGGCCTTCGGCCTGGCTGGACCACCTCACAAGCCCGCAGTCTATCCGAGCCTCACTGGGTCTGTTGTCCTTCAACACAAAACAAGACTGTCTCAACCCAACCACACAAACACATGTTGACATATATATAACTCATAAACACATAATCAATCAACAGGCAAGCACAGATCATACAGATCAATAAGCAAAACATCATCCTATCTACCAGGATACCAATATAACAGATCGTAACAACATAGTAGCATCCCAAGATAACCAGGATAACAATCCAAAAGGACCGACATTGGTTCCTTCGACCCATAAGTACAGTGAGGAAAACTCAACTCACAAGTAGTGCTGAACTGGTAAAATCCACTCCTAGAATCACCTCCGGACTCAAAAGCCTACAATAACCATTTGACCATTCTTTCACAACCCCAAAATACCCAAAATGCTCTCAAAGTCAAACTTGGTCAACCATGGCGAATGTCAAAGTTAATAGTCAAGGTCAACAGTCCATGTTGACCCAACTCATCGAGTGCGCATACTAACTCGCCAAGTTACTACGGTACTCAGAGAAACAGGGAACACCCGAGCCAACTCACCGGGTTTTCAGGATGACTTGTCGTGCTCCTACAGTAATCTCAGAAAAGCGAAAAAACCTAATGCAACTCGTCGAGTTGACAGGAGAACTCGTCGATTTTTCCAAGCTTAACTTATTCAGTCCTTTTTCACCCATCCTAACACTTAAGAATGGAGATCTTATACCCAAGACCTAGAAAACCATGTAAAGTTGCTAACTTTGCGTCCATGCATGACACCAAGAGGCTTCAAAGCTCAAAGAAGGCTTAACAAGGGCCTAGAGCATAAATGGGATCTATAACTTGATAAAGCTTGAATCTTTAAGCCCAAAGAGGCCACAAAATTTCCAAATCTGAAGTGGCAACTTCAAGAAATGCTAAAACCCAAGAATGACTCCAGAATGAACCAAAAATGACAATAAACTTCTAAGGAGAAGATATAAGGAATAAATAATCAAGGTATCGACTTTATACCTCAAAATGGTTGTAACAACAGAGAAGATTCCAGATCTATAGCCTTCCTCTCAATAAAACCTCTTCAAACTCCAAGTTTCTTCAAAAGAACACCAAGAATCACTCTACAAGCTCACACATACACACAATGGGAGAGAATGTAGAAATTAGGGTTTTCTGGAAAAAAAAGGGCGGATAAAGAGGTCGTCCAAAGGCCATAAGGACTTTAAATTGGGTGCAACACCATAAAAACTAGGTTTTCATAATCAGCCACCAACTCGTCGAGTTTTCCCTCAACAACTTTTCGAGTTGGTCCAAAAATATGCATTACCCAAGAGCTTTCAACATGTCGAGTTGAGGGAATCAACTAAACGAGTTCCAAAGGGAAATTTACATTTTAAGCCATAAATCTCATACATGGGAGTCGGGATGTTACAACTCTCCCCTACTTGATCTAGGCTTCATCCTCGAAGCCTGCTACGGTGAACAACTCCAAATAATGTTCCCGCATCTCAGACTCTGGCTCCCAGGTCCACTCGAATCCTCTTCGATGTTGCCACTGTACCTTTACCAAAGGTACCTCCTTGTTACGCAGAACATTTACCCTTATTTCTAGAACAACCAACATCCTCTCAACATAGTTCATGCATTTATCGACTTGAACATCATCCAACGATACCACCGCAGCCTCATCCAAAACACACTTCCGCAACTGTGAAACGTGGAAAGTGCTATGAATCTAACAGAGCTCCTCTGGATGATCCAATCTGTAAGCAACCTTGACAACCCGTGCAATAACCCGAAAAGGTACAATAAATTGGGAACCCAACATCCCCCTTTACCTGAAGCGGATCACACATTTCCAAGGAGAGACCTTCAGCAACACCATGTCACCAACCTGAAGCGCCAGCTCAGATCGACGTCGGTCGGCATAATTCTTCTGCCGACTCTGAGCAGTCTACAATCACTGCCTCGTCTGCTGAATCATCTATGTAGTTTGCAGAACCACCTCGGTCCGACCCATAACCCTGTGACCAACCTCGCCCCAACAGACTAGGGTACGACACCTCCGCCCATACAACAGCTCAAAAGGTGGAGCACCAAATATGGAGTGGAAACTGTTGTTGTAAGAGAACTCTGCAAGTGGTAGGTAGGAGTCCCAGCTCCCACCAAAATCAATGACGCAGGCTCGTAACATACCCTCGAGATTCTGAATGGTCTGCTCGCTCTGGCCGTCAGTTTGCGGATGATAAGTTGTGCTGAAATGCAGCCTCGTGCCTAGTTCTACATGGAACATCTTCCAGAAACGGGAGGTGAGCCGAACATCACAATCGGAAAAAATAGAGACTGGAACCCCATGGCGAGCAATGATCTCGCAAATATACACATCGGCCAACTTCTCGTCCAACGAGCTCTACCGAATTGATAGAAAATGGACACTCTTGGTCAATCGATCCATGATAACCCAAATAGCATCAAAACCCTTGCCGTCTTTAGAAACTTGGTGATAAAATTCATCGAAATTTGCTCCTATTTCCACATGGGAACCTACAGAGGCTGCAGCCTGCCATGCGGCCTCTGATGCTTGGCCACGACCATCCTGTAGGTTAGGCACCTCTCAACATACCAAGCGATCTTGCTCTTCATGCACAACCACCAATAACTCAATCACAGATCCCGATATATCTTGGTGGTCGCCAGATGGAAAGAAAACCAAGACTTATGAGCCTACTCCAATACAATCTGTGTGACCCCATGATGTCTATGAAACGAGCTAGTTTTAATCCTACTTTGAGTTAATATATTAAGCACATAAAGGCAGTGAACCTGTCTTTTAGTGGTATAGTTGGATAAGTAGGGTGTCGAACTTAGGGAACGGAAATTAATCTAATAACTAATTTTAACTAAACAACTAATAAAAGTAAAAGGGTTTTTTTCTCTAGTTTTACAAGACTAGAAACTTAAACATAGCACTTAAACAATTAAAGCAAATGACAAATTTACCAAATTTATTAAACGATTTCTGTTTAGGTTCAACTAATTCACTCCTATGGTTATTTAAATGATAAATTAATTATTATTGGTTACCAACTATAGTGGTTAGGTTCATGTTCATTACTCCTAACGCTTAGACAATTAATCAATTCAAGCAGTGACCAATTGTTTAAACTAATTAATTCCCTAGTTCAATTGTTTGGATTAAATAAGATTTGTAATTGGTTAATGAAGTTGGTGTTTCAATTAACCTCTTGTTTGTTGGTTTCTCAAACAAGCTCACACATTAATTTACCCATTATCTAATTAATCTTAATTTCATATTCATTATTCTTAAGCATATGGTAAAGTGTTCACATAACATATGAGGTTAATAATTAAGAGATGTTCATGCAGCTTAATTACCTTCCAATTAACAGAAAATAGTTGTCATTAATGCATAAGGTTCTTTAACAAACTTAATTTAATAAAATCACCAAATAATAATCAATCAAAAAGTGTATTCTAAACCATAGGAGTAAATTAGTCCTCCCCAACAGAAACAAAACAAATTTAGTTCATAGTCATCACAAAAACAAACTCAAAAGCAGATTTAACTAAGCTAAACATACTTAATTCCTAAAGCTAAGTGGAATGATTAACCTAATTGCCTTGATTCTTCAAAGGATTGAAGGTTAGGGTTCCTTATCTCCTCCAAGGGTTCTTTTTTGCAGGTTCAACTCTCAAAATCGCCAAAAGTCCTCTCCATTGGGATAATGATTTGGTATTTATAATTATCACAAAACAGGGTGTACTCGGCGAGTAGCAGACCCAACTCGCCGAGTAGATGCATGTTATCCGTCTCATACCAGGAGTCTTCACTTATCTTCTGGAATATTCTAATGTACTCGCCGAGTAGCCTCGAGAACTCACCGATTAGGTAAGCCTTTGTCCCTCATTCTTCATTCTTTGGTCTCTAATTGCTTCCCCTTGTTCCCTTTCAGTCCCAAGCATGTCTTTTGGACTGAAAACAAAATTTAAACATTATTAAGTACCTTTTGTCCACATTATACACATAATTAGTTAAAAATGAATAAAAATGTATGCTAAATAATTAACTAATTATGCACATATCACCCCACCAGACATAGGAACCCATACCCGACCGCAATGGGTCAACAAACCATGACTATCTGGTAGAAATATAGTAATCTCACCCCTAATCCTCTCAATCTTCTAATTCTCCTCTCAGACAACCTCAGTCTGAGCCTCCCTAATCAAACCCACAAGTGGAGAGTCCATATATATCCTCATACACATCATCGGAAACGAATATCCATCCGACTTGCAGCTCAGGGCATCCGCCACTACATTCGCTTTACCTGGATGGTAAAGGATCTCATGGTCGTAATCCTTGACTACGTCCATCCACCTGCATTACCTTATGTTCAGGTTCAGCTGATCCATAATATGCCTCAAACTCTTGTGATCTGTGTAGATCATACAACATATCCCATAAAGTTAATGCCTCCAAATCTTGAGAGAAAAAACCACCGCTCCCAACTAAATATCATACGTGGGATATCTCGTCTCATGTAGCTTCAACTGCCACAAAGCATAAGCTATCACTTGTCCCCTCTGCATGGGGACTGCACCCTAGCAGGTGCTGGATGCATCACAGAAAACCACAAAATCCTCAATCCCCTCCGGGAGGGTCAAGACTAGGGCCTTACAAAGTCTTTATCGAAGGGTCTCTAATGCTAATTGCTGCTCAGGGCCCCACCAGAAATCCACCCCTTCCTTTTCAGATGAGTGAGGAGTACTGTAAGCTTGGAGAAATCTTGAATAAATATCCGGTAGTACCCTGCCAAACCCAGAATGCTCCTGATATCCGAGGGAGATTTCAGAATCTCCCACTGCATCATTGCCTAGATTTTGGTTGGATCGACCAAAATCCCATCTTGGTTAATGAGGTGTTCAAGGAACTGAACCTCTCGCAACCCAAACTCACACTTCGAGAACTTAGCATAGAGCCAATCTCGCCTCAAAACCCCCAAAAGCTTGCGAAGATGCTCCTCATGCTGCTCTCTGGTCTTGGAATACACCAGGATGTCATCAATGAACATAATAACCAAGCGATCGAGCATCAGCCTGCATACCCGATTCTTCAAATCCATAAATACTGTCGGCGCATTGGTAAGCCTAAACAACATCACCATGAACTCGTAATGCCCATAACGAGTCTGGAATGTGGTCTTCTCCACGTCCTCCTCCTTCACCCTAACTTGATGGTATCCATACCTCAGATCTATCTTGGAGAACCAAGATGCTCCTTGCAACTGATCAAAGAGATCGTCAATCCATGGAAGGGGATAATGGTTCTTCACCGTCAACTTGTTCAGCTCCTTATAATCGATGCACATCCGATGCGAACCATCCTTCTTTTTGACAAAAAATAATCAGCGCTCCCATGGAAAACTGCTCGGACGGATGAACTGCTTGTCTAGAAGCTCCTACAATTGAGATGACAACTCCTGCGTCTTAGGCAGTTCTAGTCGATAAGAAACCTTAGCAATAGTGGCTGCACCTGGCACAATGTCGATCCTGAACTCGACCTGCCTCTCAGCATGCACACAGGGTAACTCCTGTGGGAATACATCAGTGAACTCCCTGACAATCAGAACGTCAGCAACTGACATCTGATTCCCAACCTGCTTATCCACCACATAAGCTAAATAACCTGCACACTCATGCTTAATATACTACCAAACCCTGGCTTCCAAACAAAACCCTAAGCCCAACATGGTGCCCTCTCCATAGATAATCAGTTCTTCCCCACTTGGGTTCGAACAACCACCTGCTGGCCCTCCTAGTCGATCATGGCACCAAAACTGCTCAGTAGATCCATAACCACAATCACACAGACATCCCCCATAGGAATCGGAATCGAATCTATCGGAAAGGACACCCCGAAGATCTCTAGAACGCAATCCTGATAAACCGAAGAAGTAGAAACCCCGTGTTCGTTTGTAACACTCGGAATCCAGAAAACCAAGAAAGGAAAGGAAAAGCCTAAGTCAAAGGGGTCAACTCGTCGAGTCCATGGGTGAACTTGATGAGTCGGAGCGGATTCTACGTCGAGATTTAAGTGACCAACTCGGCGAGTCGGAGGTACTGACTCGGCGATTCAAGTATGGGTTAGGAAACCCTAATTTCTGAACTTGGTACCCTTTTTAAGCATCATTTCAGGCCTCCACCCCAGCCTTCATCATTCCCTTTACCTACTCTCGAAAGCCTAAGCCTCCATTGAAGTGCTCTCAAGCTTTCTTTGCTATTTTTGGGTGATTTGAAGGTAGAAGGAAGAAAGGAACCTTTGGTGATTCAAGAAGGGGTAGTAGATCCAGAGTTGGTGTTATATTAAAGATCATTTGAAGGTATGAAGTTTGGTGGGCCGACATTGTGGCCTTAGACCCATCCCTACTGGAAGGTAATTCACCTCAAAATCGTGCAGTGTCTGAACTATCCTTGGCGCAAATGTCGAATCTCTACGACTCCTCGATCCCTACACGACAACCTTCAAGTCAACACACATCACATATAACCCTAAACAAGGTCAGTTCAACATTGGTCAAAGTCAACATTCAGTTGACCTGACTCGCCGAGTTGGCCTACCAACTCCTCGAGTCCATGCTTCACTAATCCCACACAAAACCCCGTCTCCACTCGTCAAGTCTATCAAAGTTGGACGAGTTCTCCTTCAATCATAACATCGAGACCATCTTCATCCGACTCGCTGAGTTCCTTCTTGAACCCATCGAGTTCATCTCCAACTGAAGAACTCGTCCAGTCTATGACTCGCCGAGTTGTATGAATAACTCGTTGAGTCCATCTTCAAAGATAGGGATATTGCTATGGACTCGTCGAGTTTGCTCATACCACTCATCGAGTCCCATGGATTCCAGGTCCCTTTTCGCATCTAAACCCACAAGGGACTTCCTTCCGAACACTCACCCATTCACAGAAAGGGGTATTTAGAAGATAATGGTCTTTGTGATAATTATATTGGTCTGGTTATGTGTTGGTTATGAGGTTTATCTGGGTAGTATGTTATGTGTATGGTAGGGATTAGTTTCCCTGACAGTGGTCCTTAGGGCCCAAGGGTAGGTCAGTACCCGGATATGCCTGACTGTATGCTTATACCTGTTGATTGTATGCTAGTAGTAGGGGTGAAATAGTCCCTAGTTACCGGTTGAAAGATACCGATGTTGATTACCGGTTGAAAGATACCGATGATGGTTACCGGTTGAAAGATACCGATGAAGGTTACCGGTTGAAAGATACCGACGATATTGTATGGTATGTGGTATGATGGGGGAACTTACTAAGCTTTGTGCTTACAGTTTTGGTTTTGGTTTCAGGTACCTCTTCGTCGAAGGGGAAAGAGTCGGCGGTGTTGCAGCGCATCACACACACACACATGTTTCGGCAAGAAGTTTTTGGGACTGTACTCTGATTTTCCATACTTATGACGTTATGGTTTGAAATATAACATTATGATTTTGTAATGGAATGTTTTATTGACAATGTTTTGGTAAAATGTTTATTAAATGCGCATTCAAAAATGAAATTTTTGGCCTTGAAAATTGGGTCGTTACAAGTTTGTATCACCTGGTATGTTTTGTTCAGTATATGTAATTTTCTCTGGGACTCGACGAGTTGGAGGATCAACTCATCGAGTAGGGGCGTGGCTGCGGACATTTTAAGTGACCGACTCGACGAGTCGGGAGACTGACTCGGCGAGTAGGTGTTGGTTAAGTGACACTCTATATCTGAGGTTTTGCACCCTATATAAACAACTTAACTCAGCCTCCCCTATCCCTAACACTCTCTTGAAAGCTTCATATCGAACCCTAGCTGTTTGTGTGTGAGTTAAGGCCATTTTTGGTGTTCTTGTGTGGATTGTAAAGCTTGGAAGGAAGAAAGGAGCTTGGAAATCTAGTTGGGGCTTGTAGATCCGGAGATCTTACTTCATTTTCAGCAGCTTCAAGGTATAATGCCCCTGTCTTGACTCATCTATGTGTTTATTCATCTTTAACTTGTGATCTCTATGGATTTCTAAGTCATTTTTCGGATTTGGAAGTGTTGAGTGAGTTTTGACTTCAGATCTGGGCCTTAAGAGGGGTCTCATGGCATAAAGGTGCCAACTTTAGGGCCATGAGAGCCCCATGCACATTATACGACACTTTATATGGATTTTTGAGCTAAAAACCCCATACATGTGCATCAAGTTTGGAACTTTACGTATAAAATGGACATTAGGAGGCCAGATCTATAGTTTTGGTGTGTTAGACCTCGTTTAAATCGACTGTATGGAATTAGTCAAGGTTGGACTCGGCGAGTTGTTCTTATCACTCGACGAGTCGGTGACCATTGTGCACCAAACCCTTTTTGTGAATGGGTAAGTGTTAGGAAGGAAGTCCCTTGTGGGTTTAGATGCGAAAAGGGACATGGAAGCCATGGGACTCGGCAAGTGGTATGAGCAGACTCGACGAGACCATAGCAATCTCCTAATCTTTGAAGATGGACTCGATGAGTTGTTCATATAACTCGGCGAGTCATCGACTGGACAAGTTCTTAAGTTGGAGATGAACTCGACGAGTTCAAGAAGGAACTCGGCGAGTCGGATGAAGATGGTACCGATATTGTGATTGAAGGAGAACCCATCGAGTTTTTTTAGACTCGATGAGTGGAGCCGGGGTTTTGTGTAGGATTAGAGAAGCATGGACTCGATGAGTTGGTAGGCCAACTCGGCGAGTCAGGTCAACTGAATGTTGACTTTGACCAATGTTGACTTTGACTGAACTTGGATTGACCCTGTTTAGGGTTGTATGTGATGTGTGTTGACTTGAAGGTTGTTGTGTAGGGATCGAGGAGTTGTAGGGAGTCGACTTGTGCACCGAGGATAGTTTAGACACTGCACGATTTTGAGGTGAGTTACCTTCTAGTAGGGGTGGGTCTAAGGCCACAATGTCGGCCCACCAAAAAGGGGTATTTAGAAGATAATGGTCGTTGTGATAATTATCTTGGTCTGGTTATGTGCTGGTTATGAGGTTTATCTGGGTATTATGTTATGTGTATGGTAGGGATTAGTTTCCCTGATAGTGGTCCTTAGGGCCCAAGGGTAGGTCAGTACCCGGATATGCCTGACTGTATGGTTATACCTGTTGATTATATGCTAGTAGTAGAGGGTGAAATAGTCCCCAGTTACTGGTTGAAAGATACCAATGTTGATTACTGGTTGAAAGATACCGATGAAGGTTATCGGTTGAAAGATACTGACGATATTGTATGGTATGTGGTATGATGGGGGAACTCACTAAGCTTTATGCTTACAGTTTTGGTTTTGGTTTCAGGTACCTCTTCGTCGAAGGGGAAAGAGCCGGCGGTGTAGCAGCGCATCACACACACACACATGTTTCCGCAAGAAGTTTTTGGGACTGTACTCTGATTTTCCATACTTATGACATTATGGTTTGAAATACAACATTATGATTTTGTAATGGAATGTTATATTGACAATGTTTTGGTAAAATGTTTATTAACTGTGTTAATTCAAAAATGAAAATTTTGACCTTGAAAATTGTGTCGTTACAAGTTGGTATCAGAGCCTTGGTTTGAGGGATTCGAACACACCCTCGGGGGTGTTTGGACTCAAATTGAGGGACTAAAAGATCTTTCAAGGAAAAATGGTTTTCTAAAGTCTAAACTGAGAAATTTTAAGAAAGACGAAGTGTGTGATGCGTGCAACCGACCGGGCTCAAGTAAGTTTTCCCCAAAATACCCATACTTGTTATGTTATGTTATATGGTTTTGATTCAGAGAACTGCATGCTAGAATAGGACTAAGGATCTAGGAGGATGCCTTGTGTGCCTGATATATGATTCTTAGAATTGCATGCTAATTAGGCTAAGGATCTAGGAAGGATTCCTTATGTGGTGCATGCAAAAGAAAATCAATTTTCGTAAATATGAATTGTTTTGAGAAAAGAAAAGAGTTTTAGAAAAAGAAAAAGGAATTTTAGAAAGAAAAGAACCTTGAAAAGAGAAAAGGGTGTGGTGCATGCAATCAGTCAAGCTCAAGTAAGTTCTCCCAAATTACCCATACAAGTTATGTTATGATTATCAGTTGGTAGAACAGCATGCGAGATTAGGACTAAGGATCTAGGGAGGATGCCTTATGTGCCTGTTATATGTGCTTTTGGGCTGCATGATAGTATTGGTTAGATAGTAGTAGGATAGCCTATTTAGGTTGTGCCTGAGTATATGAGCTTATGTCGCATGCTAGTATAGATTCTTGATATGTGAATATGGTTGTTAGATTATGTGGTGATTAGATTTTCCTTTGTCTGAATGCTTCTTGCTCTATGCTTTGTGGGACTCTAAGTGATGGGAGTTAGCTGTTAGGTGAATACGTTAAGTCACATGTAATCAGGGTTGAATAATCTTAGAGTATTGGATTTTATTGTGCAGCTCTTGTCTGAGTCTAACTATTGTAGGGATGAGTCCCTTACTCGAAGGATTATTCGAGCCTCGTTACATGTGATGGTATTCAGGTGATAGATAATTGGCATTACAAAGAGACCTTCAGCAGCTGAGGACTAGTTTGGGTCAGAGGTTCCCCTAGGGTAAGCCTAGGATGAGTTAGTGCTGGGAGCAGTAGTCGTAGTAAAAAGGACTTGGTGGAGTCGAAGCAGTTCTTGAGGAAAGTACGGATAGATGAGGAAGGTAGTATGAACCCATACTACTGAAAGCAGAGGATCTGTACTCGATTCAGGAAAGGCCAAGATGAGACCGGGAAACTTGTAGTGTGTGTATGATCCCTCAGCAGTGATGAGTATTCTGATAGTTATTGTGATATGTTTTCAGCATGGTGACATTGCATGAGAGACCAGTAGGCCATTCAGGAGTTGGGGAGGGATCAGGTACCGAGCAGCTCGAGGAGCGAATGAGGGAGTTTGTTTCGGCTGAGATCACGCGCAATATTCTAGACCAGACCCCTGTGGTCTTTGGTTCGGTAAAGGAAGGTAATTTAGAGCTTTTAGATGCGAAGCCGGAAGCTTTTCGCACCGAGATGATGGCCTTGGTTGGGGTACATACCTTGACATTTTGAGAGTTCAGAGCTTGTGGAGCACTAGATTATCATGGGGCTAGGGATCCCATTACTAGCAGTAGGTGGTTGGCCGATGTTGCCAACGCTTTTCGTTCAATCCGATGTCTCGATGGAGACAAGGTCAGACTCGCCTACTGTCTTCTGAAGGACAGAGCACGAGATTGGGGTGAGGAGGTTGGTCATGCCATGGTTGATGATGTCGTGTTGAACGCGATGTCATGGAGTTATTTCTCAGCCAGGTTCAGGGATGAGTTTGCACCGGTCATTAAGGTGCAGCAGTTAGCACGGGTGTTCCATGACCTCCAACAGATGATAGAGCCTGTGGCGGAGATCACCGTCAAATTTAGGGAGAGGTCCCTTCTTGTCCCACAGTATGTGGCAGATGAGGAAATGAAGAAGGCCATATATCATGAGATGCTGATGAGTGACATCAAGCAGTTTGTGAGCAGGTCCAACTGCAAGAAACTAGAGGATATGATTGCTCATGCCAGGGAGAGAGAGATTGATTTGGAGATGGAGAGGAAGATGAAGCCAGATGAGGTTCAGGTAGCCACAAGTTCCGGCAAGAGACCCAAGGGGCCATATGGGAGATCGGGGGATGTTCGAGGCCACAGTCATTATAGCAGGTATGGCAGGACGCACGAGGGTGCGTGCAGGAGTGGTAGTGGTGGTGATTCTGGCTGCTTCAAGTGCGGCCGAACTGGTCATTTCTGCAGGGATTGTACTGCTACCACAAGCAAGGGATCAGACCTGATATGTTTCCATTGCAGTTAGAGGGGCCACAAGAAGGCTCAGTGTCTGAGTTTGTTTCTAGCAAGACATGTGATGGGACCTTCCCTCGTGACTCTAAGGATCACCGATGGCTGTCAGGGCCGTGCGGAGGCGCCTGCGGTGGGAAGCAGGGCTTTTCAGTTATCTACAGTGGAGTCGCGAGTAGCACCGGATGTTGTAGGTGCATATCTTTTTCTCTCCTGATAAATTTTATTCTTGCTTATATTGTTATGGTATTGCATTGATGTTAGTAAGTGGATATTTTGGAGTATTATATTGCTTGTCTATGAGTGAGTTATATGTCATCGACATGCCATGGATGATAGAGTAGCAGTTCGAAGATGTTTCCCTTAGTTCAGGTTTTCAGGATGCAGTCACTGTAACAAGTGTAATTGGAATTGGGAAGGTGCTCTATTAGTTGGCAAGATTGGTTTGGATTTGGTAAAAGTTAGATGGAGCACCAACAGGAGTACACGTGGCTGACAGCTAATCGACACATCGGATGATAGGAAGGATTAGAAATCCATTCAAGCGAGGAGTGGTAAGGGATCAGTGGGCTTAAAGTAGGGGAGAACCCTCCGAGTATTCAAGAGAGGTAGCATGCGAAATCTGGAGGAATTAGTGACCTTCGAGGAGGAAAGGAAAGCAGTTCGAAGGACTATGTGGATAGAGAAGTACATGAGTGGGAGTTTGGGAAATTTCCCAACATTGGGTTCATGAACTTGTGATTTGTTGATGATTGGTTTGGGGAAACCAAGTCAAAGATTTTCTCGGCAGAACGCGAGAATAGCTTGGATGTAATACTACGGGATAGTCGTAGCATTCATTAGTAGAGAGAGAAAGTATGGGAAGTGTGGTAAGATCGCAGGTTGAAGGATTGATAGCAGGACTCGGATGAGTCAAGACGCAGAGTGTATGAATGACCGGCATGGGAGATTTTTGGATTAGTAGTGAGTAGCAAAGACAGTATGGATAGTGTAATAGAACTGCGGGCGAGGCTTTAGTACAAATATATAGTAGGGTATGCTCAGTTTATGTGTTATATGCCATTGTTATGTGTAGTATGCGTTCAGCGGGCGGGGCCCAGAGATAGGCGGTGCCTAAGAGAAACAGATATGTATCCGAGAGGGGCTCGAAGACAGGCGGGGCCTAGGATCGGCGGGGCCAATGTAGCGGGCAAGGCCAGAAGTAGCAGGCGTGGCCCAATATATGCAGTATGTGATTATGCATGGTATGTGGTAGATTGGGGAACTCACTAAGCTTCGTGCTTACAGTTTTCGATTTTTGTTTCAGGTACTTCCGGTAGCGGAGGGAAGAGCTCGGGGTGATCGCATGGCACACACCATTGATTAGTCAGCTTGGGATGATTTACTCTAATAATGGAAATATGTTTGGGAATTAACACTCCAAATTATGTTAGGATTTATATATGGTTTGACAATTATGATTTAAGTAATGTTTTAAAAAGGAAATTTTTAGACTGTATTTTTGGGACGTTACATCGTTGGTGATAGAAACTCGCAACGAACGCTCCAACTCCCCCATGGGCAAAATAAACTCCCTAATGAAGGACTGAGAAACAAAAGACCGACTTGCACCCAAGTCAAACATCACTAAAGCAAGCAAGGAGTTCACTAAGAACGTACCAAACAAAAGTATAAAAATATGAGCATAAAACAAACATAATCAATAAGATAAGGGATAGAAACATACCATTCACAACATATGGTGTTGTCCTTGCCTCCTCGGCAGTGAGCTAAAAAGCATGACCTCGAGCCATCAGGGGCTCCACCCTACCCTGACTCCCATAAGTGATCCTCAATGTAGCTGGCAGGGGAGCTTGCGCTGGCTTGGCGGTGAGCAACAGGCACTTCACCTTCACCTAGCCAACCTGATCACAATGATAGCAAATCCTAATACTCAGAACCAGAGAGGACTGGCAGCAGTCCCTCACAAAAGCCCCTCCTTGCCACATTTATGGCACCGACCACCAGATCGACACACTCCAACATGAACCTTCCCGTACTTCCCACACGTGCGGCCATGCTGACCTCCAGACCTCGAATCGGCAGCCTCGAACCACTTTGGCGCTAGCTACGACTGTGTTGGGGATTGCCTCTTCTCTCTCAACTGAAACTCAATCTCAAGCTCATGCTGCCTGGAAGCCTCCTGTAACTCCAACAGGGTATCACACCGTTGAGTAGAAACAAATTGTCTGATGTGTATCTTCAACATGCTCAGATAGCGGGTCATCTGAGCCTGCTCTAAAGCAAACTCAGGGCAAAACATCGCCCTCTCAGTAAATACATGGGTGATCTCCATCACCGACTCTGTTACCTGCCTTAGTTTTAAAAACTCCTGAGCCAATCTCTCCCGCTCGACCCGAGGAATGTAGCGAGTATGAAACATCTCTCTAAACCGATCCCATGATACTGCAACCCTCTGCTCATCTTAGTAAGATCCCGTAACAAGTCTCCACCAATCCTTCGCTTCGGACCTCAGGAGGTTAAGAGCGCACCTGACCTTCTGGTCAGCAGGGCACGAACACGTGAAGAATCATGCCTCCATATCAGATAGCCACCCCATGACCACAATCGGGTCTTGGACTCCATCGTAAGTGAGGGGCTTCATATTATCAAAGTCCTGATACTAAAAGGGTTGTCTTGTCCCAACACCTATAGCCACCACAACCGCGGAGGCTGTAGCAGTAGCCGTCTCAACAATGGCAGCGTAGCGATCATCAAAGAACTCCATCATCGCGGTCTTGATAGACCCGAGCATCTCCAAAATCTAATCCCGGACGATGGCCACAACCTCCTCATGGTGGATCCTCCTGATCCTGACATCCAACTCATCCAATCTTATCTGACTGTCAGCCCCTGATCCCGACCCGGATCCAATCTCAACCCGCCTCGTAGTCACCATAGTGAAAATTCACCAAAAATATATAAGATAATCCACATAAATAACGGGTAACCAACTCCCAACAAATCCCTAAGGGTTGTCACTTCCTTGCTACGCATACGGGTCCTATGCTTTCAGTAGTACGGGCCCATACTACCATCCACACCTACCCGTGTTTGTCTTAATGATCATCATAACAACCTAACAATACTCATAAGCATAAACAATCGTGCAGTCCTCACTTCTAGAGGGAAAACTAAACATCTCACTACTGGCCGACTGAACCCTCACGACTCATCCATGAAACTTCTACCAACCCTGCAACACTTGTGTATGCTAGCTATACATAACAATAGACCCTATAGAAATTTGAATATCTGATCCTACCCTAAGCCCTTCAACAAACAAGAACAGGAAACAAGGCCAAATCAAACATTCTCAGGTTATAAGATCTTAGTTATATATAACCATGATGCATACACTAAGCAATTGCAATAATGATGTCAATTTCATAGAATAAAAGGCTCTAGGCTATCAGGCATCATACAATCAGGCAATTATATCATGCAATTCCTGAAGATCCCTAGCCTATCACTAGCATGTTGTTCAAACATATCATAATATCAAATAATTGCATGGTATTTTGGGGTCTACTTACTGGCTTCAGCTGATCGTACACATCACATCCACCTTTAGTATTTTGAAAACCGTTTGAAAACTATTTTGAAAATATTTTGCTTAGTTTTAGATTGGATTCACATGAGTGTTCCTCCATTTCACCTAAATTAAGGCTCTGATACCAACTTGTAACATCCATAAAATTTTGAAAATTTTAAAACTTTTCCATAAATCCAAAAACCATCATTTATTACATATTGTTTTCAAAATAGATTTCACATCAGATTTTTTTCCCAGAGCTTAGTGAGTCTTCCCCAAAATACCACCATCATAATAGACAACATTAAGCATAAATGAGCCTTCAGCTTGACTGGACCACATCGTTAGGCCTTAAGCCTATCTGGACCGCTCCCGAGCCTTCGTCATGACTGGACCGCCTCGCAGGGCCTACAACTTATCCAAACCACTCATCGGGCCTTTGGCCTGGCTGGACTACCTCATACGCCTACAGTCTATCCGGGCCTCCCTGGGTCTGTTGGCCTTCAGCACAAAGCTGGACCGCCTCAACCCAACCACACACACATGTTGACATATATATATAACTCATAAACACATAATCAATCAACAGACAAGCACGGATCATACAGATCAATAAGCAAAACATCATCCTATCTACCAGGATACCAATATAACAGATCGTAACAACATAGTAGCATCCTAAGATAACCGGGATAACAATCCAAAAGTGCCGACATTGGTGCCTTCGACCCATAAGTACAGTGAGGAAAACTTACCTCACAAGTAGTGCTGAAACTGGTAAAAACCACTCCTAAACTCACCTCCGAATTTAAAATCCTACAACCACCATATGCTCATTCTATCACAACCCCAAAATACCCAAAATGCCCTCAAAGTCTGTAACATCTGGATTTCCAGGTATATTGTTTATTTATTTATTTTGAAGACCATTGAGCAACTCGACGAGGTGGTGCTACAACTCATCGAGTAGAGTCGCATCGTGTCATGTGGGATTAATAATCTACTCGACGAGTCAGAGAGTTGACTCGCCAAGTAGACGTTGTGAAGTGAAACCCTAAATCCCCGTGTTTGGGGCCTATTTAAGGGCACTTATAGCCTCATTTGCGGCTCATCAGCTGCTTACCTTCACTGAGAGAAACCCTAATCGCCATTTGAGCCAATAGAGAGAGTCTGTGTGAGCTAACATTGAGTATCTTGGTGCATTTTTGGAAGAGAAGAAAATGATTTCAAGCAAGGAACGAGAGGAGGTTGCTAGATCTGTTGCTATTCATCCAAGAGCTTCTGTAAAAGGAATAAAGTTTATACATTTCTCATTAGTTTGGGTAGATATCGTATTATTAGAATTTAACACTTCTTTTCTATCTAATATTGGGAGTTTGAGTGTTTTAAGCACATATAGAGAAATGGACATAAGATCTAGACCTTGTGAGGTCCCTAAAGTCCAACGGTCCCTACTTTATTCAGCCATATTAGAGCCTTAAGTAAAAAAACCTTAATAGAGCATCTTTATGGAATTTCAAGCCTTAAGTGCCATGCATGAACGTAAAGATTGTGGCTTTACATGATAAGCGAGCATTGAGAACTTAGATCTAGAGTGTGAGAAGGTTTTCTGCCTTGAAATCATCTGTTTGCGACATGGGTCTGAATGAACTCGCCGAGTCGATGAGCCGACTCGACAAGTCAGTTAGGGTTTGTCCCGATGAGCTGGCCATGCTATAGATCGACGAGTTAAGGGTTAACTCGACCAACTAGACCTTCATGAGACTTTTGAGGAATGAGTGGACTCGACAAGTTACATGAGTGCACTCGACGAGTTAGGTCAAACCTGGACTGTTGACTCAAGTTTGACTTCTGTTGACTTTAAAGTTTGGTCAGCATGAGTAATGGAGACCATGGAGGGGTAAAATGGTCTTTTACCCATACCAAGAGTTAGACATAAAGAGAGAACAACCTTTGGTGTATTTGAGTATAAGTAGAGTATTAATTAGAGATAATTATCCTATTTGTTAGGCGTAGGCTAGTTCAAGATTTCTGAGTACGATACTTTTACTTGCTAGCTTACTGATGGGTTTTGGTCATAAGACATCCTATGTGCTCATACAAACCCTAATGCTTGGATCTAGGTTTCTCTATTGTACATGCTTTGAATCCAAGACTATAAACCCTAATTCTAACATATGGAAATTGACATTAACATATAATTAGGTTTAAGAACATACCTTGATTGTTATGTAGCAATAACAATCCCAATTCCTCCTTGAATTGGCTTTAGAAGGCTTAGAGTCACAAGTGTCACTCCTCTAATGGCTTACAAACACCATAAGCAAGTGGAGAAGGTATAAAGAGAGAGGTGAGAGGTTAGAATTCGTATCTAGGACCTCTTGGGAAGGGATACACGAATTCATGACCCTAGGGGTGTTTATATAGGTGTAGAGATAGGGTTTCAGTCATTATCATTATCTAGTTGATTATCCATTAAGCAACCAATAAGATAATCCTTGAATCCTTATCATACTTGAATTCTAAGGCTTTCCAACCTTAAATTCGTCCACCATATAAATAAGATAATCCTTACCTTATTTTGTAACTATCACATAATTACAAATCAGCCCCTCTAGTTTAAATAATTACATTTGATCACAAAATTAATTCTTAATTAATTATTGACCAATATTAATTAAACAAATATGATTTCTCCTTTAATATATTATTCTTATAACATATTAATAAATCATACTATCCTCTCTCTATATATATATTTCTCCAATCAAGTTGCTTTGGTGAAGGCAACCCAAAAGGACCATGCACCATCGGGTCAAGTACATACCAAAATAGTTATGGACTTAGACACTAATCCAACAGTCTCCCACTTGGATAAGTCTAACAACTATTCTGCATATGACTTCAGATCTTGATCTACAATCGTAGCTTTCCAAAGCCGCTGTCAACTCTGATCATATCAGATACGCGTGTCCTTAGATAAGGGATCATATATTCCTCCATTCTAGATATTGTATGAGATATGATTTCTAATCATTCTCTTTGTACTATATCTCGATTTCCGATTTATGACGACAGACTATATGAACAAATCAAATTAGCCCTAGCCCGGCCGAGCATTTACGTATGTCATCACTAAACCATCGAGGGGCCCAAAGACATCGCTTTTATCCTACTTTGGATAAAAGGAACGGATAAACTTTGATACAATGCTCGCTTGCACTCACTCACCGAATTACACACAACAATATGTTTTATAACACCAAGTTACTGGTGCATTTACATATTATCAATGTGCAACTGATTCGCAAGATACAACTCACACATCTCGGTTTCAAGAATATAAGATGTTATTGTCTCACTAATCACTCGAGATAGTGATCCAAGTGAGCGTGGGTTTAATCCAATGCTCAAATCATATTCATAAGCACTCATGAACGTTGCAGCAAACATTTGCTTATGTCTAATACTCTTCTAGACAATCCACACACCAATTCACGACAGTCTTCATTCATATCTACTTCCAACATATGAACGACTGTGGCCCGTTTGAATAATTCGATTATTCTTAATAAACTCAATTATTCTGGAAGTCGAAACATGCAAAGTGAAACACAAGAATAATACTAATCCCATATGGTCTCAAACCTTTGAGTATAAACAAAACACGTATTATTTATCACCATATCGATTACTCATTATTTGTCGTTTCGGGTAATCAACTTTTTACTTGAATCATTACACTTGTCCCATGCTCCTAGCATGCACACAATGTTTACCTATGGTTCTTACTTTTGTGAAATGGACAAATTGAACACATTTCCAATCATTCTCATTTCACAACTCCAAATCCATTTTCTTAAGTGTAAGAATATCAAATTCTTGTTACTTATAGAATATAATAGATTCTAACACTTTATACAACGATCCTTTTGTAATGTCACTGCACCAAAGTCTCAAAGACTATTGCCAATGATATTACAAAGTCCTCTATCGAAGATTGTTACAAGACAATTCCTTAGATATGATGTCTCTCTCTCAAAGTACATTCCTTTGAACATCCTTTTGCATAAAGGTTTCTGATCTAGACATAGATTTTCAATATTTACTTCCCAATATGGACACGCTTCCATATTTTCCATATGACAACTCATTTTTAATAGAATCTTATCTATTCGTAATGATGTCGATATTGTCCATCCAATATGGAAACATTTCCATAATTTCCAATACTATACTTCCAACTACTCACAAGCGACCAATCCTCGTTGAGCTTTGGATTGTCCTCTGATAGTTGTTTAATTATTTTAGTCAAAACCGATTCTAGTCCCTTTTCCCTCTAAATGCACTAGACATTTGGAAAATTTTAGAATGGTCAAACATTAAAGCATTTGCAATCGATCCTATACTCGAAGCGAATGGTACACGACGCATAATGTTTTATTTGCTATGTTCTCAAAATTCGAATTGTGAAGAGGAATGCCGTAATCATAATCGAAATTTTAAGAACACACTATGTACCTTTGACTAAATTTATTAACATTCCACAACCCAATCCTTTAGATTTTAAATGAAGCATAATATTCTCTCCCTTAATTATAGCAAAACAACTTTACAACTTTGCAAAGTATGACTCTTGTTTTCTATAATTAATATTGCCAACTATGCAATACGTGCCTTAATAATCATACAATCATAACATTTATGCTCCCACTATCATGATGATTATTATAAAACATAACACTTATGCTCCCACTAGCTTCGACATGTATTTATAAACATCTTAACTTTCAGAAAAACAATACTTATTGAATTTCTTAAGTTCATGTTTCTAATACTTAGTGCTTTGATAATCTTTTATCAAGGCTTCTTGAACTTATACACTTTTGCCTTAGATAGTTCATATGTGTGTCTTAACAATTAAGACTAATTACCAAACCTCACAATTCAAATTATGGAAAGGGATGCCGTAACCATGATCGAATTCGAGAATGCAATTTTACAATCACTATCTTTTAAAATCTTTCTTAGTGAAAGCATTTTCTCACAATCATTTTCATGAAGGAGGAAATCTTATGACACTTAGATTTAAACGGTGTATGTGTTCCTATCCATGTGAATTTGTTAAAAACCAAAGTTTACGACAAATTCAAACTCATATGGATCAAACTTTCTTAATCTTGATTTCATGCCTTATGGTAGCACAGCTGCCCACCACGTCTTCCAAGTAGTTAAGCAGCTCACCTTTTCCTATCAATTTACTTTCCATTGATCAAGGCCCTTGCCTTTTATGCATTCAAATGAGAACTCATAGGACTCACATGCATAATTAACTCGATTGGATTGGCACAGAAACAAAATAATGTCTTCACGATAGGTTGTAAACCTAAACTCGTGTGCTAGTGATGATCGATAAGGTTTATTTGATTTGTTCTTGAAACCTTTCAAGACCATTAAGACTCCCACTGACTCCTTGACATATATGATTCTCTTATCAAAACATTTCTTGACAAACAAATATTCAAGAGTTAGTGTAGCTTATATCAAAACACTTCATAATTTTGGTCTTAGTTGGTCTTTGCCTTATTCAAGAAATCACAACTTTCCACAATTGATGAATGTTATAAACCTTCTTAATACTATTCACTCAATGTCACAATCTTGACTTTAAGACTTGTTTTGGAACGAAGTATGATTGACCTCTTGATATGACCATTTCTTCAATCTTTGATTCCTCTTCTTAGACATACAATTGTACTAAGATTCACTTAGAGGATCAATTGAGATATGGTTCTTAATCATTAAGACACATTATAAAGCATAAAAGCTACTCTCCCTTCTTAGAATGGAGAAACTCTTATCTTTCTGCCTATTTGATTCTTCTTATTCGTTTTGCTATTGATCTAAACCCTTTAATCAATTCAAAATTACACTTAATCTTGTAAGTGTAATCATATTTACTAAGCCTTTAGTAAATCATGACGAATATCTTTGTTACTCTTATGGTGAACTCGATCAACACACAACTTTGTGTACTCGATCTCCTAGTCCTTCACTTGACACTTTGTCAATGAATTAGTCTAATTTCCAAATATGAAATTTCTCAGTCATCATGCAACCAAGTTGCGTGATTCCAAGTTTCTGTCCAATTGAAACTTGGGCGATGAGAAACTCTCCCTATTTGGTAAATTCTTGACATTTCCATAAATAACATAACTAAGAATCATATCCATTCGTTGTAGAAATATGCAAACATCAATTTTCATAACGATTTCATTGCAAGGAAGTAAACAAATAAATAAGTCAAACAAAATTTATTTTATTTATAAAAGCAGCGGAAAAACATTTGTCCTTACAATGCAAAATCTATTGAAAACTATGTAAAAAGAAAATTTCTAACAACTCTATCATAACTATCTAAGCTCAAAATCCAATCTTCAAGTCCACGAGATCAAGATCCATCTCTTGTGATTAGATTCATCTTGCTCTCTTATTAAGCTTCCTTTCTTTTCACCGATCCTTCAAAACATTCAAATGCAATCTTATCACATCATGTATTAAGAATCAATGAATAGGAACTTAAGAATCAATGAATAACAATCTTCAAAACTTTTCACAACTACAAGGATCAAATAACAAATAATCTAAACTAACATTTAGTTACATAATTATCCATATTTGATTTGTTTAATGATTTCTTGCAAAACAATTTATCAATTTACTCAAAATAATTAATCAATTATCTTATAAGGAAACAATTATCTTGTTAACTGATAATTATCTTTAATTAGATCAAGAATATAGTCATATATATCATAAAATCGGATTTATATTGATCTAACATGATAAGGTAACTATCCATATGCAAAAACAGCAAGAAATCCCGAGATAAACATTATCTGACGAGTTGACTCGTCGAGTCTGCATGGACTCGGCGAGTTCAGCCATGGACTCGGCGAGTCCAGCCTCCACAATCCAAAAAATCGAATTTTTCAGTTATACAATGCATCAATACAATTGAAACCAAGCTAGGCTCTGATACCACTGATGGGTTTTGGTCATAAGACATCCTATGTGCTCATACAAACCCTAATGCTTGGATCTAGGTTTCTCTATTGTACATGCTTTGAATCCAAGACTATAAACCCTAATTCTAACATATGGAAATTGACATTAACATATAATTAGGTTTAAGAACATACCTTGATTGTTATGTAGCAATAACAATCCCAATTCCTCCTTGAATTGGCTTTGGAAGGCGTAGAGTCACAAGTGTCACTCCTCTAATGGCTTACAAACACCATAAGCAAGTGGAGAAGGTATAAAGAGAGAGGTGAGAGGTTAGAATTCGTATCTAGGACCTCTTGGGAAGGGATACACGAATTCATGACCCTAGGGGTGTTTATATAGGTGTAGAGATAGGGTTTGAGTCATTATCCTTATCTAGTTGATTATCCATTAAGCAACCAATAAGATAATCCTTGAATCCTTATCATACTCGAATTCTAAGGCTTTCCAACCTTAAATTCGTCCACCATATAAATAAGATAATCCTTACCTTATTTTGTAACTATCACATAATTACAAATCAGCCCCTCTAGTTTAATTAATTACATTTGATCACAAAATTAATTCTTAATTAATTATTGACCAATATTAATTAAACAAATATGATTTCTCCTTTAATATATTATTCTTATAACATATTAATAAATCATACTATCCTCTCTCTCTCTCTATATTTCTCCAATCAAGTTGCTTTGGTGAAGGCAACCCAAAAGGACCATGCACCATCGGGTCAAGTACATACCAAAATAGTTATGGACTTAGACACTAATCCAACACTTACAAGGTGAGTCTTTTCACTATACTTACCATGAGTGATATCTTTGTGCGACTGGGATGTCTTGAGTGCTTACATGTGTATTGTGATACTCTACATTTTGTCCTTGTGGATTATGCTTATTGTTATGAACTTATTGAGTTAGGGCCAGAGGGTCCACCCGAGTTATGGGACCGTAGGGTCTCCACTGGAACACATTGACTAGAGGGTCGTATTAAGTTAGCCTCGAGTAGCTAATGTGATGTGTGTGGTATTTTGGGGAACTCCCTAAGCTCCGTGCTTACCGTGTTATGTGTTATGTGTTTTAGGTACTTCTCAGGATCGCGGGAAGGCACCGGTTTGATTATACACACACTTGCTTTGAAGATTTGTTTTTGGAGGATCCTGGATTTGATACATACATACATACATACATACATACATACATATATATATATATACAGTTTTTTGATATGAGATTTGATGATTTGATAGTGTGATAATTTGTGATTTTATTATTGAGATAAAGGTGTTTTTAAATTGAAAAAAAATGGTTTAAAATTTTACGGTGTTACAAAGTCAAACTTGGTCAACCATGGCCAAAGTCAAAGTCAATAGTCAAGGTCAACAATCCATGTTGACCCAAGTTGTCGAGTGCACTTACCAACTCACTGAGTTACTACGGTACTCAGAGAAACGGGGAAAACCCATTCCAACTCGCTGCGTTGTCTGGATGACTCATCGAGTTCCTACAGTACTCATCAAAGTGGAAAAACCCGATCCAACTCGTCGAGTTGTAAGGAAAACTTGTAGAGTATTCCTAGCTTAACTTATTCAGTCCTCTTTCACCCATCCTAACGCTTAAGAATGGAGATCTTATACCCAAGAGCTAGAAAACCACATAAAGTTGCTAATTTTACATCCATACATGACACCAAGAGGCTTCAAAGCTTAAAGAAGGCTTAAGAAGGGACTAGAGCATAAATGGGATCTATAACTTGATAGAGCTTGAAGCTTTAAGCCCAAAGAGGTCACAAAATTTCCATATCTGAAGTGGCAACTTCAAGAAATTCCCATACCCAAGAATGACTTCAAAATGAACCAAAAATGAAAATATATTTCCAAGGAGAACATCTAAGCAATAAATGAACAAGGTATCGACTTTATACCTCAAAATGGTTGCAACAACAGAGAAGATTTCGGATCTATAGCCTTCCTCTGAACCAAACCTCCTAAAACTCCAGTCTTCTTCAAAAGAACACAATAAGAATCACTCTACAAGCTCACACACACAAAAAATGGGATAGGATGCACGAATTAGGGTTTTCTAGACAGATGGGGCGGATAAGGAGGCCGTTAAAGGGCCATAAGGACTTTAAATAGGGTGCAAGACCCTAAAAATTAAGGTTTCATAATCAACCACCAACTCGTCGAGTTTTCCCTTAACAACTCATCGAGTTGCTCCAAAAATATGCACGACCAGGAGATTTCAACACGTTGAGTTGAGGCCATCAAATCGATGAGTTCCAAAGGGGGATTTACCTTTTAAGCCATAAATCACATACCTGGGAGTCGGAATGTTATATTTTGTGAAAGGATGTTACCTTGGGAGAGAAGATTGTTTAGTGCATCAAGTTAGGGATCAATAGTTGTCAAGAATCCTTTAGAAATCGGAGCTCTTATCAAGCATATGGATGAAGAATCCAAGCATACAACTCAAAAGAGGAATGGTACACTGATACACTAAGAAGGGTGAAAGAAACTTCCATACCAAATATTTAGAATCAAAATTTAGAGTTAAAGTTGTGATGATGCTTGCTAAACACAAGGGTGTGCAACCAACAATTAGACCTTGTGGTGTTTGTACCCAAGTAGGACACCCTATTGATGTGTGTCCTATGTTACAAGAAGATATGGAAGAAGTTCAAGGTATTTTCCACCAAGAACAAATCCAAATTGGCATCAACCAAATACAAATTTCCATCCAAGGCCACCACCTTATCAACCTAGACCTCCATTTCAGAATCAAATGCATCACCAATTAAGTTACCAACAAAATTTGCATCCCCATCAACCTCTACACCAATCTTATTTACAACCTCACAACATGTAACAAGGAAGCAGTTCAAGCGGTTCAGTAATGTATTTAGAAGACAATGTCAAGAGTTTAGTCGTAAGTATTCAATTGTTTCAAAATGAGACCAAAGTGAATATCAAGACTCTGGAGCAACAAATGACTCAACTCAACACTTTTGTGAGTAAACTGGAGCGACAAGGAAAACTACTTGAACAAACAAAGAAGAGTCCAAAGCATTATGCATGTACCATCACTTTGAGGAATGGTAATGAGTATGAAGGTCCAACCATGGTTGAGAATGATGAAGAGATAGAGTTAGATAAAGAACATGAGAATTCAAAAGCACCATCAAACCCAATACCCATTGAAGTGAATGTTACTTCTCCTCCTTTTCCTAAAAGATTTAGCAAGTCAAAGAGTGAGAGAGAAGATAATGAAATCATGGAAATTTTCAGAAAGGTTAAGGTAAATATTCCTCTCATTGATGTCATCAAACAAGTTCCTAGGTATGCTAAATTTCTTAAGGAATTATGCACATCTAAGAATTTTTTAAAAGGGAATGAAATTGTCAAAGTAAGTGAGAATGTTTTTGTAGTGCTATTGAAAAGATTATTTAAAAAATGTAAGGATCCAGGTGTTTTTATGGTTCCTTGGAAGTTAGGTAACCTTCATGTTCCATGATCCATGCTATACCTTGGAGCTTCTATCAATGTTTTTCCTTATTCTATTTTCAAAAAACTTTAAATATTGGCACATTGAAGAAGACCGGGGTGATCATCCAATTGGTTGACATTCTTTAGTACATCTGAAAGGTGTACTAGAAGATGTGTTAGTTCAAGTGAATGAACTAGTGTTTCCTATAGATTTTTATGTTCTTGACATAGATGATGGTGATGCACCAAGTTCTAGTTCCATCCTTTTAAGAAGGCCCTTTTTTAAAACAACCAATACAAACATCGATGTTTTTAATGGTACATTGTCCATGGAGTTTGATTGTAAAGTGATAAAATTAAATATTTATGATGCCATGATATATCCAAGTGATTTTTCATCATTAAACTTTGTGGAAGTCATTAAACCTTTAACTAAAAAGTTTTTTGATTTATCTAATCTCAATGTGTTATCTTTAGTTCTAGATAGAATCTTTAAAAAGATGGAGTGGAGAAACTTTCAAAACATTTCAAGATTGACGAAGAAATTATGGAAGTCGTATCTCGCATGGATCAAAGAAGAAGATGAAGATTGATGTTCCAAAATTGAAATTGTTGATGCATAATGAGAAACTTATACCTTCTGTTCTAGGCACCCGAGTTGGAACTCAAGACTTTACCAGAGCATCTCAAGTATGAGTATCTTGGAGAAAAAGAGACTCTACTCGTGATGATTTCCACCAAATTAACAACAAAGGAAGAAAAAGAGATTGTCACCACATTGAAGGAATATAAGGAAGTTATTGGGTGGACTATAATCGCCATAAAATGGCTAATTCCTTCACTTTACATGCATAAAATCCTTATGGAATAAGATTACAAGCCTTCCCGAGAAGCTCAAAGGCGTTTGAATCCTTCGATGATGGAGGTTGTGAAGAAAGAAATTCTAAAGTTGTTAATGCTGGAATGATCTATCCTATATCGGATAAAAAGTGGGTTAGCCCAGTCTAAGATGTACCAAAGAAGATAGGTATTACCGTTACAAAGAATGAATAGGGTGAATTAGTCTCCACCCGTGTGCAAAACGGGTGGAGAGTTTGCATAGACTATATAAGACTCAATACCTCGACTCAAAAAGATCATTTACCACTTCCCTTTATCGACCATATGTTAGAAAGGATACCGGGAAAGACCCATTGTTGTTGCTTGGATGGGTATTTGTTTTTCACCAAATACTCTTTGCACCTGAGGATCAAGAAAATACCACCTTCACATGTTGTGACAACCCGAAGTTCGTTCCATTATTTGAAACCCGTTTTCGTTAACAAAGCCGTTAAGTTCCAAAATTTTCCGTCAACTTTGTTTTAATTAAATTATTGTGACTTCTATTAATGTTTTAATAATATTAGAATACATTTAAAGACATTAAAATATTTTCTATTTCATTTAGAAAATATTTAATTTTATTTAAGTCGTAATTACGACAACTTTATCGGGTGCGACCAAAAGCACCGTCTAACGGCAGTATCGGGTAGAATTCCTCCGGGCCACAAACTCAACCCCTATATAAGGGATTGAATAACATAATTTTGAGGCTTTTACTCGCTCTCTAAAAACTTTCTCTCACTACTCTCTCTCTAGAACTCGAAATTGGTCCAAAAGCCTCCTTTCAAGCCTCAATTTGGTAAGCAATCTACCCTAACTTGTTATCTAACTTGATTGGCATGAAAATCTATGTTTGAATCACCCAAAAACACCCATGAACAAGTTTTTACGGTCTAAGGACCCTCCCAAAACCGTGAACACCCCTTGAGAGGGTTTTGAAGCCCCAAAACTCCTCCAAATCACTTCTAGTGCTTAGATAAGACCTTTAGACTTGCATGCATGAGTTTAGGACCCCAAAATCGCACCAAATGAGGCATGGACATGAGTTTACGGTCCAATAACATGCTTGGACCGTAAACCCTCATTCATTGACCTTAAACACCTTTTAGGGTGTTAGTTTGCCCCTAAACACCTTCAATGAACTTCCATGGGAGTGTAGAACCTCATAAACCTTCATGTGATGCACCAAAACATCCTCAAATGCATCAAAATTGAGTTTACGTCCCAATAACATTCTTGGACCGTAAACCCACCTCCTTAGACCGAAAACACCCAACAAAGGGTGGTAAGGTGCCCTTAATCCCTTGAAAAGCTTGGTTTTGGACCTAGAATCACATGTGATTGAATTACAACCATCAAAGCCCCTAATTCATGGACAAACATGAGTTTACGATTGTAAACTCATGAGTTTAAGGTAGTAAACTCCCCAAGAACATCTCCTTAGACCCTAAACTCATTTCCAAGACCGTTTCAAGTCCCGATCACTTCCTAAGCCATGAAATCGACCCTAGAACCTTCCTGTGTGCATTGTAAGACTTTGTGGCATCCAAGAACACACCAACCATGAGTTTACGACTGTAAACTCATGGGTAATGAGTCATTAGAACCGTAAACCCTCTTATGAGTTTACTCTTGAGGAGTAAACTCCATATCCGAGCCTTATACGTCCCTAGATGTCACACGGGTCACTCCAAACACTTGATTTGAAGTGTTTTCACGTCTTGGAGTGTATAATCATATCTAATTAGTGATTTAAAGTCTATTTAGATAAATTTGCATATCATTTCATATTACATAGGAACCTCACGCATTATCAAGCCCCGAACCGACACTTAGCATCCAATCCGACACGCTTCTCGACCGGTGAGTTCATACCCCTACCCTTTTTCAATGGTTTTTAAATGTTTTCAGGGGGGAATACAAGAAAAAGTACAAGGATATCTTGTACTTAAATTCATTACTTCATTTTAAATGGTTTCATAATTCGCATGCTTTTAAGAATTGAAAACCCACTAACAAACTGTTTTAACTTGCAGAGTTGTTTGTACAAACGATTTCAATTCTTATTAGTAAATACTGTAATGTTTCACAATTGATTTCTCACACTTATATTGATAAAAAAAACATAACACCTATGTAATGTCTTTAATAAAACACCCTAGGCTCGAGTGTAAAGGACAGACACCATTAGAAAATATAAAACATTTGTAATATCCTTGATAAAACACCTAGGCTCGAGTGTAAAGGATAGGATTCATTAGAGCTTAGATAGTCATAGATACTACTTCCCCTAGGCACGAGAAGTAAAGGGAAATCTTAAAGATTTGAGACACGTCCTCTGTAACACTTCCTTAACACGAGAGAGTGGAGGACAAATCATGTAACCAGAATCTCCGAGCAGAGGAGAGCGTGACTTGAGTGTATAGATCTATACGGGACTGACAATCCCGCACCTGGCTGCTAGCTATAGCCGAACCGAAAGGTTCAAGGGTGACGAAAGTCATAGAAAGGATACTGGCCACGACCCGAGTCATATCTAGTCTGAAGTATGGTTAAGGACTCGCAATCAAGATTATTAACACTTTACACTTATTTATTAGTTTTATGTACGTAATAAAACTAATGTACATTTAAGGATAATCAGACTTTCAGGAGACTTCACACACATTCAGGAAAACATGGGGTTTTCCTAGGGATATCATTGAACATAATCGGAATCGGTAATAGTTCGCACACACAGAATCGGTAACAGTTCACACACACATACACATGTAGGAAAATATAGGATTTTCCTGAGTAACAGTAGTATGTAACCAGAAAAGTGTAACAAGTTAGATAACTAAACTTCACAATTCACAAGAACAATTATGATTTCAGTGTACATCTTTTACATTACAATTTGGATTTGGTAAACATTACTTTTAAGAAAATATGGGATTTTCTTGGATAACCGCTTCTTCAGGAAACCAAAGGAACTCGTACAATTTTCAGAAAACTAACCGCTTATGAACTCACCAGCTTTATGCTGATTTTCAAACCGCTTGTATTCTCAGGTCCGCATTAGACAGGTACCCGACGATCACTTTTGGCGAAGACGGAGTGCGTAGAAGACTCGTCTCATGTTGTTCATATATACTATGTATCATACTTGTACAATTTACTTTTGAAACCAATATAAACTTTTATATATGTAATGTAATGGTTGTTTAGTTTGCTTACTATGTGCATTGGTTTGATACTCAACGTGGAGTCCGCCCCGGAAATGTTTCTGCCTTTGGTTTTCGGGGTGTGACACATGTCCCTTAGGAACATTTGCATATATTTGGATACTTTTCGAGCTTTTCAATGCTCCCGCTACTTTTTAAAGGTACATGGTAAGTATCTTTCTAGAGTATGTTGAGGAAATCATTGAAGTTTTTATGGACGATTTCACTATTTCTAGTAATTCCTTTAATGAGTGTTTGGGTAATTTAAATAAAAATTTTCAAAGACCTATTGAGACCAACCTTGTTTTGAATTATTAAAAGTGTCATTTTATGGTTGATAAAGGTCTCATACTTGGTCATGTTGTGCCTTCTAAGGGTCTAGAGATAGAAAAAGCAAAACCTGATATCATTAAGTCTCTACCTTATCCCACTTGTGTTCGTGAGATCCGTTCATTTCTTATCCATGCAGGTTTTTATAGAAGATTTATCAAGAAATTCTCCATAATAGCCCATCCCATGTGTGAAATCTTACAAAAAGATGCAAAATTTGAATTTTTTTAGGACTTCAAGAAAGATTTTGATAAGTTGAAGGAGTTGTAAATTTCAATACCAATACTTGAATCACCGGATTGGAGTTTACAATTTGAAATCATGTGTGATGCTAGTAATCATTCAGTTGATGCAGTATTGGGGCAAGGAAGAGATCGAGTTCCTCATGTAATATACTATTCAAAGACACTTGATTGTGCACAAACAAATTACTCCACACCCGAGAAAGAAATTTTTTCCATTATATTGTCTTTAGAAATGTTTCGTCAAGATTTATTAGGTTCAAAGGTAATTATTTATTCCGATCATTCAGCTCTTACGTACCTACTTGAAAAGAAGGATTCAAAACCTAGACTCATCTAATGGATTTTTCTCTTACAAGAATTTGACATTGAAATCAAGGACAAGAGTGGAAAAGATAACCTTGTGGTTGCTCATCTTAGTAGGATTGCCTCTCCTAATGACTCGAATCTCATTTGTGACACATTTCTAGATGAACGTCTGTTTTCAGCAAACATTTCCATGTGGTATGCCGATATTATCAACTACATAGTAACGGGATAATTTCCACCAGATTTGACTTGATGGTAAAAACACAAAATCAAGACGGACGCCAAGAGGATGAACCATACCTTTGGAAATATTGTGTTGACCAAATGATCAGACGATGTGTTGAACAACATGAGATATCTTCTATCTTAGCATTTTATCACTCTTATGCTTGTGGAGGACATTTTTGTCCTCAAAGAACTGCAAGAAAAGTCTTAAAGAGTGGATTTTACTAGCTAAGTATCTTCCATGACTCTTATGTTTTTTGTGCAATTTGTGATAAGTGTCAAAACATGGGTTACTTAAGCTCAAAGAATCAAATGTCTCTTAATCCCATTTTAACTTGTGAATTTTTTTATATGTGGGGAACTGATTTTATGGGTCCATTTCCTTCTTCTTTGGGTTTTACTTACATTTTGATGGTTGTGGATTATGTATTTAAGTGGGTGGAAGCTAAAACCACTCGTACTAATGATTCAAAAGTTGTGACAAATTTTATGAATGTTAACATCTTTTCCAAATTTTGAGTTTCAAAATCCTTAATCAGTGACCGTGGTTCACACTTTTGCAGTCGAATGCTCGAAATTGTTTTAAATAAGTATATAGTGACTTACAAAGTCTCCACAACATACCACACATAAATGAATGGACAATCTGAAGTAAGTAATCATCAAATCAAGAGCATTTTGGAGAAGACATTGAATACAACAAGGAAATATTGGAGTAATCATCTTGATGATGCATTGTGGGCATACTGAACTGCATTCAAAACCCCAGATGGGATGTCTCCATATCGTAATGTCTTTAGAAAGCCATGTCGGTTACCCGTTGAGTATGACCACAGAGCCTATTGGGTGGTCAAGCAACTCAATATGGACATAGATGAATCGAGAAAGTAAAGGAAGCTTGATATACAAGAGCTTGAAGAGATCCGAAATAAAGCATGTGGGAATGAAGCTCTATAAAAAGAAAATACAAAAGCATACGAAGATAAAAAGTATTGCTTTACTACTCCCACTTTAAGTTAAATCGGGTAAATTAAGGTTATGTTGGGTGGTACCATTTGTTGTTACTGATGTCTTTGAGCATGGTGCAATAAAAATCATAAGTGAGAAAACCGAGAAGGCTTTTAAGGTAAATAGACACCGTTAGAAGCCCTACTATGAAGGATTTGAAGTCAAGAACGAGGAAGTGAAGGAAGTCACAAACCCAAAGCACCAAGATTGACAAATAAGTAGGGTTTATATCCAATGACCGACTTAAAACAAGGGCAGCTACTTGAGAGGCAACTCGGTTGTATTTTGGACATTTATGTAAAAGTTTCGTATAGACCTTTTATTTCAAGTTTTTATGTTCCAAAGTTTTGAATAATTAGTAGAGTCTAAAAATAATTTCTATGATGAGAGGTAGTGCATGTGTGAATTTTAAAAAAATAATTGGGTCAATTCAAAGTACCCAAACCCATCATAATACGTCATTTTGGAGTTGAATTGTAAAAACTAGAAACGATTACAATGCATATATGATACTAAACGACGTAATAGAGTGAGTTTGAGTACACAAGTGTATATACCATTAAGCGTGTGTATATATATATATATATATATATATATATATATATATATATATATATATATATATATATATATAGGTAAACACAACTGATAATATAAAAAAAATTGAGAAAGGAGAATCATTCTAAATCAATTATTTATTTTTGCCGCATAACGCTCCGGCGTACCGTGCTGCAGAGGATGAGTAATATTCATATATGAATATAAATATAAGTGTATTCAAATATAAATAAATCACCCCCCCCCCCCTCCCCTCCGCCAGCGACCACCATCACCACTGCCAGCAACCACGACCACCACCTCCAAAACCAACCACCACCAACTACGCCACCACCCACCGCTGCCACATTCATATATGAATAACCACTTATATTATACTTATTCATATATGAATATACGTATTTATTTATGAATACACTTATATATATATATATATATATATATATATATATATATATATATATATATATATATATATATATATATATATATATTCAATACGTATTTATAAATGAATATCATCTGTTCCATCGGCCGGTACGCAAGACCACTTAAGCAACATATTCGAAGTGACCCAGATTATTTCTCTCGTTCTCAATCTTTTTTATTCTGAATTAAACCTTCCAATATATATATATATATATATATATATATATATATATATATATATATATATATATATATATATATATAGGTTCATTTGAGACCATACTAATTTTGTGAGACCAAATTTAAAAATAATTTTAAAATGCAAAATAAAAGAAAATTTCAAAAAATTCTTCTTTTAAGTATTCTTTTAGGAACTATATTTACCTAACAAAAATAAAAGACAAAACTGCAAAAATGGTCCATGTGGTTTCTCATTTTATGTGGTTACGGTCCAAATGTTTGAAAAGTTGCAGATATGGTCATTTTCAATAAGTTTTGTTGTGGTTTTGGTCCCTCATCCGTTAGTTGGCTGTTAACTTCCTTAAAATGATAATTTTACCCCCAGGAACCATTTTCGCAGTATTGTCTTTTACCATACTATAAGGACCATTTTTGCATATATTCTTTTTTATTTTATTGAAGTATTATATATTAATAGATATTATTTTTAATATATAATATTATATATTAATAAATATTCTTTTATTGGATTATTAATTTATTTTAGTTGATTTCGTTTAATTTTTTTTGTTGGAGTAATTCTTTTTTATTGAATTATTATATATCAATACATATAGTTTTTAATAAATAATATTTTGACCACATCGAATGAGAAAACAGATGCAACCCTAGAAGCATTTCTTACATTTTGACAATTTTGCCCTTAAATTTTTTTTAAAAATTGCATTGACTTTCGTTGACCGATTTGGGCGCCTAGACCCGTTTTTGACCGACTTTGACCACGTCCGATTATATAGCCCGATTATCTATAAACCTCGACATTCGAGGACCGTCAAGCGCCTAGGCGCCGATTAATCGGCTGCCTAGGCCGATATTTGCAACACTGATATATATATATATATATATATATATATATATATATATATATATATATATATATATATATACACGCACAGGTAGATGTTCATTTGAGAGCATATTAATTTTGTGAGACATGTGGAAGTGATCATCTTGAACATCAAAAAATTTAGAAACAAATATCCAAAATGCAAAATAAAAGTTAAAATCCGATATTTATTAATATTATTTTCGTCATTTAAGTTATCCGGAAAAAAGTAAATAATATAATATAAAAGATTATCGTTTTTTTAAATATACCTAAAATATTCTAATAGAATAATAAACTTTAATATTCAAATATAATTGTTAGAATTTTAGAATATTTTAATATTCTACTAAAATGGTTAGATATATTAAATTATTATAGAATTGTTAAAATATTCAAATATTTTAATAAAATTATTTGAATATTTATAGTTTAATATTATAGTAGAATTTTTAATATTTTTATAATTTTGCTTTTAATATTTATAGTGTAATATTTTATTAGAACATTTTAAGTATATTTAAAAATACGGTATTTTTTTATAGTTCGAAAATTTTCATTTATTTTGCAGTTTAGAAATATTTTTTTATCTTCAAAATTAGTGGGTTAGGATCGCATCCGATATCTTTCAAAATTAGCAGCTTCTCAAACTTTTATATATATATATATATATATATATATATATATATATATATATATATATATATATATATATATATATTTGTTTATTTTACACCGAAAATTTTTTTATCACGGAATATGTTGTTTACCATGAATGTTTGACATTTATTCCAAGTCGGGAAAGTTTATACACGTGAACTTATATACTATGTGGTCATTTTTTATATAATGTTTCTAGTTCAATGGTGTCAAATATTGTCTTTCCTTCATCGGATCGATGGTTCGATTTTCATCCGGGACATAAGTAGTATTAAGAATAGTTTATGAATAAAATAGATTTTCCGTCTAAAAAATAATCATTTTAATATAATTAAAATAAGTAGTGATCTTGAAACATGACCCCACCTTTTATGGTTATCTTTCAAAAACAACTATTGTTCTTTATGTATATATTTTTAAGTGCAAGTTCTAAACGTCAATGTAGAGTGTGTTTGGGATTTTTTTTAAATGATTTTTTGACTTTACTTTTTCAAAAAGTTAAAATGATGTTTAGTATTTACAAAAAGCCTTTTGAAATTAAGTTTTTGATAAGAATGTGTGGTTTTTCAAAAGATAAGAAATCATTGATTTTTTGTGATCTTTACCTTCTTTTAGTAAATTATTTTCAAAAGTTAAGAAATAAGAGACGAACACTTTTTAAAATTGATTTTTGATTTTTATCCCCTCAAAAACTAAAAGTCAAATTTTTTTTTTACTTTTAAGCTTAAAAAGCATTCACAAACACCCTCCGGTAAGTTCAAACTTTAATCAAGGTCTTGGCGTTTTTAATACGATAATTTTGTATATAATCTATAATTATATGTTTACATAGATTTGTATTCTACTATTATTATTCTATTAGTTTGATCAACTTGAGTTGATATCGAAAAAATCACGTAATTATAGATTTTATTTAAATATATCAAGTTTGCAAAGATGTTATATCAACTACGAATAACAAATGTTAACCAAAAAATAAATAAAATAAAAAAATCATTAGTTTCATGACCGAAAAGGCCACAAAAAACACGACTTAAAAACTCATGCCACGATGCGTCATTGCAAACCTTAATCAACTTTGGCATGTGTCATGCTCAAGAACACCGCTTTGGAACACTTTTTGAGTATCATGAATGAGTCAGCAATGTGTATCATGCTTAGCATGGCATCTCCTTGAGCTTAATGAGCTTATGTGGTCTCGTCTATAAAGTATTTAATGAGCTTTAATGAGCTTTAATGTGTATTTATGTGTATCTAAATACAATGTACAAGTACAAAGCTTGATATGTGCTTGTTAAATCTAAAACCATCATCCCATCTTCATATAGATTATTGAATGGCCCAGATAACATAAACATACTTCACAATGTGTATATTCAAATTTTGAGAAAAAACACAAAACTCATGTCAAAATATCTAGATTTATATATTACAACAATCTATAATGCACCAATCAATCATTATTACAAGAATTATGATACTTTTGATCTTTTTCATGCAGTTTATATAGTATCATCGTTTACTCGTAAGGGGTATTTAATTTTTTTACCTTTTATTTTTTCTATATCACATCAGTTTTTCTTTTATTTTTTAAAACTCAAGAAATGATCATATTTTATTATTATTTTTAATAATAAATTAATTTAATTTTAAAAACTATACGTTAAGAAATAAGTATAACTAATAAAAAATTTAATAAATACAAAAATCAATAGAAATAGAAATAGTCCATTACCTAAAAATAAAAAAATTACATAATAAAATCTATAATAAAAAAATCAACCAATATATATATATATATATATATATATATATATATATATATATATATATATATATATAGGTTCATTTGTTTAAACTAAGTATTGTGTTATCGTATGCATAAATGTGGGCCAATCAAAACTAAATAAAAAATTAAATAATTAAATAAATAAATAAGGGTAATTTAGTAATTTGTTTCGTAAATTCCAAAAATAATCCCTATAATCATGGTATTGACTAAATAAATAAGCGTGTCTTCCTCAATCTCCCACCAGATAAAGCCCTAGCATCCTAGAGGGTATCGACGCTTTTCCTAGAGCTGCTCAAACTTAAAATCAATCATCGGAAACTTCATCGAGGGATAAGGACGAGCATTCATCACTTATAGTGGGATTAAGAAAAGTTAAGATCTTCAAGGAGTACGTCTCGATTAAAAGATGCAAAAGAGCCTTCAGCGAGGATGATAATGAAATTAGCGAAAGCAGGAGTGAAGAAGGTGACTATTCCAATTCCAATTCCAATGTTGTTGACTCTGAATCAGGCGATGATTCCGATAAGAGTGAGCGTTGCTCACCGGAAAACGACCTGACCACTTCGAGTTCTGAACAGAGTATAACTCTGATTCCGAAACGCAACATCTTACCATGGAAGAAGAGGAAATTAAATTTCAAATCACCACCGAAGGGCGAACCGTTGTTAAAGAAAGATTACGGTGAAGAAGGTGGAGATGATATTGACTTTGACTGGCGGCAACTCAGCTCCGATGAGTCTCTAGTTAACTTACCTCAGGTAATTCTTCCGACTTCTGAGTTTGGGGACGACAGTTTTGCAATCGGGAATTGGGAGCAGAGGGAGATAATCTTCGGCTTCGATGTGTTGACAAATATTTTGGGACTTGCTTTCTGCATTCAGATTTGAGTTTTTATCATTTTATTATTTTGTATCTCATTCAATGTATTTTTTGGGACTTGCTTTCTGCTTTCTGCATTCAATGTATTGCTGGAAGGGTATTTTTCTCCATGGGGTATTGCATATATGTTATTGTCTCTTATATTATGTCACGGTTTGGTGTTGCTTTGTTCAATTATTTGAATTGCTAATTCTTCTTGGAAATTGTTAAATTGCTTAGGGTGCTATACAGTTTTAGGGCTCAAATTGTTAAATCACTTATTAAAGAATATGAACTTTTTATTTTTTGTTGTTTATGCATTTATTTCATAAAATTCATGAATATATGTTTGTTTTGTTCATATATGTTTCATAAAACTTGAATATGAACTGCAGTTTTACTAGGTGAAAGATCGACTGTGTCATAAATATCGAAGCAAGAACCAAGTTTACCCATCTCTAGTGGTGTTCTTTGGCAGGAAAACAGAATTGGGTATGTTTCTTTTGATTGGGTTTTACTAGTTAAATAGATAAAAAAAAAATCAATTCTCTTGATGATCTTATTGTATAGTTGTGAATTTTGATAGATATGGAGTACATTGTGATCTAAGGAAAAGAAAACATAAACGTGTGGTACAATTCTTGAGATTGACATGAAGAAGATAAAAGGAACCATGAATTCCAATTCTGTTGGAATGGAATCATAAATTCCAATTCTATTGGAATGGAATCAGGAATTCCAATTCTATTGGAATCTAAACTACAATTTGGTTTTGTTTTCACAGAATTTGATGCTTGAAGAACGGACTGCAAATTTGAAAGTGATTCTAAGCAACATTATTCTTTTAGAATGTAGTAGTGTCGTTGTTAGATTTTGATATTTTCTTTCTGGTTTTGAAAGTTTTTTTAGTTTTATTCTTTAACAATAAATGTAATTTTTAACAGTTGGTACCTGTATTCTATAAGAAATAATGTATTTTTTCTTTTTATCCTTCAAAGAATTGTTCAAGAATTTGTTATTCTATGAGAAGTTTTTAAAGACATGATCAATAAATAGGTTCAAGAATATTTTTATTATTTATGATTCAAGAATATTTTTATTTTTGAATATACTCAAAAACACATTCTGTCAGAATGTCCAAATTAAAAGAATTATAATTCGTAAAATCGGATTTTTAAAATTAATAGAATCTATGATCCCTTAAAATATGCAATTTTTCTTTATTAAATCTATATTAATCGACTAAAATACCCTTGTAATTAAATTAGATGATAATTTTCAATTATATTTAATTCAATAATATATTAATCACTTTCTTAAAATAAGTATAATTGATTGACCCACATTTATGCATACAATAACACAATAATTACTTTGAATAGAATAACCTAGGCCTATATATATATATATATATATATATATATATATATATATATATATATATATATATATATATATATATATATATATATATATATATATATATATAGTGTTAATATTTTTTCATGATCTTCTCCCTAATCTTCAAAACAAGCTTTAGGGTCTGTCTCGAAAAACGAACAATATTTTGCATAAAAACTACGAATCTTCCATTTCTTTTTTTCCTTACTTGTCTTTTCTTTTTTGGCAAAATTTTCATTTTTTTAAATGCCAAACGGTCAGTGTAATTCAAATGGTATCGATCAAATGTCTTCGACATTTTCCTTATTCCTCTGAGTCGTTGCTGAAATTTGATGCATTTGAGGAAGACCTCCTCCCCTTTCTTTTTTGCTTTGTTCCTACCCATTGGATGGGCAATTTCTTCTAACTCATCGTCATCATTCAAATCTAACCCAACACGAGCATCAAAAGAAGTTGTGTATCTACTTCAACCTATTTTTGTTCTTTTTCTTGCTTCTCCTCCCGTCATAACAGTGGTTTTATATTCTTTCCACCTTGGACTAGAAGATAACATTTTTCAACGGTCATTATACTTGAACGTCTTTCTCGTTTCCTCGCGATACAAATGTAAAGCCTCTTGAAGAATTTTTCCATCGCCTTAAACATTTATCATTTGGGTTTTTAGGTTGTTGTATAACCCGCTCGTCTTAGAAACACATTTCGAGAGTTCTCAAAACTTTGAATTTAATTTGTGTTTAATACGATAGTCATCACCAAGACACCAACACCCAATTCATTGTGAAATCTTTCAATAATGTGTACCGCGAAATCCTTAATTGATTGTGCATTTCCTAGCTTTGAATCCTTTGAAATGGCAACCTAAGATTATGTACACAATAACTCTTCTTTCAGAGTGTTAGTTATGAGAAAAGCCCTCGTGATTAGGGCATTGTATTGCAATATATATATATAGGTTCAGGTGTTTAAAGTAAGTATTGTGTTATTGTATGCATAAATGTGGGCCAATCAAAATTTAAAATAAAAAAAATTAAATAAATAAATAAGGGTAAATAGGTAATTTGATAATTACTTTCCACAGATAATATCCTATAATTAAGATAACAATTGACTTAGTTTTCTCCACCCATCGTCTTTTAAAACCGTAACCCTAATCAACCCTTTTTTACAACGACCCCATGGACACTCTCTGTAATGCTCTTACTTGAAGTGCTAGAACAAGCGGCAAGGACAGAAACCTTAGCAACTGAATCGATGCACACGTCGTCTTCATTCTCACTAATGCTTTCTTTAATTGTTCTTCTCTGGCTGTGAGATGCGAAGGAAGGAGGTCTGATGGCTGCTAATCTTATCGATTCACAATCGGTGATAGCCTCCAGGGTTCGACTTAGGCGGAAGAAGAGGAAGGGGAAAGAAGCAGAGACGCTGCTCAACACTGGCGTTTCCTCCATGCTGCTTACCTCCGACCACAGGAGACGACCCTCATCCCCGATTCAGGTTCCTCGTCAATTACAATTGATTCGCTTGATTATGTGAATGATAATCCAGGTAACCGATAGGGTAAAATCTCTTGGTAAATTCTTGAGTAGGAACAACCCCCAATTTCTAGGATACAAGCCTTAGAATTATATGCTTAAGGTTACGTATATATGCATTGCTGTACCCAGGATTCCCGTTGGTTCAAACAAAAATCATTGACTTTTTTCGCATCCAAAGGTCCTCTAACTCAGCTGAAGAATATTGTCAAGGTAGATAAGATATCATTTATTCATGTAGTTTATGCTTTATTGCTTTATAGAAAAAGATTGGTAAGAGTAGTTTTGTTATATGATTGTAGATATAGGCAAGAAAAGGAGGCGAAAAAGTTGCATAGTGGCATCAAAGAAGAGAAGGAGGCTATTACCATATAGTCCAAGTGAGGATCCTGCAAGAAGACTAGAACAAATGGCATCACTAGCCACATCATTGACAGCTATAGAAGCTGAGTTCAATAATGAGCTCACATATGTTCATGGCATGGCTACTAGGTTAGCTAATCGTCCTGCTTATGAGAAAGAGGGGATGCAGGTTTTATCAAGAGAAGACACTAAGACCTTGAATCTGTGTAAGAGCATGATGAGGAAAGGGGAATGCCCTCCACTTATGGTTGTTTTTGATCATGTAGAAGGGTGAGTGGGTTTTTGTGTCTAAACCTTTGGTGTTCTTGATATTTATATATATATATATATATATATATATATATATATATATATATATGTGTGTGTGTGTGTGTGTGTGTAGAAGCTGATAAATGTATCAAAGACTGGACAATAATCACTGAATATGTTGGAGATGTTGATTACTTACAGAGTCGGGAAAATGATGATGAAATCACGAATTCCAATTCTGTTGGAATGGAATGACGAATTCCAATTCTATTGGAATCACAGAAGTTGATGTTTAAAGAACGGACCACAAAATTGAAATGGACCACATTATTCTCTTAGAATGTACTAGTCGTTATTGGATTTTGATGTATTCTTTCCGGTTTTGATTGTTTTTAGTTTTATTGTTTAAAAATAAATGTAATTATTAACAATTTTTACCCGTATTCTATAAGAAATAACGTATTTTTTGTTTTTATTCTTCTAGTGATTGTTCAAGAATTTGTTATTCTACAATAAGTTTTTAAATTCATTATCAAGAAATAGGTTCAAAAATATTTTTATTATTTATGGTTTAAGAATATTTTAATTTTTTAATATACTCATAAACATATTCTGTCAGAATGTCCGAATTAAAATAATTATAATTCTTAAAATCGGATTTTTAAAATTAATAGAATCTATGATCCCTGAAAAAATGCAATTTTCCTTTATTAAGTTTATATTAATTGACTGAATTACCCTTATAATTAATTAAGATGATATTTTTCAATTATATTTAACTCAATAATATATATTAATCACTTTCTTAAAATATATAAATTTGATTGGCTCACATTTATGCATACAATAACACAATAGATACTCTAAACAAAATAACCTAAGCTTATATATATATATATATATATATATATATATATATATATATATATATATATATATATATATATATATATATATATATATATATATATATAGACACACACACACACTACAAAGATACATTAAGGCCCTTATGTTATACAAAGACTGTAAAATGAAGCTATAAACTAACACACCCCCTCAGTATGAGCATGGGGTTTACAAATGTTCAAACTATCTCTAAAGTCTAAAAATAGCTGAGTAGGAAGGCCTTTAGTAAATATATCTACAAATTGGTGAGCTGAAGGCACATGAAAAGGACGCACATGTCCAATAACAGCACGTTCCCTAACAAAGTGTAAGTCTATGCTTGGTACGTTGATGTTGTATAGGGTTAGAAGATAAGTATATGGCACTCACATAAAAAAATATATATGTTGAATAACATATGCTGTATTGAGACGAGTAAAAGTGAGATACTGCAATGCACCGAAAAGACTGAGATACATAGTAGGAGCAGCTAAAGGAGATCCATCAGAAGAGATTTTGGATTTGGTGTCGAAGGGAGTGGTGAACGAATTGCAATTAGACATGTCAGCTCAAGCAAGAATGTCTTTAGCGAAGGTAGTTTGGGATAAGAAGAGACCTTTATCTGTGTGAAATGCAATAATGCCAAGGAAGAAGGAGAGAGAACCAAGATTAGAGATAGGGAATTCAGAAGAGAGGCAAGAGATAACCCTATTAATCAAGGTAATGGAAGAAGCAGTGAGAATAATGTTCTCAAAATAGAGGAGAAGATAGATATGATTAGTGCCAGAGTGATAGGTAAAGAGAGAAAATCAAAACGACTGTTGGGAAAACCTAAAGAGGAGATAAATACATCAAAACGTTGATACCAGTCACAAGGGGCTTGCTTAAGACCATAGAGAGCTTTCTGAAGACGACATACATGATTTGCAAAGGTGGGGAGATTGTTTCATGTAGACCTCCTCAAAGAGATCACCATGAGGGAAAGCATTTTTGACATCTAACTAGTGAAAGGGCCGGTGTTTGGATGTTACAATGATGAGAATGGTGAGAATGGTAGCAAGCTTGACTAAAAAGTATCATCAAAGTCAAGACCAGGAAGTTGAGAGAATGCTTGAACAACAAGGCAACCTTTTTAACGATCAAGATTTCATTTGTTGTCAAATTTGTGACAGTACAACCATCTACAGCCAACAATGTAGCTTTAGGAGGTGGAGCAACAAGATCCCAAGTATGATTAGAATTAAGAGCATACATTTTAAAATGAATGGTAATTTTCCAATTTGGGTCACAGAGAGCCTGAGCATGTAACATACAAAAAAATCAGAGTAACATTTTCATTTTTCCAAAAAAAACCCCAAGTAAATAATTGTTATAAAATTTTCATTTTTCCAAAAAAATCACAAAATCCAATAACATAAAATTCGAAAGATGTGCACGATCACGCCTTCACTTTTCCCGGTCATTTGAAGTACCTGAAACCATAACAAACACCTATAAGCACAAAGCTTAGTGCGTTCCCCAAAGTACCAACACACACACAATATATATATATATATATATATATATATATATATATATATATATATATATATATATATATATATATATATATATATAACAGCATATATTGGGTCCACATCTAAAATACTGGATTACCCCTGAGCCCACAATATAAGTTTGCCTTGTCTATCGGGCCCACAAATCATATATGGATCGTTCCTGAGACCACAACATAAGTCTTTCTTGCCCTCGGGGCCCACAACTTATGTCTGGATTGCTTCCGAGTTTTTTGGCTACTGCACAAAGTAGTACAACCTCAACCCAACCCTACTATGCATAACAAATAACATATAATCAGCAAACAAATAATCATATAATCAGTTAGACAAACATGCATGTCCATAGCAACATCCTATATCTCATAATATAGATCTAACATATCACTACTGCATAACAACACCTTATATACCAGAATACAAAATCTACTGGGTCAGCATTGGTGCTTTCGACCCACTAGTACAATGAAGAAAACTCACATGAATGAAGAAACCCAGAACCACTCCATCATGCACTCTGCTATACTACTTGCTCCCGCGGATCCACTAACACCATAACCATATAAAATCTTAATCACCAGTCAAAACCATCAAGTTTGACCTAAAGTCAAACTTGGTCAAAAAGTCAATTGTCAACGGAGTCACCAAAAGTCAAAGATCAAGGTTGGTTGAGTACGCCCTACATACTCAACTTACACCCAGCGTACCTGGGATGGTTTAGTATGCCCAATGTATGAAAATTACGCCTAGCGTACACAAGCGGGTTCCATCCTTTCCATTAAGCACTTAATCCCTTAAGGACTTTTCACCCAAACTCAGATCTAGCCTCAAAACATTGTCTTAAGTCATAAAGTTTCCACCTTTATGACTTTCCATGCCTAGGGAAGGTCCAAAAGCAAAAACCCTAACTTATTAATCCATTAAGACATCACAACTCTTGCATGGAAGGGAGACAAGGACCAAGATCATATTTTTGTGGTTCTTAATAGCTCCATAATGGATAAAGTTTCCAGCTTTATCCATTAGAATGGTCCCAACAAACAAGATCTGGTCTTAAGTCTCAAAGGGACCCAAAAGTGCATTTTTTTCAACTTAATCCATTAAGTCCAAGTCTCCAATCTTCAGATATGAATCAAAATGTTGTTTAGATGGATAAAGTTTCCAACTTTATCCATAACAAGCTCACAAGATTTCAAGATCTAAACTTTATGAACTTAAAGTGACCAAAAGCTCATAACACCAAAAATTACCTAGATCTAACAATTTCATCATATGGATTCAAACTTTATACCTATAGAAGAAAGATCAAGGTGAACAGTTCTAGATCTACAAGCTCCAAAGCAACAAATGCTTCCTCATTAAGTTCCTTCTTCTCCAAGGTGCACTAAGAACACCCCAAATCACTTAAAAACACCTTCTTTTTTCTTACAAGGCTCAATGTAGGGTTAGGGTTTCAAGAGAGCGTGTTGGAGAGGTAGAGGCTGAAAATGGAATGAGTTTGGGGGAGTTATGGAGTTTAAATAGGGCTTAAACCACGAAAATAGGACTGAGCATGTATGCCTAGCGTACTCATAGTATGCCTAACGTACTAGGGATGCCCTAGTATGCCTAGCGTACTCCCCATACGCCCAGCGTACGCGGATAATCCAAAAATCTCCCTAACTTCAAATGGTCGTAACTTCTTTATGTACACAGAAATGTGTTGAAGATCTCTACAATATTATTTAAATATCATGGACCAAAAACTTCTTGAATAAAAATCCATATTTCATGCAAGAACACTGCTTATGGCTTTTCCCTTTCTACCCTTCGACCCAAAACACAATTCAAGGGTAAAATCTCTTAACTAACATTACCTCCTTCCACAAGGACTAAACGTTGCCTTCTTAAGGCATAAAGCCTTATATAATAGAAATCCAGCCCACAGCCCAAAAATGGTCGGAGAAAGGATGTTACAATTCTTCCCCACTTAAATTAGATTTTGTCCTCGAAATCTGTATTGGTTATGATTTCTCAAACGACACCAACATATTCCATTAACTCCATTTAACCATTTTGCAATCAATACATCTTATAAATATAAATTGAAAGGTCACTCAGAAACCCCCAACTGCCAATAAGTAACCAAATAACTTGAAAATGCTCAAACATAACAATTTTCTTTCTCTCCCTAACTGCATGACCCAACTTCCAGAGAATACCACACAAATCGAGGACTCTCAGTACTATAACCACAAACAATCATCTTCATTATAGTTCCCAAAACTGGGAACCCATCCTTCTGTTCTCAGAAACCTTACCCTGAGACTGATGACCATCCGTTCATCGAACCTACCCTAGTCCCTGACTAGGGACACCACCAAAACATGTTGAAAAGATACTTAAAACATTTCGATCGTGAATTCCGCCCAAAAACTTTAAATATACTCTTGACTTCCTAACAAGTCATCACCAACCTACTGCCCCTAAAGGTATAAGAATGGTTAATCCAGGAATTCTCACATTGCATTGAAATCCCTCATCAGCTCAGGTGTACCTCCACCTGAAAAATCACTCGGAATTTTAGAACCAAGTCCTCATACTGGAAACGAAACTCCTAATGACAGACCACGAGAAGATGGGGTCCACCATAACAACCATTCATTGAGTGACTTCCTATGAACAAATAATATACCATTCTAAATAACCTTTCCTGGCCACATGATCCAACCTAGCTGGTCACCAAGTCTCCCGACTCTGAAGAAAAATGCACTGCATCTAACCATGTCAATAAGACTAACGATCTGAGACCTAAGAGTCTCAACCAAATGACTACTGGGTCTAAAGATACTCAACCATCAATCCACCATCTTACAGAAAACCCATTCAACATTCCTTTTGACGCTAACCAAACACAACCCAGACCATACCCTTTTATCATGTATAATTCCTTGCACAACATAGGATACTAACAGCGCAAAATTAGACAAAAACATGGTCGCACCCAACCACCGAATGGGATAGGCGGTTGTATTCTTGCTCCAACTCAAGGGCTACAAACCAATTAAGAATCGTACCAATGAATTCAGACCAGGTGTTCTCATTCTATCTTACTCAGTTCATATACACCTCCTCATGTCCATGTTTGATGAGCTACTGCAATATACATCCCCAAAGGTGAAGCACATAAACATCTTTAGATCTACTGCACTCCTTCCTCACAACCTTACCCAAAGGGTGAAGTGCCAGTAGATCTAATGAAATGACGATGCTCAACTGTTATCAGAAACATCCTTATAAACGACCAAATCAGATCCCACACCTTGGTTGAAACTGAAAAAATTCCACCAATACTTAACTAACACGAGAAGACTTCCAAGGTGATCTGGAAATGTTGCCAAAACTTTAGTCGGATCAACCCCCCTAAAAATCCTACCAACACAACATGTCAAAATTAGATTCTTTGCATATCAAAGTCACACATGGAAGTTGAACAATGCTGCCCCAACATCCAAACTTACAATAACCAAGGACAACTGCCAAACTTGAGAGTGATATGAACCAAAATTCCACACCACAATTGAGGGTAAACATACCCAAAGACCAAAGAAAATATAAAACATACGGAACTTGACTATAGGTTGACGCCTCCATTGAACTTCAACTGACACAACTTGAAACTTTCAAAGAACCTCTGCCTTATAGATGAAGAATGAAATGACCAACGTTCGAGGATGCATAAGAAATTAATCCCATGACTCGATATACTATTGAACAAACCCATGTGGAACTAAATATACTAAACTATGAAACTAATTGATTGATCTGTAATTGCCCATCCTAAACTATAAATATTAAACTATATAACAGACAAATCTCTCAATAACCGATACGCAACCTGAGTAAACCAAAAGCCTCTTGATTTAGTCCTTGATGCTTCCGAAAGGAGACACTGCTACAATGAGCCTTTTGTTCAATAGCTTCTCGCCACAAAGATAACTATTGGATTCCGTCCACATACATCTGATGGCAACTTGCTCTGCAATCTTATCTTGCCTAAATCTTGAACCAAATTTTCGCATACCCAACCCACAATTCCCCATGACCCAATCTTCTGAAACCAAAACTCGAAGAGGTCACTGATCATCTAAACATTACATCTAACTCTCCCCCACTTGGGTTCGAACTACCACCAACTAACCTTGAAAACAACCAAAAATCTTAATCGACTCACCTACATACATATCATCCATGATCTTTGGGATATATCTCAACGAAAGATAATCCTCCAGATTTGTTGATGAAGAAGGGATCGTACGGGAAAGATTCTTGGATTTGGTTCATGTTAAGGATACTTTATCATTAACCTTGAAAATAAATATGTGGAGATAACTTTTACACTATCAGTTTGATGTTAGTAAAATCCGTGGCCAAGGGTATGATGGTGCTAGTAATATGAGAGGGGAATGGAACGGATTACAGGAACTTGTTCTTAAGGATTGTCCTTATGCGTATTATGTACACTGCTTTGCTCACATATTACAACTAGCATTTGTGGCTGCTTCAAGATAAATTATTCCTGTGCACCAATTTTTTTTCAAACTTAATTTTTACAATTAATGTGGTTTGTGCTTCTAGTAAGCGTCATGATGAGTTACAAAAGGCAAAGACAACTGAGATTGAGCATTTATTGGAACTTGGTGAAATTGAATCAGGCAAAGGATTGAATCAAGTTGGGACATTAACAAGAGCTGGTGATACATGTTGGGGTTCTCATCTTCGTTCTGTTTGTAGTTTGCTTAGCATGTTTGATTGTACTCGTGTTGTGCTCCAAGGAATAATTGATGACGTATCTGCTACTTATTCTCAACGAGGAGATGCTGATGCAACTTATTGTTACCTGAAATCATTTGAGTTTGTGTTTATTCTTTACTTGATGAAGGAACTAATGGGAAAAACTGATATACTTTCTCAAGCTCTAAAAAAGAAATCCCAAGATATTCTTAATGCCATGGAGTTAGTTTCAGCAACAAATGAGAGTCTAAATGATTTCAGAAACAACGGGTGGGATTCTTTACTTGCACATGTACAGTTTTTTGTGAGAAACATAAAATAGATATGCTAGATATGAATGCTCCATATACTTCTACTCGATATCGGCCTCGAAAAACAGATAATCATGTTACTTTTGAACATTTTTATCAAGTAGATTTATTTATATCCACATTGGACAAACAGTTACATGAGTTGAATAGTAGATTCAATGATCAGGCGATGGAGTTGTTACGTCTTAGTTCTACTTTAGTTTCAAAAGAACACCCTAAAGCGATTAACATTGATCAGATTTGTCTTCTTGTTGAGAAGTATTATCCTGAAGATTTTACAGAGCAAGACAGAATTCAATTACGATATCAATTGGAGATTTTTAATATAGATATGACAAAGAATCCCAGGCTAAGTGATGTATCAACTATTGCTGACCTATGCAAGGGACTTGTAGAAACTCATAAACGTGAGACATATTATTTGATTGATAGAGTGGATCGGTTAATCTTGACACTTCCAGTTTCTACCGCAAACACAGAGAAGGGATTTTCAGCAATGAAAATATTCAAGAACCGCCTTCGAAATAAGATGTCAGATGATTTTCTCGCAAACAATTTGGTGGTTTACATAGAAAGGGAAATTTCTGAAAACATTGATTTGAAGTCGGTAATTGATGATTTTAAAGACCTTAAAGGTCGTCGGGCTAAGTTGTAATTCTTTTTTAGGTATTTTTGATGTTTAATTGCTAAAAAATTTGTTTTTTATGTGTAAGAACAGTAACTTCAGGTATTTTTGGTGTTTAAACGTTGATTTTTTTTAATAACGTTAATGTTAGATTTTTTTACTTTCGCCCCCCCCCCCCCTCCCCCCCCCCCCCAATTATATGTTCAAGCTCCGTCCCTGATCATAAGTACTATAGAACCAAGATTTTATATGGGCATCAACAGAATAACATTCATCATCATCATCTCCATTAGATTTTGATTTTTCCCGAGATGTGCCCATAACTCATTGTACCACGACACATATTAGAGAAAAGTTGACGCCAAAGCTTGTAATGTGAGCCATCAACATTTAATTTTGAAGGTAAATTGGTTGTATACATTTGTAAGAGAGCAAACCAAATTCAAAGTGGAGGGAATAGTAAAGGATGTCGAGCTAGATACACCTGACATGTTGTACAGTAAAAGGAAATAACGACTGCATAAGAGAATCTTAATAGCAATGTGCAATAACCAGAAAACGAACCAAGGCAATATGTCTGTGTTGATCACAGAGATTAGGAGGGAGAGACTTGAACTCTTGAAGGATCATAAGAGTGATCGTGTATAGTTGGGATGAGTGATCAACATGACAACAAGTATTAGTGGTGAGATGTCGATTGGCAGAAGTGTGATGATCCACAGAGAGAAGATTAGCTGAAAAATAAAAAATTAATTGATGGGGAACATTTAAGGCATACGTAGCATGGAGGGAAAAGAACCCTAGCTTTATACCATGTTAGTTATGAGAAAATCCCTTGTGATTAGGGCATTGTATTTCAAGATATATATATATATATATACACACACACACACACAAACACACACACAGACATAAAGATACATAAAGGCCCCAATGCTATACAAAGAATGTAAAATGAAGCTACAACCTAACACCGAGGTCATCCTTTAGGCTTGGTCGTTGTTTTCTTTTTCACTGATTTTTTCCTTTGCGATGTGGAGGGGGTGAGGAGGGTTGAGTTTCTCGTAACATTTCATCATTTGAGTCATCAAGACTTTGGTTTTCAAGGTGGTAGGGTGGGGTTTGGTTTTGGGTTTGAAGGTGGTAAGGTGTGGTTTGATTTTGGGGTTGATTTGGTGAAACTTGATGTGGAAAAGCAACAAAATTGTTGAACATGTTGCGGTTAACATTTGAGACTTGAATGGGGTAGTATTTTTGAACATTTTGTTATTGAAATTGTAAAGGAGATTGAATGGGGCATCAATTTGGGGACAATAAATCGGGATAGCTGTATCAAATGCGAAAATGTTTCTAGTTGGCGCGGTTAAACTAGGAAACACGTTATTTTCATCTACTAGATTTTGGGGTTGGATTTTTGGGAATCCATTTTTTTGTTAGAATGGATGAAATAGAGAGAAAAAGATAGATAATATTGTGAATTTGATTGTTGAATAAAAATGGTATTTATAGGTTTGTAAATTGGTAAAAAAAATTAAAAAAAAAAAATAATTTTTTGACCGTTTTGCAGCTTAAAAAATATTTTTTTTTCTCTTACTTGCAATTCAAAAAAAAATACAATTGGCTCCAGGTAGTTAGAATGAGAGAGGGGGGAGGGCTACCCACACCAATTGCCACCTCACCCTAAACTGCACTCATTGTGTGGTGTTCCTGGGTGCGGTTCAACCCACATCATATGGCCTTATACACGATGTCATTCAATATCATACTACCTTGACAAATTTGGAAAAAATGACACTCCAGACATGTTTGGCAACTCGCATGAAGCTTTTGGAAGTTTTTAGTTTTTAAGAAAAAAAAACTTAAAAAAAAACTTTGTTTGGCAATAGGAATTTTTAGTTTTTATTTTAAACAAAAAACTTATAATCCACAAACCTTTAATTTTTAGCTTTTAGCTTTTATCTGATTATATGTTTAAAAGCTAAAAGATAATTTTCTCCAACACACTTCTGCAAAATTAAATGATACGACTTTCAACTAGGGGGTGAGAATTTGAACCGACCGGACCAGATCGGTTTTACAGAAATTTGTGGACCTTAGACCAGACCTGTTAAGGCTTACCAGGTCCCCGTCCATGTCCGATTCCTGGTTCTAGCACGTAAAAGTGAGCATTTTGATCGGACTGGCCTGACTCTTAAGTCGGACATGTTTTGCAAAAATTGGTGGACCTTGGACCAGACGTGTTAAGGTTAACCAGGTCCAGGTCCAGATTCAGTCCGGGTCTGTTTCCCAATCGGATACAATCCATTTGTCCAAATGATCATCCATACTTTTTACGAATGATGCAAGAATGTGTGCAATGTTGTTGATCGCAATTGATTCTAGTTACATAGGGTATACAAGTGTTTATATAACATGTATTATAGCTAACAAATGAGATAATCTAGGAAACTATATAATAGTATTTGACTATGTAATATACATGTGATAATTAGAGGGTTTCGATAAGTATTGTTTTATATCTTGATATGCCCACATAAGATGGACGATCCTGACAGGAGACCAATCTTGGAGACTAGAAATGAAAGCGTGGTCTTAGCAAAGGTTTACTGAGTACATCTGCCAATTAAACATCTCCTAAAATATGTTGAACTCTACGTGTGCCTTGTAGAACTTTTTCCCTTACGAAGTGAAATTCCGAAGCAAGGTGCTTCATCAGTGAATGGAAAACTGGATTTACTGAATAGGATGTATCACTCAAGTTGTCACAGTATATGGTAGGAGTTGTAGTAGATGAAAAACCAATTTCACTTAATAAGGATGTTCGCCATTGAACTTCTATAGTAGTGGAGGCAACGTCTCTGAATTCTGCTTCAGTGGAGCTTCTTGTAAGAGAATTATGTTGTTTAGAGCTCCATGATATGCGATTTCATCAAAGATAAATGATGTATCCTGTAGTGCTTTTGTAGTTGTCTTTATCTTCATTCCAATCGACATCGGTAAATATATGTAGTGTGAGAGGAGAATCGTTACGCAATACAATACCATGGTGAAGGGTTCCATGTAGATACATGAGTAATCGTTTTAAGGCTTTCCATTGGATTGAGGTTGGCGCATGCATGAATCGTGACAAACGATTAACGGTGAATGCTATGTTTGGTCTTGTAAGGGACACATTTTGCATGGCTCCCACAAGTGTGCAATACTATATAGGTGAAGAGTAAGGGATGCCTCCTTTCAATGTGAGGGGCTCAGAATCGGATACCAGAGTAGATATCAGTTTACAACCAGTCATATTTTCTCATGCGATAATGTCAAGGATGTATTTGCATTGTGATAAAAGAACAGCGTGAGTGTGGAGAATGAATTCAACGCCAAGAAAGTAGGAGAGAGAACCAAGATCTTTAAGGGAAAACTTGGTTGCAAGACGAGTAATGAAATTCGACAAGTGAATTGGTGATGGCCCTATGACGATTACATTGTCAACATAAAAAAGAACAAGGATAAAGTAGGAGTTACTTTTGAGAATGAATAAGGAGGTTTTGGATATTGTGGGCTTTAATCCAAGAGAGATAATGTCATATTTTAGTTCATCATACCAAGGACAAGATGCTTGACGCGACCCATATAGTGCCGTGTTGAGTTTGCAAATGTGGTGTCTAGTGAAGGGTTGACAAAACCAGGAGGTTGACTCATATAGACATTTTCATGATGTCTACCTTGCGAGAAGGCATTGTTTATATCTAGTCATCTTAGAGACCATTTTTGTGAAATAGCTAAGGAGAGAATGAGTCGGAGAGTAGCCGGTTTGAGTACTAGACTAAAGGTTTCCCAATAATCACTGTCAGGACATTGGTGAAAACCTTTGGCAACTAGGCGGGCTTTCAATCGATCCATGGAACCATCGGGTTTATATTTGGTTCGATAAACCCATTTGCAGCCTACAAGGTTTGGGGATTTAGAAGGTGGTACGAGTGACCGTGTATCGTTTTGTTTAAGTACATTGAACTCATTTTGCATGGCATTTCTCCATGAGGGGTGTTTGAGTGCTTGTGAAATAGTTAAAGGTTCAGGGGGATAAGTAGGGGAGGTTGTATATAATAGAAATTCATAGTTAAAATACTTTGGGTTTGGTTTAGGGGTTGTTCGTATGACCATTTGGGGGGGGTGTGTTCAACATTGGGAGAGATAGGAGGGGAAGTGGCAGATGAGGCGTAGAGGCAGGGGTGGCTAGTAATGCGGTGGTTGGAGTGGCAACATAAATAGGTATGGATGGATTTCCATGTGAGGGAGTAGGGATAGATGAGTTTTGTGGTAAAGGTAGGGTATGAATATGGGTGTTATCTGTTGTGACGCCAATAGAGAATGGGGACCAGTGGTCTAAGTTTGGTGTAAAGGTAGGTGACGATTTGATTGTAAGTTTGGTGAATGGAAACTCTTCTTCAATAAATATGACATGGTGTGAGGTGTATAGCTTGGATGATGTGGGGTCGTAAGCATAGTATGCACTTTGAGTTAGAGAATACCCAACAAATAAGCATGGTATGGATTTGGAGTGGAGTTTGTGTGGAGAATATGGTCTTAACCAAGGGTAACATAGACATCCAAAGCTTTTTAGCTTAGAATAATTTGGCTCTTTATTGAAAAGACAGTAGAAGGGAGATAGATTGTTTAAAGTGGATATGGGCATTCAGTTGATCAGATATGCAACAGTGGTGAATGTAAAGGGCCAAAATGTGACCGACATGTTAGCGTGAGAGAGTAGAGTAAGACTTGTTTCGACTATGTGTCGATGTCTTCTTTCAACATAGCCCATGTGTTCAAGGGTGTGGGGAGGAGAGGCGAGATGAGTGATTCCATGAGATGAAAAATGAGTTTTGAGTTTCAAGTATTCACCACCATTGCCAGAGAAAAACTGTTTGCTTTTAGTTTTAAAGAAGTTTTCAACTAGGAGTTGAAAACGTGTAAAGATGTCAAGAGATTCAAACTTATTTTTCATGGGATACAAACAAGTGTACTTAGTAAAGTGATTAACAAAGATAATGTAGTATCATCGGTGATCATAGGATTCAACAGGTGAGCACCAAACATCAACAAATAAGAGTTCTAAAAGTGCATGTGATGTGAGTGAAGAGTTATGAAATGGCAACTTATGACTTTTATTGATTCGACATAAGTTACAATTGTTGATGGAGCTAGAATTAAAAGATAAAGGGGAAGACAATTGTTTGAACACTTTATTTTAGGGATAACCAAGTCGATGATGCCATGTAGATGAACTGGTTCGATGCATGGTGAAGATTTGAGGAGTGATGGAGGGACGAAGTTCATACATGCCGTTGGTTGTTATGCCCTTGAAGAGGGGAGTTTAGAGATCGATTCCTTAATGACAAAGACAAAAGAATTGAACTCAATTAGGAATTTGTTATCAATGCATAATCTAGATATGGAAATGATATTACGAGATAGAGAAGGAACATATAAGACATTTGTGAGGATTAGTGGTGTGTGAGGTGTGTAAAGAATGAATGAGCCAATATGAGATATTTGTAAACATGAACCATCTCCAATAACCAATTCCTATGTCCCATAATATGGTGTATGAATTGATAGGTTGTTTAAATCGTTAGTTGCATGAAAGCTTACACCACTATCAAAGAGCCAATTAGTTGTAGTTGATGTGGATCCTGGATGAGTTCTCATGACATATGCTTGGGCATTTTTGACCTACAAGTTTCGGTGAATAGGAGGCACAAAAATGTTAGGAAAAAATTATTAAAGGTTGAACAATTGCTCAAGGAATGGCCTTTTTGGTGACACCATTGGCATTTTCCTAAGAAGGGACATGCTCCAGTGACTTGAGAACTTTATTTTGATGGAGTGGGAAGCAATCCAACATGAGTATTATCTTGTCTAGAAGGCCAATACTTTCTTGTGGGTTGGTGGTTTGCATAAAACGATGTGATAGGTTGATGAATGCTAGTAATGGGTGCTTGTTGAGCCAAAGTGAGTTCATGGTTGATTAATTTTTCATGAAATTTGTTGAAAGTGATGGTGGAATCTCTTGCATGAACAACATCTAGTATAGGTTTGTAAGTTGATTGATCTAATCTATTGAGAACAACATCAACAATATCTTACTGGTCAAATTTCTTTCCAAGTATCGCTAGTTCATCCACCATTGTTTTGACATTTTGCATGTACTTCGTGATGTTTTGATATTAGGTTTTGATGATTTTCTTTAGTCGACATTGAAGCTGTTTGATGTGCCCTCGCGATGGTGAGGCATAGGTGTCGGATAGGGTTTTACATGCCTCGTATGATGAAGAGGAAATTGTGATTAGGGGAACGATTTGTGGGGAAAAGGTTCCTACTAGTGCTTCATGCAGAAAGCGATCTTCACGAAACCACTCTGAGTAGTCGGTATGGGGAGTGACTGATCCATTGACAACAATAGTAGGTTCTGGTGCTAGGTGAGTTCCATCAACAAATCGGTAGAGATCAAGTCCTTGTAGTAGAGCTTGCGTTTTCCAACCTAGGTAGTTGGTAGAGGTGAGTTTGAGCGTTGAGGGAAAATTGACAACATTCAACAATAATGTTGTCTTTTGCAAGGATGTTGGTGACGAGAGAAGAGTTGGTATCTCGAGACATTGATTTTTGTGTGGGTGAAGATGGAGCAGAGTTTGTGGGTGTAGCAAGAAGGGAGAATTTGGTATCATGAGGCTCTAATACCATATGAATGATGCAAGAATGCATACAATATTATTGATTGCAATTGATTCTAGTTACAGAGGGTATAGAGGTGTTTATATAACACGTATTACAACTAACAAATGAGATAATCTGGGAAACTATACAGTATTTGACTATGTAATATACATGTGATAATTAGATAGTTTGGATAAGTATTGGTTTATATCTTGATACTTTCGACTACCAATTATTTACTATGAGCTTTCACAAACACTTCCTTCAAATAAAAACTTAAAAGTCAAACTCAATATAAAAATCAGAAGTCAACACATTTTATGAATAAAAGTTTGTATTTAATTTTATTTCACTTACACAACCTTTAGATTGTTTATTTTATTTTATTTTATTTTTACTTTTTTAAGCTTTGTGATCTATGAATCAAATTAAAGATGATTGCACACCGTTTCAATGACATGTGGTGGCAAATGTATATCGCCGCATATCGACCACATGTACTACTACTACTCATTGCCATTTAAATTAGTATTCTAATTGTTTTTCTAAACGTGAAAAACAAAAATGTCCCTTTCCATACTAGTTGATGGCTCGACTAATTTGTATTCAAAATGCATATGTTGATGTCCTGAATATAAATTATATACATATTAAATAAATGATGTGCGGACCAAAATCATTGAACTTTAATTTTGTATTTTATTTGAACGAATAAACTTAAAATTTTAGCCAAAAATACGCGTCAAATCTACTAAATGGTTTAAACGTGTAAGTCGTCTAAAATGTGTATTTTTTAACTCATAGAACCTTAAAAAATCACTTGTTTGACTCTTTTCTTGTTCCTTACAGTCGTATGTATGACATCAAGATTTTTTAAAATTGATGCCAAATTATTTTAATAAATATATGCTTTTGGAAAGCCTATTTCCTGAGGTTTAGAGTTGTTAAAAGCTTGGATAACCAAGCCTCACACAGAAACAAGAAAATGCATACCTCCACTCCTCCATTATGAAGCCTCGATAAGGATCTAGGACAATCTAATGTTGATTAAAATTTACTTCAAAAGTAGATGGAAAATAAATTTGTTAGCTTTAGTCCAATGTTAAGTTCTATCTTAGTCAGCTAGGCCCAGGTTTTATTGTAGCTTTGTACATAATCCTTGTATCTACTTCATTTTGAATCAATAAAGCCAATACCATGTAACATGGTATTAAGTAAAATTAGTTTTTTCCCGTTGAATCATTTGTAGTTTCTAGAAAAAATAAATTTAACTTTTTACTTATCTATCTATCCATCTTGACAAATTATTTTCTTCTCCTCCTTTTGCACTTCCACTCAACCCCAACTCCATCGACACTTATGTTTCTTGTTGTCATGGCAGTCCAACCACTACCCAAAAAAACCTTTAGAGGCTTATATCCCACTGCTCTTGTACCTTTATCGAATAAACTATGATGCATTCAAATAATTTGACCCTTTTAACACGAATTTTGAATCATAAACATTATTAAGGTGGACAATGATATATGTGTGTTCTCCACCGTGATGCCTTCGTTTTTATATATTATGCGTTCCAAACAAAATTAAGATAAAGAGAATTAAACATTAAAGTGAGGTAGATCGAATAGTTGGGGAAAGATGTTAAGTAAATTTTTAGCCATACAACATAGGTGGAAAAGGGAGAAGGAAGTTATGTTTATAAGTAGAAAGACTTCTAAATCTTGTAAAACTTATAAAATGACGACTCTCTCTTGCATGTATAGGAGGTGCAAATACGAACCAAATTAGGTTAGGTTCACAGAAAATTGTGTTTGTTAGGCTGTGAGCACACTTCTTGTGGATACGAATGCATCATCAGCCGACCATAAAAAGTCAAGGAACCTTTATGCAAAATGTTTTCTTTTTTATAATTGATTCAATGTTTAAACCTATTTAAAAAAGAATTAAATACTCGTCTGTTACAATCTTTATATTTAATTCGTTTTAAATATTGTCAATTACAGAGATGGTGTATAAATACAATCATTAGAAACAGGGACAGTTTTAAGGGATTCCCGATGTGGCAATCCCTAACTTTCCTGACCGCAATGTAAAATTTTTTGATTTTTCGATTTTTTTTTTAACTATGTTTCATGTATCGGCAACACCTATTCATCCCGACAACACCTACTATGTATTCATGTGTCCGTCCTTATTAGAAACAGTAAAAAGTAGGAATAGATATATTTCTTCTTCTAAACTTATGATGTAGTTATTTGTTATCAAGGTAAAATGTACGTTCAGAAAGGGTTGGGTAGTTTTTCAAAACCATCTTCATATGTGTTCCATAAAAGAAACTTTTGATTGTGGATGAAATTTATTTTATATTTTGATGTGTAATTGAAAAAAACTTTATTATTATTATTATTATTATTATTATTATTATTATTATTATGGCTTTGGCCACAAATTTTACGCAGAGTAATTATTCTAATCCATTTAACGAGTTTTATAATTATATTTGTAATATTTTTTGCAAAATCAGTTCTAAAAGTAAGTTTAAAGTTCAAATTTGGTTCCTATAGTTTGCAAAAACTTACACCACATGTCTAAAACTCAGTTTTATGTTTTTTTTTAACCTCTTTATTTTCATTTATTTTTTATTTTTTAGTCAAAATTAACTTCATTTTATATATATTTTTTCGTTTTTATATCCTTTTATTTTATGTTTTTTTTATATTCTTTTCGTTTTTCTATTTTTTTCTTTATTTATTTTTTTTCATTTTTTAGTTATTTCTTATTTTAATAACTATAAATCGTAAATATCACACATTGAATAAAAAAATTGAAAAACCATAAATTAACCAAATTAAAAAAAACAAAGAACCAAAAAAAAACTCACATACCAAAAATATAATATACTCTAGTATATTCATACACTTTACACCTTTTGAAAAATATCAAAAGACATTATCAAATTGACGTAAAAAACGTAACAAAAAATATGAATAAAAAAACAACAAAATAAGAAAGATATTAAAAAATATATTCAAACACTGTACACTTTTTAAAAAATATCAAAAGAAGTTATCAAACCTACGAAAAACAAAACGAAAAAAAAAACTGAAAAAAAAACAAAAAAAATATTAAAAAACGAAAAAAAATATAAAACCAATTTTAGTTTTGACTAAAACATAAAATATAAATGAAAATAAAGAAGCAAAAAAACATAAAACCAAGTTTTGGACATGTGGTGTAATTTTTTGCAAACTATCAGGATCAATTTTAAACTTTAAACTCAAATTTAGGACTAGTTGTGTAAAAAAAACATAATAGTGTTAACAATAAAACTCGTTAAGTGAGTTAGAATAATTCTATATAAGATTTATGACTAGAGCCAACCAAAAAAATTAATAGGACTTTTCTCAATTACCTATGAAAAAGTTGTGGCTTTTATGGTATTGACAATTTATTTTAAGAACATTTTGTTAAATACAAGTCTAAACATTTTCTATTTACTTGTTTTTTTTTCATATATTTTTGTAATATTTTCTTACAATCTTAAAACAAATTCGTTTTTAGAAAACCAACTACACCTAATAAAAAAAATGAAAAAATAAATCAAAAGCATTTCTTTGTTGTTTTACAATTTTGACAACAAAGAAATTGTTCCATTCTTATTGGTTTGAAGAGCACTTCAAAAAACTTTATGTTTTGTTTTCTTTACTAAACAATTTTACTATTTGGAAAAAAAACAACTTTGTTATGTTAAAAATAGTTTCAATTTGTTAAATACAATTTTAAATTATGAAAGCAACTTAATTTTTGGAATCAACTTCAAAATAAGTATACTTTTTGAAACCAACTTCATAATAACTATAAAACAATTTTATTTATGAAAAATAACTTTTTTTCTTGAAAAAAAACTAGAGTTTTATAGAAAATAACCATTTTGTACCAATCAATGTTTCTCCATATATCAATTTTCAGAATTCTAGTTTTCTTATTATTATTTCATATTTTTGAAACAAGTTTTTAATAACATATTTTCTTATTCCAAAATTTCAAAAGGAGTTTTTCTTTTTTATTTCATGTTTCATAATTTCATAATTTGAGATTGCTAATACAACTTTCTAACACACTTTTCAGTTTTCATCATCATATTCCAGCTATAAAGTATAAATTTTCTTTTCTTAAACATATTTTAGGTTTGTATATTAGTTGTCTAAACAATTTGTCCAATAATTTCCATAATTAGTCTTCCCGTACCACTACAAAACAAACCTTTAATGACATGCAAACTATAACACTCACTGAATTTATGACACGAAAAAGTGAGTGTCGTAGAAAAATGGCATCTCTTACAAAATTTGAAAATTTTACAACACATTTTTACGCTTCCTAAAATTAATTTTCGTTTTATAACTTTTATAGGTAATGCGAGTCTCATCCTTAGTAGCTAACGGGGGAAAAATCTCAAAAAATTAGAAAACCCCGCCTTGGGAGATATAGGGTTCGTTCTATCTTCCACTCTCCACCATTTTTTCCCTCTGGTGTTGCAATAATGTTGTCACCATTTCTTCCATCACCCGCCACAGTCGAAATCGATGAAACCATATTGCCTCTTGCTTCCAACGCCTCAAAATGGATTATACATGTCTACGTTTCTTGCGTTTATTAGCCCGTTTCCCTCAAAATCAAATCGGCCCAAAAACCTGGTTCTTATTGTTCAAATCAATTTCAATGGTGAACGTCCATTTTCTACAGTTTTAAGAAAAGATATTGGAAAATGTGTATCAAAATCCAATAGTGGTGTTAACTGGTGAGACCAGTTCATGGAAGAGGACCCAACTCTATGAGATTTTATACATAAGTGGCTACACAAAGGCCAAAACCATTATTGTCACCTAGCCTTGTCGTGTCATCGCCATATCTATTTCTAGGTAGTCATATTCTCACCAATCAAATCAAAACTTAATTTCTGCCACTCACATGTTTATGAATTACGTTTAAATAGTTACTTCCCAACTTTCCTTTCTTTCTTCACAAGTACAAAAGGGTTGCACATGAGCTTGGTGTTTGATTGGGTGATGAAGTTGTTTATGCCATAAGATTCGAGGATAGGAATTCAGAGAGAACTTGTATTAAGTAAATCGATTCTTTTTAATAAATTCATTCGCTATAATGCCATCTTCAATATCCACTTCTTGCAAGTTATACTAATTTCTAATGATAGTTTATACCATGGTGTGACCAAGTATCTTACCGATGGAGTACTCCTTCGTAAAAGTCTTTCTAACCCTGAGGTGAAACAATATTATGTTTTCATATTAGATGAAGCTCATGAAAAGGGTCTAAAAACATAAAAACCTCATACTTTATCTCATAACTTAACCCTTAAATGTAAAGCTAATGAGCCATTTTAATATAGGGATATATTAATGGGGTTCGTGAAAAGGTTGATTAGATTTCATGCTTCCAATTTGAAATTGTTGATCACTTCGGCTGCTATTGAATGGTGAAAAGTTGTCAGTAGTTTTCTATGATTGTCCAGTCCTAAACGTTCTTGAGAAATTGTTCTTTGGATAAATATTATATAGTGCAAAACAACCCAAAAGTTATATAAAATCTTCTCTGGAAAAAGCTATTGGTAAGCACAAAATTTATTCTCCTACATTGTTATTAAAACTTCTTGGACTCTTATAAGGGTCAACATTGTTGTATGCATACACGTTAATAAGTTGTACTGGGACATTCTTGATATTTATGACTGGTCAGGTAATTCAAACTTCATGTCTTAGCATATCTGTTTATTTATTTATTTTTTTGTAAAGTGATGGGGTTCTGTTAAGATGACAAAGAGAAATTGGTATCAAAACAGGTGCAAACTCGGCTCTGAACCTAGCCAAAAAGTCACTACAAGTCATAGCAACAGATACAAAGTATACATGGTGGTATGTTTCGGTTGTAACTACTATGGTGGTATTCTACGTTAAGGAGCGAACATTGCCACTCTTATAAGAACCGAACGGGGTTTTTTCACAGTTTATATAGGAATTTGAAACGTTTTTGAAGATGACAAGGCGGTAACCAGATAAAATTTCAAACCGAGTTAATGGATAAAAATTGCAACGGGCGCGTGAATTTGAAACAATTTCTAATCACACGCCTGGTGACGTATTTCTAGGGAAACCAAGCTGTCAAATTGCGCTTTTTCAGGCGCCGTTTCAGGGGATCGTATCATCATGACACCAAATTCCTTCTCTCTCTTGGAAATGGTATATAAGGGTTTCTCACACCCTGTGTACCTTTTTACCACTTTCCAACTTACTCAAGAATACAAGAGACGATTTTCTACTGTTCATCTTCTTCTTCTTCATCACTGCAATAATGGCAGAATCATCATCAGTTCATAAACAAATCGCTTCCACTTATCTTCTGACCAATCAACAAGAGTATGGTATTATCATTGATCACATCAAGCGGATGTTGGTGTGTTACCTTCTTGAAGTCGCAAAGATGGATCAGGAGGCCGCCTCTGCCATAAGAAAGAAACCCATTATAAAGCCAATTGGGAAGGCAAGCGACATGTCTGTGATGATAAAAGGAAAATTTGATCCACAATTTTGTTCACCAGAGGCGAAGGTCAAAGATGCTTGTTCGCTCTTACTGATAAACACTTGTTCTCCACCGCGTGCTTATAGCACATTCTTGAAATTATATACAGGTGTGATCAGAACAGTGATGCAGACAAGAAGTTGTTTTTGGACATGCTTCGGTGGTATATTCATTTTTGTCAAACTCTGCTTGCTATTATACCGAAGCTGTTCAAGACTGTGAATTCATCTCCAATCACTCAATTGAAGTGATCTCTCGCCTCAATTGGCGTAAAGGGGGAGATTGTTGAGTTTAAGGGATTGCGCAATTGGGCCATAGTAGTTCGGTCCTTTTGTACTCACGATTTGGGCCTATCCAACCGTGTTTAGTTTTAGGGTTTATATATATATATATATATATATATATATATATATATATATATATATGTATATAGTGCATACATGCATTATGTTGATTACGTTTTTTGATAATCATTTTGGAAATTAAGGATTGTATGATGGGTTTTGTACATAAGAACATTCCTAAGTGCGCATACAAACCCTCATGCTTGGATCTAGGTTTCTCTATTAAACATACTTTGAATCCAAGGCTTCTAATGACTTATTAGGTGTAAGAACAACACAAAATCAGATCTAGAAACATACCTTTGATTCTCTTGTTTGATCTTGTTGTCTTGGAGCTCTAGAGTCACAATTGTCACTCCTCTAATGGCTTACAAACACCAACTAGCAAAGAGGATGATTTGAGAGAGAGGAGAGGGGATGGAATTCGACCAGAGTATCCTTACTTTAGAAGATGTGTCGAATTCCTTCAACCATAGGGTCTATTTATACTTGTAGACTCCTTAAAGGTTACAGCTTAAACCCTAGTTGGATAATCATCTCTTAGAGTCATCCAAATCCTTACCAAAGATAGCCTTGGACAAATTTAGGGCTTATCCTAGCCTAGAATTCGTCCAACCCTTTATCCAATAAGGATTTACAGTCTAAAGTTTAACTATCAAGTAATTGACAGTTTATACTATCTTATTTAATTAATCTCCTTAAGTCACCAAATTAATACTAATTAATCTATGACTTATATTAATCAAATAACTATATTATTATTCCTTATATTATTCTCATAATATATTAATAATATCTATTCTCTCATAATAAATCATCCTACCAAGTTGCTATGGTGAAGGCAACCCAAAAGGACCATGCACAATCGAGTCAAATACTTGCCTAACATAGTTGCAGCCTTAGACACTATTCCAACATTGTAACCCTAGCATACCTTTACAGTAGCAATTCTCGTTGAATTTTTCTGAGGTGGAGCATATTATTCGTTCGACATTCGTTTGATTCATTGTGGTGTTCATTGTCTTGGGTCAATTATTATTTATATATGTTTGAATCTATCGATCTCTTAGAATTTATTTCTCATAAGATAATCGTATGACGAAGGAAAAATGTATATTAATCTATGGCAAGCAAACAACTAAAACCTACAAGGATCTTTAACGTAAATAATACGAGCAACTACAAGAGAGATCAAGAAATACTAACCTTTAGAAAAACCAATTTGCTCGAAAAACCTATGATGATGAATTTGAAATCTCCAAGCCAAGGAAAAGTAACCAAAGTATATTACCTTTAATGGTTCACACCTAATAATTCCAAACTAATAGATGTAAGAATAGTAACCCATAGAACAATAGAGATTGATTAAGGAAAACAAAAGAGAAGAGAAACTATCAGCCTGTCTTGCAGAAGAGAGTGAGAAAAAGTTATAGGTGCAAGGGAATGATATTTACAGCTTCTAGTTACTTGACAAAAAAAGTTAATATGAATTGGTAACCATATAAAGATAATAATTAAGTAATTCAATTTATCTATAATTCAAATCCTTTTCCTTGTAAAGCCTTGAACGAAAATTCCAAGGGTTATCCTTGCTAACTTTTGTCCCTTACATAAAGGGATCCAAAACATTCCGTTATTCAACTACCGAATAATTAATATTTAGTCTCTGCACCTTGAATTAATTCCAAACTAGGTTCTAATTAATTTGTTATCTCATGAATAATTAATAAACTATATATATATATATATATATATATATATATATATATATATATATATATATATATATATATATATATATATATATATATATACTAATTGGATCATTGAGGGCACTCCAAAAAAAGACATTGATATTAATGTATTTTGGGTCCATAAGTTTGGAGGGAACCGAAACTAGTCATGGATGATTCATATAAATTCAAGTACATCATTCATCGAGGAGTACAAAGGCATACCGAGATTTAAGAAGACAATATTAGTAGCCGAAAATGAAACAAAATTTAATAAAATATGTCTCCAAGTTTGTACATTGTACACAAGTACAATCCAAACATTAAGTACCATAAGCACATGCTCAACCATTACACGTATTGGTCGAGAATTTGGACGAATTTACAATGGACTTTATTGTTGGGCCACTCAAAACTAGTAAGGATTACAATGATATTCAAGTTATCATGGACCGGTTGAAAGATGTGTTATTTTCTTGAAAATTTAAGAGTTAAAACCACTTTAAAGATTAGGCAAATTATATGTTGAGGAAATGTGTCCGTTAGATATGTTAGATTTACTTCGAGATTTAAGAGAACATTATAAGAAAAGATAAGGGCAAGGATTTATTTAAGCACAACAAATCATCCTTAAACAAATGTTCAAAGTGAAAGAACGAATCAAAATCTTGAATATATGCTTAGAGCATGTGTTATAGACTTTGATGGTAAATGGGATAAACATTGTTCGTGGTTGAATTTGCTTATAATAATGGTTATCATTCAAACATTAGAAGACCACCTTACGAAGCTTTATATAAGAGGAAATGTAGAATGTCATTATGTTGGTTAAAAACCGGAGAAAAGAAGCTTCCAAAAATGAAAATAGTGAGATTGACAAATGAGAAGATAGAAACACTCCAAGAAAAAATGAAAGCACCTCAAGACCGAAAAAGAAGTTACTCAAATTTGAATAAAAATGATTTGAGTATAAGCTTTCAAGTATAAGCTTTCAAGAGCAAAAACGTTGAGAAATAAGGACAAACTTATGTTGGTTCAATCGAAATACTCTTATGGACCAATCCGTACTTAGGAAAAAAAGAAAGACATGATGAAGCGTTACCTCGATTTTGTGGATTATGATACGATTCTAAGGATAAAATCCTCTTAAGGGGCAAGTATTTGTATCATCCTTAATTTTGAATATTTACGATGTTAATATAAATAAATAAAAAAACTTATACTTGATAAATTAGTTATGTAAAGTTTGATATTGCAGATGACATGAATGGGGGAAATTTGGTCAAGAAATGGAAAAAAGATTTCCAATGGTGATTTTAATGATTTTTATGTATGATAATTTTGTATATGTACTGTTTCATGAAACAATATGGATATAAGGTGTATAAGTGTCCTACATGTGAAAGTATTGAAGTACTTACATAGTTGCTTCCAATTGTTGAAGAACTAAAAACTATTATTAAACCAAGAACAAAAATGTTGAGAAATAATGAGACTAAATTTATGTTGGTTTAATGGAAACATTCTTATAGACCAAAACGTACTCGGAAGAAAAGCAAGACATGACAAAGCGTTACCTCGATTTGTGGATTATAATACATTCCTAATTCAAAATTTCATAACTCTTAAGGTAATTGACACCAAAAAAATCATTTATACCTAGCTCGCACAATTACCGTGTCAATTTTTTTTTATAGATAGTATGTTAACGGACCTTGTCAATTCTAGTGCAATTAGACCTCATGATGTTCAATTTGATTAGAACTGTTAATATTACTTCAAACTCTCGGACAATATATTGAGAAAGATTCTATTTATGTTTTCAGAATAGTCAAAATATTTGATTCTTAACAACAAGCACGACAGGGCATAATAAATCAATTGTAAAAAGTTTGGTTAGCATTTACTCAAATGTTGTTCGAAGATTTATATTTTAAAAGTGAGAATTACTAAAAATACATGTCGTAAAGTTTATACATCGATGGTCAATTAGACACCCATCGACAATGATGATTAGTTTGGTCAACACTTCTTCGGTCATAAATAGAGCAATGCTTTAAGCGTGAATTATAACATCCTGCTTTACTTTTATGAAATCCACATTCTTACTCTCAATGTTTTTATTTATAACATGCTTTATTGTTTTCATTTTTTTTTATAGCAATGTACTTTTTTTTTTCATTTTTTTATACCAAGGTACTTTCACTTTTTAAATAAAATCTGAACATTATGGTTAACAAATATTAACGTATCAAAACCATTAACCATAACCATTACTAACCATACAAAATGGCTACCAATGCATTACACCCCTAGGCATGATGTCATTACATAAGTACATGATCAAAACCATGATGGGCTAGGGTCTTGTGTATGAGCTAATAATATTTGTATGAGATATGACTCGTGACATAACAAAATGTCTTAGGGAGGACAGAGTCGAGGTTGGGTTCGCCGTCGGTTTAGGGCGGTACCGCCGGGTCATGACCCTTTCAATGGCGGGTTCCAACAGTTTAGGGATGTGGGAGCTATTGTGCGGGTTGTTGAACCCGCTTCAACCTTTACTCCTCATGTATCGACGGCTTGAAAATGAGATAGGACGTATGTCGCAACCTTTACCTTCACTGGATTCATCGTCGATTGCTCCGACCTTATGAAAGAGTTCTCCAAATCTCTTTTGAGCTTCCGATTGAAAATGACAAAAAAAAAAAGTAAGAGAGCCTTCATCCCAAGTCTTGGAGCATTTGTTTTTCTAGGCCATTATCCTTAATAGCATTTTTTGTGAAAATAAGGGTATCATCACAAATGTTAGTGTGGATCAAATAGTTGTAAAGTAGTTTCTTTCGTTTTTCTGTTTTTTGAAATTTCACGAATCACGGGAAATGTTTTTTGGTGTTTGAAATTATTAATTTAAAATAGCTGTTTTTTTAAAAAGTGTTCATAAATTTATCTGGTATTAACATGCATTTTATGAGAACGTATTTGAATTACAATATTACAAACATAATAAATTACTTTGTATGTTTTTAATTATTATGAGAACGTATTTAAATTACAATATTAAAAACATAATAAATTACTTTGTATGTTTTTAGTTATTAAAAATAATAATGTAAAAGTGGATTAAATAAATTTGAAAGATAAGTTTTTATGTTTTCCGAGTTAGAAAATATGAAAGAAAGTATGAGAAAAAAAAAAGCATGGGTTGAATGGGTGGGTTGGGCTCCTTTTAGGACAATTATATAAATGTCACTTGTACTAAATTCAGATTACATTGACAACGATGTTAGTATCTTGTGGCGTAGACACACACACCCAAAATATGAATAAAACTATTGTTTCAATTTTGATGTCATGGCATTGTCACATTATTAGTAACAACCATATAAACAAGTTACAATTACCCAAATTACCTTGATATTACGTAAAACGTAAATTAACTTACGTGCAAAAAATATAAAACTTTTAAATATTATTTTTAACAAAATAAGAGACATTTTACTAAAAATCATATTATGCTTCAAGTAACTTAATCCTTTATTTGATTAAGAATTTAAAACATAGATCGTCAAACACTGAATATATATGTTTATTACAAGAAATATTACTCGTATTATTTTCCACGAAAATGGTACTACATTCGTTGCGATATGTACAATACTTTATGCGAAAGGTACAACATGTAGTGAACAAGATACGTATCGAGTAATTTATTAATAGCAAGCAAATTACTAACAAAGAAAACTTGGACGGAGATCCCATTTTTCTAACCGGGCTGTCAGCGTATTAAAGAACCCCCACGAAATTCAGATCCAGAACTTGCACAAGTTAGGGCTTAGCCGTACAAAAATCAAACAACTTTCCTGCCAAATTCCATACAAATTCACATTCAAGTCGATCGGCGACCGGTGTCTTCTCCGTCGTGATCTCCGATTAGGTCGGTTTCCTGCATCTCGTTACATCATTACACATCTGTCTCATACGTATTGATGTATACAATATTCGCAATCGTGTACAGCTATATATTTTTGAATTTACATATTGCCAAAACCCTAGCGTATACTCTACTTCAGTAAATGTTGCTAATATGTGTTGGATCATGAGATCGAATCCAAGTTATGGTGACTGGTAAAGCTGTTTTGAAGTATAATTACTCAAATAGCTCGCCATTTTTGAGGAAGATAAACAGAATTAGAATTCACATTATGAATATTGTTATATTAAGTTGGTACCAATAATGCACGGTTCTTAGTAGATCTCTTCGTATGATGTGGATATAATTAAGGTGTGATTAAGAATCCGGTTGAAATTTGGAACAAATGGATCTGATCTATGCTGATAATACTACCCAAAGTTTCATTAAACTGTTGCTGAAGAAAAATATGTGGGATGTTTGAATTATGTGATCTCAATTTACTTACTAATCATGAAAGGTTCCTAGGGAATCTTTCTGTATGATCTACATATAATATGAATATGTTCACGAGTCCAATTCCATTGCTTGCATTTGGATTTGAAATTTGAACCAAATAACACAATTCCAATTTCAAACCCCAGATCTGTGCTGAAAGTACTGCCTAATGGACCTCCATGAAAGCTAAAATAACAACTTGTTGTTTTAGCTTGCTGATATTTGATAAGACAATGCTAGCTGTAAATATTATTATAGATCAGTATATTTTATTGATTTAAGTTAACATTCCATCTATATGTTTAGAGAGCTATACTGAAGACAATTTACCGTTCACGTTTCAGATAAATTCTTGGTGAGGCAATGAATTTTTTGGGGCTGCGGTCCCAACAGACTGCAGCTCAAGTGCCACAACCTCTACCACCACAACCTCTACCACCACAAGCTCAAGTAGAACCAAACAATAAAAAGCCAACTACAACATTAGAGGATCTTGTGGCTGAAGATCCATTCCCTTTTGTATCTTTGTCTGATAAGTTTGATGGAAGAAGTGAAGGAAGTGGAAGTGAAAATGGTGCATTTGGGGGATTAAGTACAAAGAATGGAGCACCTGTTGTGGATAAACACATAGATGTTTGTGAAAAAGAAGGATGGATCACCATTCCACGCAGTACTTCCTCATCATTCTCTTACTACATTTTATTTTACATGATGACATAGTTTTTCTTATATGCATGCACATGTATGCATCTTTTAAATGCACCATATACTGATTTATAATCGATTAATTGGTGCTCATCACTTCTGCAGAGGAACTTCCTGATAGTTGGAATGAAGAACCAGATATGCTATCTTTTAAAGCTTTTGATCGCCCCTTTGTTTTCCCAGGTACCCATTCTTTATTAAATCACTTCTTTGATTTAGTTTTAGACATAGAGCTATAGAGGTCAATCTTTTTATCTGCAAAGGGAATTTTTTCCCTGTAATTTGTCATTTCAATCAATGAGAATTACATTCCCCTGAATATAACTGCTCTAACTTTCTTATCCATATAAAATACTACATTTTTTCTTATTTACAGGAGAACAGGTTCATATACTAGCATGCTTATCTGCATATAAACAAGACACAGAAATCATTACACCCTTCAAGGTTGCTGAAGTAATGAGTAAAAATGGCATTGGCCCAAATGCCAAAAAGCAAAATGGTGAGGTCAATGGGTCCCCTGTTTCTGCAGTTACAAGTCCTGATGCACATGGTACAACTCAAAATGCTAATGACATTTTGGATGAAAAGACTGACCCAAAAAAGGATCTTTCCACTGGTGAATCTCTTCTCAGAATGCAAGATCACAGAAGACAAACCGAAATGATTCTGCAGAGATTTAGGAATTCCCATTTTTTTGCTCGAACTGCTGAGTCAGATGAGCCACTTTGGTCAAAAAGAAAAGCACAGGAAACGTTTAGAGAATCAACAGAAATGATTGGAGGGAAGTTTACTACATATGATGTGGATTCCAACAAGGGTTCTGATAAGAAAGCCCTTTTGAATACTTCAGTTGATAGAGGAAGTCTTGATGGAAGTACTTCTGGTGGAGTTGCAAGAAATGGATTTAAATGTAGCTCATTGGCTAATGGAGATATAGTGGTATGTTTCTGAAATGAGGTGCATGACTTCTTTATTATAATTATCTCATTGTTTCGTGTTTGGTATGATGGAATCGGAGAAGGAATGGAATGCTAACATTCCATTCCTTTCCTTTGCTATTCCATTCCTTTCCATTCATCCAAACGAAGGATGCAATCAGCCAATCATTACTGATTTGCATTCCATTTTCTTGTTTGGAAGGATGCAGGTGCTTTTACAGGTAAACATTGGTGTAGACTGTTTAAAAGATCCAGTTTTAGAAATCATTCAATTTGAAAAATACCAAGAGAGCACTCTAAATCACACAACTACAGAATCCCTAATTCCCTCAAATCAAGATCCATGTGGAGATTTATTAAAATGGTTACTGCCTTTAGAAAATTCCATTCCCTCTCCATCTCCTTCATTAACTCCCCCTCAAATGAACTCTTCAAGCATCCGTACCTCATCAACAAAAGTCAACCCTTCCGCGACATCAGCATCCCCTATTTTCTCATTTGGACACTTCAGAAGCTATTCCATGTCAGCAATTCCTCCTAGTGCTGTTCCTGTCTCACCCTCTAGCTCTATGTCAAGCATTGACTTAGAAGACCAGGATCAGTTCTCAAGTAGAAAGTCAAAGGATGAGAAAAGTGAAGGTGAAGGACTTTTATCTTTCCGGGGTGTACCCCTGGAGCCTGAAAGGTTTTCTGTTCGTTGTGGATTAGAAGGGATTTATATTCCAGGGAGAAGGTGGAGGAGAAAAGTGGAAATTATCCAACCTGTTGAGATCTCTTCTTTTTCTGCTGATTGTAATACAGAAGACCTTCTTTGTGTTCAGATAAAGGTCCAACCTTTCTTCCCTAGTTCTATTGGGCCCCATTTTCTATTAATACTAATGTCTTCATTTTTTTTTTTAGAATGTTTGTCCTGCACATGTGCCAGATATTGTAATATATTTGGATACAATAACAATTATACATGAAGAGGCTTCCAAAGGTGGACCTCCTTTATCTTTACCAATTGCATGTATTGAAGCAGGAAATGATCACAGCTTGCCAGATTTAGCCCTCAGGTCAATAACATAGTTTTAAAGATATCAAAGTTAGTTTTGCATTCTAAAATAGTTGTTTTTCATAACAGGAGAGGAGAAGAACATTCCTTCATTCTAAAACCTGCAACTTCATTATGGAGGAACAGTAAAAGTCAAAGTGATAGGAATCTTCGGTCAACACAATCACATTTTGGACAAGCAACATCAAGTGGTCATGTAGAACGTGGTGATAAGTATGCAGTTTTAGTATCATGTCGCTGCAATTATACTGGTAATCATGTGTTATGCCCACTATTTCTTGTGTTTTTATATTATTTAAAGACAAAATTTCATAATTGGTCCCTGTGGTTTGCAAAATATTGCACTTTGAGGACTTCTATGAAAAACGTCACACCGCTGGTCCTTATGGTCTCAAAAATTGCATGAATGGTCCTTCTGGTGTTAGCTTTAACTTTTGAGTTGTTAGTTTTTTTCTAAATGACCAAAATGCCCTTGGACCAAATCTAAAACTTGTGTATGCTTTAAGGATCAATTATGAAAATTTGAAATTTTCTATATATATTAATTTTATATATAAGCTTGAACTATATATATTTAAAATTTTCATAATTGATCCTTGAGGTATGCACAATTTTTAGATGTGGTCCAAAGGGCATTTTGGCCATTTAGAAAAAAACAAACTACTCAAAAGTTAAAGTTAACACCAGAAGGACCATTTATGCAATTTTTGAAACAATAGGGACCAACTTCGTGACGTTTTTCATATAAGTCCTCAAAGTGCGATATTTTGCAAACCACAGGGACCGATTATGAAATTTTGTGTTATTAAAAATCAATAACTGACACATAGTTTGGATGCAGAATCTAGGTTGTTCTTCAAACAACCAACAAGTTGGCGGCCACGTATGTCAAGGGATCTGTTGATCTCAGTTGCATCTCAAATGTCAAGGCCAAATCTTGGTTCAGATGAACGAGTTCTTCAATTACCTGTGCAGGTTTCAATCTAAAAAAAAACATAGTTCATGATTATTATAATAATAATGGCTAATTCATGTTATATGAAAACTGATTTATTTATGTTATGGTTTTACAGGTTTTGACACTGCAAGCTTCAAACCTGACATCTGAAGATCTGACACTAACAGTGCTTGCTCCAGCCTCCTTTACTTCTCTCCCATCTGTTGTCTCCTTAACTTCAGCACCCGCAACACCATTAAGCCCAGAAGAAAAGTCAACAAAAGTCAACGTTGACAGACACAATATTGCGATGAAGAGACTCAGCTCAGCTTTAATAGAAAATCAAAGACGCAATGATGAAATTGGGCGTCAAACTGGCATTGGAGCTTTCTCTTTCAATGAGCAACCAATTTCCATCACTGATGTGCTTCCAAGAAGTGATTTGGGATGCACACATCTGTGGTTGCAAAGTCGAGTTCCATTAGGGTAATCATAATAATAAATACTACTACTACTACTACTACTTTTTTTTTCTTTTCCTCATGGTTTTTAGTTGATTAGAGATTTATTTATTTTGATTGAACACAGGTGTGTTCCTTCCAAGTCTACAGCTACTATTAAGCTTGAGCTACTTCCACTTACAGACGGGATTATTACCTTGGATTCTTTACAGATTAGCGTTAAGGAGAAAGGTATGCCATGTCATCATCCTATATTATATAATATTCCTGCTTGTAATTAATCTAAAATCTAAAACATGATAGTGAGAAAGTTTGTTAATTTTTGGAAAATGACAATATAGGTGTAACGTATATCCCGGAGCATTCCCTCAAGATAAATGCAACATCCAGCATAAGTGCTGGAATCCTCTAAGTCTCGGAACACAATTCATATATACTCCAGTTCCAATCCGGATGGATGTGAAGATCATTACATGCTACTCTCAATATATATGTATCTGTGATTGAAATGTAGTGTCTATTTTTGTTTAAGGATGAGTTTATAAAAAGTTGTTTTTTTTTTTTTTAAAATGTATGTGTTGACGGAAACAGAAAAAAAAAACCCTCAATTGGTGTGTGGAATCCAAAGAAATACCTGTACATTTGTGTTTCGGAAAATGTTTGTTGGACAAATTTTTATATATTTTTACTGTGTTCAACATTGGAACAGATAATTCATAGGCTGGATATGAACTTGTTCTCACTCTTTTATTTGTGTAAAAGACGTTGATGTCGTTATCTATTCGTGTGTTCATGTTGATAAGACAAAATTAAACAAAAAATCGCCTTATGTTGTCATTCGTCTTTTTTTGCAAGTTGTGATTGGAGATAAAAGGGTCCACACAAGCGTTATGCAATATGTCAAAAAGTTGAAATAGGCGATGGGTTATCTTCAAGAAGACATCACTAGTTATGTCATACTGACTATTTAAAATAATAACCTAGTTTTATAATGAAATGATTTAGATAATAGTATTCCAACTTAATTTAATAAATTTTCAACGAGTTTAACATATTTTAGTTTAGCTATGTAAAACTTTACTTGTTAAAAATATAATCAAAATTTAAATAGAAAGTGTATTTCTATTAAAATGAAAAACAAAAAATGCGTTGTCATAAGGGGTGAAAATCAGAAATTATGTTGCTATAAAAAACAAAAAGATGAAATTTTTTTGTTGTTTGTTAAATATCTGAGAATAAGTCCCGATATGTTGCGAGTTTGTGTACCTATCTTATATTCTATTCAATTTCAATTCCTTATTTAATTACTATAATTACGTAATAACATATATAGGTTCAATTATGTATAAGGCGTTTTACAAAAATATCGAAACCAAACCATTTGCATTCGATTATTGAAAATAATAAACCACACCAACGTTTTTAGCAATGATATAATAGATCGGTTATATGAATTAATTTGATTACGCTTTGGTTTTTCAATTTTAATGTTCATTGCTATATTTTGCAGATACGACCTAAGAAATTAATAGTTATGTTTAGAAAACCTTAGGGTGCGTTTAGTTGCGGAAAAATGAACCGTTTTCCGGAAAAATTTTCCAAGAAAAATGAGAATTTTGAAAACGCGTTTAGTTCGTCTATTTTTCTAAATTTTTCACGGAAAATGAAATTTTTCCGTTTTCTAAAATTACAAACAAGTTGGAAAATTTTGGAAAACTGATAATCATTGTTTTCCATATTTTTCTAATTCCAAAATTTTTCTATAAACACACACCCACTTCACCTCATCCACTTCTACCTACCCCCACCTTAACACCCCTCACCCACACACACACATACATATCCACCCGCACACACACACCCGCACACACACACACACATCAACCCACAAACACACACACATATACACACACACCAACCCACACACACACACACCAACCCTGACACACACATACATACCCACCCACACACACACCCACCCGCACACACACACACACCAACCCACACACACACACATACATACCCATCCACACACACACACCCACAAACACACACACATACATACCTACCCACATACACCCACCAACATACACATGCACACACCAACCCACACACACACACACACCTACAAACACACACACTTACACATACATACCCACCCCCCCCCCCCCCCACACACACACACACATACACATACATACACACCCACCCACACACAAACACACACACACACATCAACCCACAAACACACACACATACATACCCACCCATACACACACACGTACATACCCACACACCCACACCTACCCCCACCCTCACAGACACACACACCCACACACACAAACCTACACCTACCCCCACAAACACACATACACACACAAACACACACTCGCACCCCCACCCATCCAACACCACCACAACAATCACCGACCTACCATCACCACCACCACCACTAACCCGTCACTAGCACCACCACCATCACCACCACTGATAAAATTGACGCCGCCACCACCATCGCCTGTCATCACCACCACCGCCGCCGACCCGCTACCGTCACCGCCCCCACCCACACCCTACTACCACTACCGTTTTTTAAAAATGAAAACCGATATAAAAATAGACATTTAAACACGTTTTCTAATTTTCTAAAACTGAAAATGAAAAATGAATAAGTTTAACTAAACACGTTCTCTAAATTTTTCAATGAAAAATGAAAACGGAAAATGAAAATTGAAAAGGGAAAACAAAAAACGGAAAATGAAAATTGTTTTTCCGTAACTAAACGCAACCTTAGTTTTTTTCCTAAATTTGAAAAATAACTTTAATAAGAGTTAGTTTTGTATTTTGAAACGCCCTATATATTTGCTCCCCTAAATCTCTAACTATAATGATCGAGTAAGTTGACTCTTATTAATGCTTATTATCGTTGAAAGACAATTATAATTCTCATTTTAAAGTGTGTGTATTCATGTAAGATCCTTGAAAATTCTAAATTATCTATTTATTTCTTTATTTATTTACCTGTACTTAAACAATTTTATATAGTCAATCAAAGCCCAACTAATAAAAAATCCAATCCATAAAATAAAGATTATAGAATGCAAAAGCACCATATGATGAATTTGGGATACTACTAATGGTTGATTTCTTAAATAAAATAATTGACAATAATGGAGGTTGAGAATAATTATTTAATTTATATTAAACCAATGATAATATAGATATAAAGTAGGCCATTTTAATATTTATAAATGGGTTAGACTAATTAACTATGAAGTAGGTTTCACTATTTAATCCAAAGGTGTCAGTTCTTGCGTGTATTTGAAGACAACTTTTTTTTATACGTACACACGTATCAAAATTAACAATTTGTCCATTTTTATAGATATTGTAATGTTTGTTTAATTGTTTTAACATATAATTTGAAAACAGGGTCACATACATATGACAATACGATAACAGGTTTTAGGTTAACCTTTACTTTGTTTTTTGTGTACTTCATGACTGTTTACTTTCGTTTATGTTAAAATTATATCATTATAGAATTGATTTGTCCATCAAATTTCACCACAATATAACAAACACAATACAAAATTATTAATGGTTGATGATATAGTTATTAAATAGATGAAAAGTAAAGTATGTTAATATTTCGTGTTAGATAAGCAATATACGAGTTGATTTAAAGTATGTTATTGCTATGTTCATTTAACCCATAAAACATTTTTTAAATAGAGCAAACTGCAAATTTGATCTTTTTGGCTTCTGAAAACATTGGATAAGATGTAAAATGTTTTCAATTTGCACCATTGATACAAAACACAAAACACAAAACACAAAACTTTTGTGGATTTGATGTCACACTTACCAATTGTCAAATTGTCTCGCTATGTTTATTGTGTGCCCTCATGTGAGGGAATTTTTGTCTTTTCACTTCTCTGTTTCTTTTATCTTATTATTTATTTTTCCCTTAAGGCCATTTGAATAATTGAGTGTAGCCTCATTCACAACTAACATCCCTAAGAGATAGTTGTTTGTCTATACCTATCATCATTAATAGAGCTCTTAGACACAAAAAAAACCCTATTCCTAAACCATTTGTTCTTCTTATTTTCTACATGGAATTTCTTAATAATGATGAGAATATTGTCCACCAATCCATCCACTTAACGCTTTGATGTAAGGATGATACATGGTAAGAAACCATGCTTTTAATGAACTACATTTCAGAACTAAAAATCCAACAATAAAAATCTATACTTTGATATTTTCTTGTTTGAAGATGGACATCCCCCCATGTTTAGTATTGAACTCCATCCATGTGGGAAGTTCACAAAATTTTCCGAACTAGACTCAATAATGGAAGTATTAAGTCACATTGTACCCACAATTATTTATTTTTGTTTGCCCATTAGTGACTTAGATTTTGGACTTCGAGCTTCAAGCAACAATGATAATGTGTGTAATCTTGCATAATACTTGAAGGACACCAAAATAATATGGTAATACACAAAGTCTCCCCGGTTCCTTATTAGTCATGGCAAATCCATCTCCTTGGCTATTGAGTCACTTTACCATATTTGTGAATGCTTTGTGTTTGTTATGGAGCCTATGCAACTATTTATGAGGTCTCAAAATGTTGTTTATTAGTGCTTTTCAAGAAGTGTTGCATTTTATGTTTTTTGAATTTTAACATTTGTTTCTCCCACTTCTACTTGTTTCCTATGACAAGAAAAGTCTCTTTAAAAATTCAACCTTACGTACAACAAACACTTTGTGCTTGACCAGGGTATAGAAGTAGTATCATATCGTTCCCCTTAGGGTACCCCACAAAAACACATGTGTTGGTCATGGATACTAGTTTTTTAGATGTCTCATACTTCACGTAAGCTTCATAATCCTAAACCGTCAAGTAAGACAATGTGGGTGCTCACCTATGTTATAACTCATGTGGTGTCTTACTCACCTTCTTGGTTGGAACCATATTGAAAATGCATGCAAAGTCTCTAAGGTATAACCCTAAAAAGATAACGAAAGGGTAGTTATATTCATAATAGATCAAACCTTATCAAGGTTTAATTTCTTAGCTCATAAACACCATTATGTTGTGGTGTTCCAGGTGGGGTGAGTTCTATACAATATCACAAATTCATAAGATAATCTAGGAGATATTGAATCATGTACTTATCACCAAGATTAGATTGAATAGTTTTAGTGTGCTTACCAAGTCGATTCTCTACTTACTTGTGAAAAGATTTGAATGTTTTAGAAGTTTCATGTTTATGTCTAAACATATAGACATAACCATATCTACATAAGTCATTAGTAAATGCAATGAAGTAATTGTATCCATCTTTAATAGTTCTAAAAGGTCCACAAACTTACGTATGTATGAACCCTACTAAGTATTTGGCCATTTCCACCGATACCGAAGAACAAGACCTTTGTTATCTTTTTGAATAAAGAAGATTAATAGTCGTATGACCACTTGATTCCAAAATTCCTTCCGACTAGAGTTTTGTAATGTATTTCTTGTTTATATCTCAAAGATGATAATGCCATAGATAAGTTTGATTCAAGTTATACTTCAACTTGTAGCATTCAAAGTATATAGGGTAATTGCTAATGTTCACCCACATGCTTTTCATTTTGGGTTTAAAAGGTCCTTATTCTATTTTTTAAGTGTTATGGATCCTTACACTTTCAAATAGTGGGTTAAAAGAGGGAATATGACCATTTTTACTGGGTTAATCGATTTCTCATGAGTACATGGATGTCCACGTGTGCAGGCATAACTGATTCCCTCTTATTTACATACATCGGTCTAGGGTTCCATCGAAACCATCGATTCACTTAACCTCATTCAAATCGATTTCTTTCTTATTTTTCCTCAAAGATGGCAGATGATGAAAAAATGGGCATCTTAAACTTGAGCTAAACTATGGTGGGTATTTTATTCGATGTCCATTCCAGTATACTGAAGGTAAGAAATTCTTATTTACAAACCATGACTTTGTTGGTATGATTTTTAGTGATTGTGTTACATTTCTTGAACGTTTCTTGGGTGACCATTGTGCAAAAATGTACTTTTTGTTCCTAAAAAAAATCCTTTCATAATGGTAGTAGAAAAAATAGAATGTGATACAGATTATGCCAAGTTCATACATGTTTCATACGCTACAGGAGGAGGTAAATCTTCATTATTCATTGACCACTTTGGCAACGAATTAGAGGGTTGGTCCGTGTCAAGTGAAAATTAATTAATTAGTGGTGATGAGATAGGATCAGTTATTCAGGGTAAAAGAGAAGAGGAGGCAGACATAAAAAAATTCTCAGTGGACTTGGATGAATTGGGTGAGAAATATCAAATGAACAACACTAGGAATGATGTTTTTTTTTGAATAATTTGTGCATGGATGATGAAGATGAAGTAGGTCAGGAATGCAACCAAGAACACCAAGTAGCTAATGACATTGCTTTTGATGAGGAATGTGAGAATAACCCTAAATGTGAGGAGCATTGTATCTTTAATAAGGAAATCCCATGGGAAAAACAAAAACCAATATTAGGAATGAGATTTGAGAATCCAAAAACAGTTGAAGCATATGTTATATAACTATGTAGTTGCTAGTGGATATCAATTATGCTTCAAGAAAAATAATACCAAAAGATTGTTAGTATTATGTTGTGATGGAGCTTGTTCATTTAGACTTTAAGCATCATGGATGGGTGATGAACAGTCTTTCCAAATTAAATCATTGAAGCCTAATCATAATTGTGCTAGTAATTTGAAGATGGGTTCAATTGTAACTTATACCTGGCTTGGAAGTCATTTCACTAAGAAAATTATACATAGGCAGAAACTGAGGCATAACCAACTTAGACTTGAGGTTATGAAAAACTTTGGAATAGATGTTAGTGTTAGGCAATGCAGGAGGGAAAAGAAATATGATTTGAGCATATTTGAAGGTGATATTAAGGAATACTATGCAAGACTGTGGTCCTATGGTGAGGAAATAAGAAGATCAAACCATGGTTCCACTGTGAAAATGGATACTAATCCAATGCCAGATGGTACAAACTACTTCAGTAAATTCTATGTTTGTTTTGTTGGACTGAAAAAAGGTTAGATGGATGGTTACAGAAGAGTAATAGGTTTATATGGATGCTTCCTCAAAGGAATTTGTAAAGGGGGATTGCTTGCTGTTGTAGGGAGGGATGCCAACAACCATATTTTTCCTATTGCATGGTATGTTGCAAATGTAGAAAACAAAGAAAACTAGAAGTGGTTTTTGGACTTACTTATTGATGATCTTGACCTAGTTAGAGGAAATGGCTTGACACTAATGTCTGACCAACACAGGGTACTTTGTTTGTTTTCATGTTATTAAATTGTTGTGTGTCATGATGTTAATTTATTATTTGTATTGTAGGGACTAATAGAGTCTGTTAAGGATTTACTGCCTCATGCTGAGCACAGGTAGTGTGCAAGACACATTTTCCAACTTCAGGAAAAGGTTTCCTGGAGCCCACTTTGAGAACATGTTCTATGCTGCATGTAAAGCAACAACAGAAGCTGCATTTCAATAAAAAAATGAAAGAAATTCAACTGTTAAGCCTAGAAGGATATACCTATTTGATGGATAGGGATCCTAAAACTTGGTCAAGGTCACATTATGAATTAGGTAAATGTTGTAACTCAGTAGATAATGGACAATCTAAAAGTTTCAATTTTGAATTAGTAGATGCTACGAAAAAGCCTAGCATAACAATGTTGGAAGAAATAAGGCTTTACATGATGGAGAGGATGTACAAAATGATAGCAAAGGGGATGGCATGGGAAGACAACCAAGTTTGTCATGCTATGAGGTTGTTGTTAAATGACTTGAAGAAACATCAAAGGTATTGGCAAGTGTATGCAAGTGGTCTTAATCAATTTGAAGTAAGAAGTGGTGTGGAGGGTTTTGCAGTAGACCTTGAAAGGAAAACTTGTTCTTGTAGATTAAGGCAAATAAATGGATATAGTTGTGTACATTTAGTAGCTGCCATATGTTAACTAAACAGGAATGTAGAGTCATATTAGGGGTGGAAATTGATGACACGGTACGACAAAAATACACGACATGAAACGAAATTAAGACAAAATTGAAATTCGAATTAGTGTTTGTGTCAAGTGTAAAAAACATGAGGTCATGTCGTGTCGTGTCCGTGTTTAGAATTTGGCATGAAATTGGCACGATTTAACATTTTTTTGTCGTGTTTTTTCATGTTTGTCCTTTTTTCGTGTTATGTGTGAATAAATATTAATTGAATACATTAATTGTTATTGCATGTTATATTTGTCGTGTCGTGTTGTGTTTGTCGTTTTTTAATCGGTTCGCTTTTGTGTTAGTTAAAAAAACCTGAGATCATGTCGTGTCGTGTTCGTGTTACATAAAATATTATCATGTCGTGTCTTGTCAGACAAAAACACGACACGATGGCCCGATTTGCAACCCCTAAGTCATATGTAAACCACATGTTCAGTGGTGCAATGTACAAGAAGGCATATAACTACAACATAGCAGGCATGAATGGGAGTTCTATGTGGCCTGGGACAACATACATTCCACCTTTCCACCTAAAAATAGAAGGATGCTTGGTAGAATAACTGAAAAAAGCTTAAGAGATGCATCAAAAAGGGTGTCTCAAACACATACAATGTCTAGAGCTGGAAAGAGAATCAAGTGTAGTGTATGCAAAGAGAGTAGGCATAACAAGGCCACATGTAAGAAAGTGAATGAGGGCACATCTAGAAGAAGAAAAATTACTGTTAGAAGGAGTAAAAAGGTAAATGACCAAATCTAGCATTGAAACTTGTTTATTTACCCTTCTATTATTAATTAGGTTACATTACTACATTTTTGCAGACTAGAGTTCAAACTGAGATCCAAGAAGAGGTTCAAGCTGAAGTGCAGACTGATATCCAAGATGGGGTGTAGGGTGAAGGACAGGGGAAAGAAGAAATGACCCAAAACTAGGAAGAACATGAAGTCATGAAGAGGCACCACTTGCAACCACATCTTCAAGACCACCTAGTAGACCATCTCTATTACCACCTGCAAGACCAAATGCAAGACCATCTTATAGGGAAAGAAAGCAACATGAGAGGATAATCTTGATGAAACTGGGCAAGAATTTTAGTGGAGCAGGGAGCACATCTAGGAAACCTTTGGATTTACAATGATGTGGTTGTTGTCTTATTTAATGTAGGTTATGTAAAACTTACGTCTTTTGGTTGTTTCCTTTGTGGCCCACAACCACCAACACAACTATGGTTACCTTTTGAAAAATTTAAGTATTTTGTCTGTGCTTTTGTTAAGAACATTTCACCTTTTATAATGGAATCAATTAAGTATGTGGTCCACTTACGTGTCTGTGTTTGCATATGCTTCTGTTTGTGGTCCATTCATTTGTTTATTATGACTGGAATCTTTGGTATTGATAATTGAACCAATTTCGTATTCAAAGTACATAAAGTAATGGTGAGGTAATGACAATACATGTATGCCCATCTGTTAAAAGTACTTAAACTGGGAATGACTTCCATTGATAACTTAACCCATGTGCTGTTACATAAGATACATATAAAAGTGTCAACTGTTATGACCCTACCCATAGTGCATGTTATATGCAAAAGATTTCCATACACTAACCATATTTATCTATGATATCCACACTATCTAAAAGCTTATACAAACCATCCTATACACTTCCCAAAACATTATACAAAAGCATCCAAAAAGTTATGCATACAACATACCCTTATCCTACTAACACTGCAACACTTCTTACATGAAACTATTAACCATCATTAAGAACCCACATCCACAAACAAACCCAAAGAGTATTGCTAGTTTGATCTTCAGGTAAACTTTCTCCCCTTGTTTAGTCATCTTCAACACATGTGTAGCAAAGAGTTGTTGTTCCTCCATCATCATAATTTGCATATCCTTCATTTTTGCCTCCATCCTTGCAGAACAACAGTGTACATATCCATTCTCATCCCTTCTCATTTCATTGAGCATGGTATTGTAGTGTGCATACGGTCCTTCAATCTCAGGATCAATCCAATCAAAGTAGTTACATTTTACCCCGTTCAGCTGTAACAAATATACTATCATTCAATTCACATTCGTATGAAGAGTGTTACAATCAACTAAAGTGAGATTTCTTACCATCGAAAATGGACAATTGAAGAACCTCCGAGCTGGATTTGGAAACATCCACGACATTTTCTTATTTTCAAGGTAACAACAACCATAATTGGGGATGGGTTCAGCTGGGTTACTCCAAAGCGAGACTACTTCGGCGTTGACATTAATTGGATCAGTCATCATCGAAGGATCTAGGTTTTATGCTTCTTGCGATAAATTAGGGAAACCTTTATGCTTTTTGCAATAAATTAAGGGAACGGATTTGTGTGAAGTGGCCGATGGAAACCCTCGTTCTTAATGTCGGTCCACATGCCAACCTGGAGCTTACGTGGAGCATACATGGATCTTACGTGGGTGATGGAAACTCTCCTAACTAGATATAAATGGTTATATTCCCTCTTTTAACCCACTATTTGAATGTGTAAGGATCCATAAAAATTAAAAATAGAATAAGGGCCTTTTAAACCCAAAATGAAAAGTATGTGGTTAACACTAGAAATAACCCAAGTTGTAACGCTATGTTTGAAATTACTCGGTTAGGGCCTCGGAAACCAAGGGGGTAGGGGTGATTTGGTCTTTTATGGGTCCCGGGATTTATCCGAAAGGTTTTATGCTTGGAGGTGTTGAGGGGAGCGTAGGGCTTCCCGCCACCTTCTCGTAGATATAAAGTTTGTCAGAAACAGACTTGGAATAAAGGAGTTATGACACTTTGTATTTATTGATGATTTTAGCCCCTAATGGAAAATTAGTGACAAGATGATCCATGCAAGGTGGCCAGCTCGAGAGTACGCCCAACGTAGATAGGGAAATTGGTCGTGGGTGGTTAGAGATGTACGCCCAACATACTAGGAGTACGCCTAGCGTACGCCTAGAGTCACTATACCCTAAATGCTAGGGTGTGACACTATATAAAGAACATTACACCCTCTAGGGTCAGCCTCCTTCTCATCCTTTAACCCCTATTCAAAAACCTAACCCTAATAGTGAGAGTGTAAGCTTGTAAGGCCATATTAGGACTGTATTTTGGTGTTCTTGAAGATGAGTGATCATCTTGGAGTTTAATAGATCAGGGAAGAGCTTTTGGATCCAGGTTCTCTAGCCCATTTGCAAGTCTCAGAAGGTATAAAGCTTCTACCTTGTTATCTTATAGCTTGAGATCTAGATTAGGGCTTGTTTGATGTTTTTATGAGCTTTCGGACTATCTCTTGGGAGTTGAGCAACTCTAGAGCTTAGAGAGAGTAGATCTGAGGTCCTTTGGTCTATCTACTTCATAAAAATGCAATCTTGATGAATATTCTAACCTCATGCATGGATCAAGACCCTTGGAAAGGTCTAAATGGGTTGTTGAGAGCATATGGAGCATGCAAAGGCATAAAGTTGCCAACTTTATGCCTTAAGACGTTCTAATAGACTTAGATCTGAAGTTTGATGTTGGAAATCCCAAGTATTAAGCACTTAATGGAAAAGTAGCTTAACAGGGGAGTACGCTAGGCGTACATGCAAGTACGCATCGCGTACATCACTCCAGTCGGTATGCTTAGCGTACATAAGAGTATGCCCCGCTTACTCATCATTTTTGGGCTTATAGTGTTTTGGGCCTCGGGTTGGGCCAAGCAATGGACTTTGAGTCTTTAGGCTTCAGTGGGCCATCAAGTGTTAGATGTTTTGGGCTAGGAATATGTTTGGGCTTAGGGTAAGACCCATTAAAGGGATTGGGCTCAATTGAGCAAGTTGGGCCATTGGTAGACCACTAGTGGGCTTGGGAAGCCTACCTAGTGTTGGGTTTTATTTTGAGGATTGGGCCTTAGTTTTGGATCGTACTGGGCCAGGGGTAAAATGGTTATTTTACCCCCATGCATGGATTAAGGATTATGGTATGGGCCCCAGTTTCTAATTAGGTATATTGTTTCGGTATTGATGGTCAAGAAGTGGTCAGGGCAACAACTAAGGATTTCTTCAGGAAGCTTCTACATTCGAGGTGAGTTTTTTCACCATACCAATAGGTCTAAGGCACCAAGGCCGGCCCATTTTATGATAGTTGGTATACTTGTCGTGTAGAGGTGTATGACATTGTTATGCATTGATCTACGGTAGAGATGGATTTTACCGCTAATGGTAGAGATAGCCTGTATGGCTAATAGTAGACATAGTCTGTATGGCTAAGGGTAGAGATAGCCTTGTGGCTGATGGTTGAGATAGCTTTATAGCTGATTGATATGTGTATGTAGTAGAGGTAGCTTTTATAGCTAGCATGTTATGTGGTTTATGTGTGGGGTATGCTCTGGGGAACTCACTAAGCGTCATGCTTACATGTTTGTTTATGGTTTCATGTACTTCAGACTCCAAGGGAAAAGCGTGATGGCGCGACGTGCACTCTCTCACAGACTTTTTGGGACACTCTGATGTTTGGAATAAAATTTGTATTTGAATCATGTTTTGAAAACAATTATAACTGGATTTCTTAATGTATGACATCATGTTTGCTTATTCTAAAATGAAAATTTTACTTTCAAAATTGGGTCGTTACACAAGTATATACGAAATTGTTTTTTAGATAGAGAAAATTACACGGATGGTCCCTGTGGTTTGGGTTTTCTTTCACGCTTGGTCCCTAAGTTAATTTTTTTTTAACTCGGACCATCCAAACATTTGACATTTGTTACCCGCCTAGTCCCTAACTTAACATTCCATCAATTTCTTAGTTAGAATGCCCCATGTGCCTTGCACTCTGGGGTATTTTTATCCATTCATTAAGATACTTATTAGCGCCATTTAGAATGCAAAACGTCTACACTATCACAAGCTATTCACACAAATAAGAAAACCTAGAAAATCACCATCCCAACAAAAACCCTAATTGATGTTAAAACCCTACTACGACATTGACGAACAAGCATGGGAAGTTGGAGGATACGTGCAAACATGGATAAAATTGATATTCATTCTAGATACAATATGTTTTAAAACCAAAATTTTTGAATTTGTAATGTTTCCATTCTTTTCACATAAAAGGTTAATGTCAATCTTCTCATTACAAAATAGTTGGGCATCCGACTGTATTTTCCATAAGGTTATACCATGGTAGAAAATTTAATGATTTTCTCGGAAGAATGTATATCAGGGGAAAATGACATTATGTTGACTTACTTGATATCGAAACATTTTCGGTGCATGATATCGATGATATAATGGAAAAATAGGATATGTTGAACTCCACCTGGTAACATAGAAGATATACTATTATTTTCAAAGACCTTTATATGATTTGGATTTTGGTCTTTTTGCTTTCGGTTTTGATGATGATGTTCGCCATTTGGCTTGATATGTTGGTCAACATAAGCTGATAGATGTGTACACGGAGCATGGAGAAACCAAACTACATACATACTTAATGTCCCCCAGTCCATGTAAGGTGTGTGTAATTGAAATTGATCAACATCCTACTTCCTCTAAACGATTGTTTTTGAATTAGCATGATACTATTAAACCCCAAGTTGAACCCTAAATTGAACCCTAAGTCTTACTTGGGCAAGATAGTGTCACAAACCAAGCCAACGACTTTGATCATGACAGTTTTACATCTAATGTGGACATGGAAAGTGCATATGATAGTTTTGGAGCCAATACGAACATGGAAAGTGAACATGATACCAGAAGTGATGATTAACATTATCTTATGGACTAAGATAATATGATACATGATGTAGATGTTGATATGCATGATTTCCACATGAACATTGACCACAATGTTGAATGAGCTGGAGGTGCAGCTATAACAACCACACCTGAAGCCATACAAGAAGATGAAGAACTTGAAGTGCTTGATAATGATGTATTCTTGACTGGGTCTTCATCAGATGAAGGAAATAAGGGTCAACGTAGGAAAACTATCAAAGCTATACGAAGGGCACATGCTAATGAGAATGTCCAGGTTAGTGACCTATTCTATATACATCAGACCTTCAATACTTCAAAAGAATTCAAGGACTTGGTGAAACTACATGCAATAGATACGAGAAGGGAATTAAAGTTGGATAAAATGAAAAAATAGGGCGAGGGTTGTGTGCATGGGAACCATACCAACTCTAAGTGGTATAGGAGCTAGCGGGACTAATCAAGAAATAGCCAATGAAGAAAATAAATGCCCATAGACTATTTATATTAGCAAATGGAATTGTGACATTAAGTGGAGTGTTAAAACATACATCAAGGAACATTAGTGTCTTCAAACAAGGGTAGTCAAACAATGTGATTACAAGTTTCTAGCAAAGGATTTTCTACAACAGGTCGAAACAAACCCCCGTGTTCCTATTTGGGCTTTAAGGGAACAACTCCAATGTAAGTATAGGGTTTACATTTCTAAGATGAAAGCATTTAGCGTATAAGAAGCAACTTTAATAATTATGAGGAGTGATTATGCTATTTACACCTTATTACATGATTACTTGTTGGAGGTACAAAATCGTAACCCAGACACCACTATCATTGTTGATGTCGAGAGTGAACCCAATCCAGATGTTGATACAAGAATCTTCAGGCGTGTGTATGCCTGTCTTGGTGATTTGAAGAAGGGATTTGTACCAGGAAAACAAGACTTTCCAGGTCTTGATGGCGCCTTCATGAAAATACCATATCCGGGTCAAATATTATCTATTTTGGCAAATTTTACATTCCTTACGTTTTGGTGCTTTCTATGTTTATATGTTGTTAATTTTATTTCTCTCATAAGCTTTCGACAGTAATAATGGTGTATATCCCTTAGCATATGCTATGGTAGAATCAGAGACTTTAGATTCCTGGACATAGTTTTTAAGTCATTTATGGGATGATTTAGGTTTAACAACCAACTCAAATTTCACATTTATGACTGATAGACAAAAGGTACTTGCAGTTCAATTGATTTCCATGGTATTATAATTTAATTACTAACACTAGTTGATGTTAAATACAAGGTTTGCTACCAGCGATTGCAAAACTATTTCCTTGTGCAGAACACTGATATTGTCTTCGTCACATACATGAAAACATAAAATTACGTTGGGGAGGACATAACTTCAAGGACATTCTTTGGTAATGCGCCATAATTGTAACATCCCAGAGTTTCATAAAGGTATGGAAGAAATGCGAAAGCTTAATCAGGACTTCTCTGAGTGGTTGAATAAGATACCACCTCAACATTAGGCTCGGTCCTACTTCACAAGTTTGAAACATTGAGCTAATTTTATATATTTAATATGTTGTAATGCTATAATTTGGAAGTATGTATTTATATGGAGTTGATTTTCATGACAGGGAGATCACATTGTGATGCTTTACTTAAAAATTTATATGAGTCTTTTAATAGTAAGTTTGATGAGGGGAGTGATACACCTATTATCACATGCTTGGAGTTCATCAGAGAGTGCACTGTGAAGAAGATTGTGAATGTGGACAAGATAATTGCAAAAGCTATAGGCCCTTTGACTCCAACAACCACCAAAACATTGGAAAAAATCAAGCTTGAGGCAGAAGAGTATATAGTTACTTATTGTGGTAATGGGAAGTACCAAGTTGGTGATCCTTGGAATGACCAATGTGTTATTGATGTGCTTCAACAACTATGTTCTTGTAGGAAGTGGGAATTGACTAGAATGCCATGCAAATAGAGTATTGCTGCAATTTGGGGCACGATGAAAAACAACAAAGAGGTGGGTATTCTAGAAACCTTTGTTCATCCATGCTATTGGTTAACAACATGGAAGGAAATGTATTCCTTTAAAATTGAACCAATCAATGGAAGGACAATGTGGGTGAAGTCTCTTTGCTCAATTACTTTGTTGCCTCCAAAACACCATGCCACAATAGGTAGGCTAAAAAAGAAAATGAAGAAGTTAGCTTTGGAAAATGAGGATTTGGTGAAAGGAAATAAAGTCTCAAGACCCTATAAAACAGTTACATGTACCAAGTGTAACAATACAGGTCATAATACGACGACCTGCAAAGGGCAAAGACTAAATGTTGGTAATGATGGTGGAAAGGCTAGAGAGAAAGACAATGGCAAAACAAAATGGAAGGAGAAGGGCAAAACAAAAGGGGAAAAAAGGAAAGGGAAGGGAACAACTGGAATTGGAATTTGGTTATCTTTTGGATTTCTTTTCATGTAATGTCAAGTATGCTGATGTTTAGGTAATTGTTATGATTGTAGTGTGGTTATAGTATACTGATCTTTTGGTAATTGTTATGGTTGTAGTGTGGTTGTAGTACACTAATCTTTTGGTAATTGTTTTGGTACTTCAAATGGTTATGTAATTGATAATTAGGTACTTATTATGGTTATAGTATGGATTTTAATGGTTATGTTATGTTATGTTACTTTTCATGGTTTTGGTTTAGTCATTTTGATGCTTTTATAATGGTTGTGTTATGGGATGATAATAGCAACTTAGTATTAAACATGTATTAACCAAAACAATTATATATCACAACAGAAAGTACACACTATAACACCATTTTCATTTATCCAAAACAATTTCATTACAAAAAACACTACTACATAGCCTAGAGGTGGCAAAAATTGACACGACACGAAACCTGACACGAACCCGACACGAAATAAACGGGTTTGGGTAAGATATTTCAACCCGTTTAAATAAACGGGTTGACACGACACGACACGAAAATTAAATGGGTAAGGTTAGGGTTGAGAATTTCAACCCGAATATGACTCGAAAATGACCCGTTTATTTATATGCAAATATTTTTGAATTATTTAAACAAACTAGAGAGATACAAAATCAAAACCATAAGTAAAGAAAGCCTTCGAATTAAATTGTTTTGTAATGTTGAAATGACTTAGCCATCTAGATCAAGACTTCATTTCAATTTTTCATTCTCTCTCAAACTACCCAGTCTCTTTCACCACTCTCGCATCCTCATGACCTTTGTCATCCGCCTCCCCAACTCCCACTCTTTTAATTTTTTCATCTGAACTTGCTATACCTTCAACTATTTTGCCTCTAAAGTATTAGCTTTTCCTTTCTACCTACCTAACTCTTACTCTTTCAACATGCTCAATCTTTTAACCTCACATGACACGACATATTTCCAGCTATAGCCCTAACCCGAAACCCGACACGAACTCGACACGAAAATAAACGGGTTAACACGACACAACACGTTAATTAAATGGGTCGGGTTAGGGTCAAGCACTTTCAACCCGTTTAGTGTTTCGACACGACACGAACTCGACACGACACGACACGATTGCCACCTCTAACATAGCCTAATACCATACCAGACTATACAAACTAGATAAATCTAGTACCAGAACAGAAAACACAAACATGATAAAGCTAGTACATTCTAGTTACAACTTGTACACAATAGTTACCCAAAACAGAACCCAACTCAATATTAAGCATAACTTCAATGATCGATTTTGTCTTTACAACTCCTTCATGTTTCGTTTTTTAATTTCAGCTTTATGCTCCAACAATACTTCATCCACCCAACCAAGAAAGCCATCTCCAGGTCCCTGATACAAAAACTAGGGTTACGAACGAAAAAAAAAAAAACAAAAAATGAGAAAAGATTCTATCAAATTGGGATAGGTGTAAAATTCCATTCGTGGGTTCTTCTTTGTGGCTGATGTTCGTATTATTGCTTCACATCTACAATCACATTCCAGTGTAGCTGCAATTTCGCTTTCCGGAACCCTAATTATCAATCAATTACAAAAGAATGACAGAAAGAGGGGAAAATGAATGAGAAAGGAAGAAGAATCGTGTATTAAACCCATTGAAATATGAATGGATGAAAATACCCCAACATGCAAGGCACATGAGACATTCTAACTGAGAAATGGACAAAATTTTAAGTTAGGGACCAGGTGGGTAATACATGTCAAACGTTTGGATGGTCCGAGTTAAAAAATTAAGTTAGAGACCAAACGTGAAAGTAACCCCGAACTATAAAGACCATCCGTGTAATTTTCTCTTTGAGATATAATTATGCATATCTAGTTCATAAGTCATAAGTGAAATAACATTAAAATAAAATAAAAATACGGAAATTAGTATATCCTAAAAACACCCTCAAATTTATAAATATTTACATGGATGGAAGGCTGCCACTTAAAATAGTATTTTTTTTTTGTCAAATTCTTGTTGTAGGCAATTTATATTTTTTACATACGCTAGCAACTTAATTTTAGTTTCTTCAACTTTTAGCGATTTACTAGAAGTGCATTGTTATTTTGATAACTAATAGCCCAAAACGAAAGAAATCATTATACTAATTTATATACATCGCCTCTACATTTAACTTATAACTTTAGTTACACGTAGTAATTAAACTTATAGTTACGTCCAAGTTATGTTCCATCTTTGGAAAGACCATGTGAAGTATATAGTAACATTTTTAAGGAATAAAGTTGTTTTTACTTTTTTAATATTGAGAATGATACCAAAAACGATTATAAAACGATAAGTATGTGGCTTTAAAATGGTAGGTTGGACATAAGCCTTGAACAGTTTTCCTAACTTACTTTAAATACTATTTTATTACATTAGTTTTTTTAGATTTTGATGCCTAATTGTCTATAGTATTAAATTATTAATCATTCGGTTATAAAGAGCGGGTGAAAATATGATTTATCGATTTCTGAAAGTAGACGATTATCTTGAAAGTGAACTTGGGAAGAGATTACTTTCTCGATTTCCATTTTTTCTTTATAATTATTTATTATTATTTTTTTCTTACTACTCATTCTTTTGATGTGATTTCAATACCTTTTGGGAATGCTAGGTGGTAGTGGTTGCTTTTGAACTCTAATCACATTTCATACAACTCAAATTCTCTGAGTTCTTCTTTTCAATCGTTTCTAAAGTGTTTCTATCACTGATCTAAATCTTTTTTTTGACATTTGTATAACAAATTTCCCTTATTTTTTCAAATTTCTGAATTGGGTCTCTTGAATTTTAACTAAAAAAATCCAATCTTGGTGGGGTTTTCTTGAAAAAATCTTGTGTAGTTTTGTACACAAGTCAACATTCAGTCTCTTCTGGGGTTTGCTAATTTCATCGTTTTCTTGGTTTTCAATCATACCAAGTTTAATGATTTTTAGGGTTTATTGTGATAGATGAAAAATGTATAAAGTTCGAATCTTTTCACATGCGGTTTGTTAATTTCATTCTTTTCTTGACTTTCAATCACTAATTTCATCCAAAAGTTTGGCGTTTTGGATACAAATTTGGGGGTTTTGATGATACAAAGTGTGAAAGATGAAATCTGTTGATGAAAAATGTATAAAGTTGGAATCTGGGCATGTTGTAGAATCGAAGACGAACAACACTGGATGTTGGAATCGATGGAGACTAATTGGCAGCTGTGTTTCTTCAAGATCTAAAGTCGAAAACTCCATTAGTGGCATATCAACTCATTGTGGTAAACCAGTCTTCAGTTTCCCCTCAAAATTTCACAAATTGATCAAACAATTTACCTAAATTTCTCTGTTTTTATGTACAAACAGTGGAAAGCAAGCTGAAGATTGATGAACCAGTTGTTCCGATAGTTTCATCGACTACAAGTAATAACGAAAGCAATCCATCGACCCCAAAACCGGAAGATGAGCTGAAACTTGATTCTAGGCTTCGGATATTTGGTTTCAATGATCTGAAATTGGCTACGAGGAACTTCCGACCAGAAAGTCTTCTCGGAGAGGGTGGTTTTGGGTGTGTTTTTAAGGGGTGGATTGAAGAAAATGGAACGGCGCCGGTGAAACCAGGCACCGGACTTACTGTCGCCGTGAAAACCCTGAATCACGATGGGCTTCAGGGTCATAAAGAATGGCTGGTTTGTTCATTGTTGTTGCTTTCTATTCTAATTTTTTTTTTTTTTTTAATCTTTTGGTTTTCTCATGATTTATATATTTTTATTGTTTAACAGGCTGAAGTAAATTATTTAAGTGACCTCATCCATCCAAATTTGGTTAAATTGATCGGTTATTGTATTGAAGATGATCAACGGCTGTTGGTTTATGAGTTCATGCCTCGAGGAAGCTTAGAGAATCACTTGTTTAGGAGTAAGTTACTATTTTTAATGATTTAGAGGGTATTTATGTCTTTAGCACAAGAGTGAGATCGAGCCTCCATTTTGGATGTAGGGATGAAAAGGGTATTTACGTTTTTGCACAAATAACAGATTTGAGTCATGTTTCAACTTCTTGATTGAATTTCTCGTATTGCCACCGCACTTTTTCGGTGGACAAAAATTGCAATTTTTGTCTCATTGACGTCAGCTTCGGTCAAAGTCAAACACATTACAACTTGTTTTGTTATACCAACGTATATAATATATATACCAATTTGGTATTTGTTGTTTCTAATATAAGTCTATTGTTATTGTAGGATCTTTGCCTCTTCCATGGTCTATTAGGATGAAAATTGCTCTTGGTGCCGCAAAGGGTCTTGCTTTTCTTCACGAGGAAGCGGAAAAACCGGTGATTTATCGCGATTTCAAGACCTCGAATATTTTATTAGATGCGGTATGTGATACAAACACTAATCAAACTATCTTGTTTTCTTGAAGTTTTTAATCTCGGGTTTTTGGTGTTCATAAAGATTTGTTTTGTAGGAATATAATGCCAAACTTTCGGATTTTGGCCTTGCAAAAGATGGCCCCGAGGGTGATAAAACTCATGTATCAACTCGAGTCATGGGAACTTATGGTTATGCAGCCCCCGAGTATGTAATGACAGGTTTGCCCTTTAACCCTTTTGTTAGCCATTTTGCACAAAGAAGTAATATTTGACCTAATTATTTTGTGTTTTTGTATATTTCGTTTAGGGCATCTTACTTCAAGGAGTGACGTATATAGCTTTGGAGTCGTTCTGCTCGAAATTTTAACCGGTCGAAGGTCAATGGACAAAAACCGTCCAAACGGTGAGCACAACCTCGTAGAATGGGCCCGCCCACATTTAGGAGAGAGAAGGCGATTTTATAAGTTAATAGACCCTCGGCTCGAAGGTCATTTCTCAATAAAAGGAGCCCAAAAAGCCGCACAACTAGCAGCACGTTGCCTCAACCGTGACTCGAAAGCCCGACCTCTAATGAGTGAAGTTGTTGAATGCCTAAAGCCTCTGCCAGCCCTTAAGGACATGGCAAGCTTATCGTTTTATTTCCAAACCGTTCAACTTCAAGCTGAACGGTCTGGGCTGAGCCCGAGTGCACAAAATGCAGTTCGGGCTCAAGGCGGGTTGTTTTCAAGAAACGGATCGCAGCATCCGAGGAGCCTATCCATACCTAATGGTTCTTATGCTTCTCCTTATCACAACAAGTTGAACTTGAAGTCACCAAAGCCCAATGACAATGACAAAAAGAACAATAGCACAATGTAAATTATTATCATTTTTTTTTAAAAATTTCTGATTTACTTCTAGTTTTCCAAGTAATATAAATATATTTCTTGGTTGTTCGAGGTTTGAATCGCGATTAAGAAACATGAGAAACTGAATTATAACAAATTTGATTCGTTTGTTGTATATTCTTAGCCTGGGTCATGATCACTTGAAACGGAGCTTGATTAGTATGAACTCGCTAATTTACTAGTTAATGTTTTCAAATATGATCAATATTTTGGTTTTTTTAATAAAATTAATCAAACCCAAACTCAAATAGTCTACGACTGTGTTGTTTGTCCTAAAACGACAAAAAATACAATAGACTACAAAAGACGTGTCTTTTTTTCCCAATATGTTAACTACATTTAGGTGGTATTTGTTTTTTAAGTTGTAAAATTCAATATTTTTCTATGTCTACAAAATAAAAAAAAGTCTTCCAAAATCAAAAACTATTTTGATTTTGGAAAATAGATGTCAAAAAGATGTTTTTATGTATTTTGTCTTTTGAAAAACAAAGTCTTTTTCTCAAATGTCTTTCATCATGCAAATATAAGAGGTCAAAAAGACTTTTTGCCAGAAAAACAAATACATTAGTGACAAATAGTCAACCATTTCATTATGTTTACTTGAGAAACTTCACATTCGCTAGTAGTTTATTCTAATTACATGTTTGATTATCACAGAATCACTTGTGTTTTACCTCAAGCAACTCTCCTATTTAACTGATCCATCGATGTGCTCTCAAATATTTTATCAGCATTACCAACTTCAAATCCATCTCGTCTATGAACCTCTTGAACCTAAGTTTCAAAACCAATCAATCATCATGTTAAAACTCAAAAAATACAAAAACAAAACAAACAAACAAACTTTAAAATGCTAACCTTATCTTCGGGTAAATCTTTGTATTCGGGCAACACGATGCGCTCAGCAAACTCAATGTATGAACATGGGACCGATTCTTTGACGCCATCGGAGAATTCAAACGGGATCGAGTCTGCAACCGTTGAACTTTGCAGCAGTAGAGCATCTGGGCTCACTGGAACAAGAAAATCATGTAAGATGTAAATCAGATACACAACAGCCATCCAGATGGGACATACAAAAAGAACTAACCCTTGAGAACGCCTCCTTCCGAGTTCAACTTGAACCCTTTGTCCTCAATGAACTTGTTAAAATTCTTGATATTCTTCAAGCGAGATTTGAGCCTATGAGTTGATATCGTGACATGATTCACCATGTAACCGTTGACTAGAGTCCATGCAGCATACTCACTTTCACTGAAAGTCAAACATAACAAAAACAAAATTTTAGAAGGCTATAGAGTCTCGTCCAAAAATAACCGGCGGTTATAGACTACCGGTATAACCGCCGGCAGACTAGACCAGACCATATCATGGATATGGTCTGGTCTAGTCTGCAAAAAGTCGGAAAAGGACGAAAATGCACCTAGCTAATTGTTGGAATTCATCATGTGATGGTTTGGGCCACGTTAAACAACCAAGGGCACTTGAAAGGACAGTATGTTTATGTCCAGCACCCGATAGCCCGATGTACTTTCTGATTATTTCCTGGAAGCAAGAACACACGCATCAAGATTCAAGACTATGAACACTATGATTAAATTGGTAAAAGTTACACAACAATATTTACTGATTAAAATTATAAAACGTTATTAAATTTAAATCAAAACCTGGGCTTGCGGGCTCATTTGATCCACAAGAAGTTCAGAGATGAAGATTCTAGGTAAGGGGCCATGAACACCGCTGCCACCATTAATGAAGGAGACGTTTGGAGGTGAAAACCAGAGAGCTTTCAGCTTCTTTTTTGGAAATCTTAATTCTTCGCGTTGTGTATAACCAAAATCAAGGAAGAACTTTGATATAGAATCGATTCCATAACCGTTTACCCCAAATGTCCGATATGCGATATGATCATAGCATATTTGATTAGCATCTGTAGATCCGACAAGCTCCAGAATCGCTTTTGCAGTTGGGTTTCGATTCAAATACACTTGTTCCATACTTGAAAGCACACTTCTGAAGAACGAATCACCACCCTAAATCAACACCAAACACAAATTATATCCCACCAAATGTTATGAAAATCACGAAATTAAACTCTTTCTAATTCAAATTTAAACATCGTGTTCCATTTCTAGTTTCTGATTATGCGTATAAATCTGATTCCGAGATTCTAGACTACGCATTCTTGCACAATCGATCATAAATCAAATTATGTAAACAAAAAAATTAACAGTTAAGTACACAAATTACAAAGCAAACACGAGACAAATGCGTACCGAAGATGACGAAAAGTGGGATCCATTAGTGGATTGAGAAGCTGAAACAATCGGAACTTTCAATGAGGTTTTAACGGAATGATTCATGGTTGATGTGAAGACAGTTTTGACGAAAACGGAGCTTCTGGAGCTTGAAGACGATGGATTAATGGAGGACGATCGTAGAGAAGAGAAAATTTTGGACGATGATACTGAAGATTGGGAGCGAATTGTCATCATCTGCTTCACGTATCAAAAACCCTTTTGGTGGAATCCGATGAGGATCAGAATGAGTGGGTTTAGTAGCGTGACAAATTGGAAAGAGAGTGTCGTGTACGATGTTGGGATGAGCATGTCTTCCTCATTCTGTCGTGGCATACATATCACCGTAGGCCTTAAACATGGATGGCCCAGAAAGCACCCATAATCCCATAAATCTGAGAATACCGAAGAGTTACAAAATGGTCCATGTGGTTTAGTGAATATCATAATTTTAGTCTAAGTTTTTGATTTGTATCAGTTTTGATCATATTTCCAGTTTTCTCACTTGATTGTTCAGTTTTCATTTTACAATTTATATAAATCGGCTTATTACAATAAAGTTTGGTTTTTGTTTACCATTTGTGATTTTGTGTGTTTAATGTTTTACATGTAGTTGATTCGACGACTTGCTGAACATAAATACTCATATCATATTTGAATTTTGACTATTTGAGACTAAACTTATGCATGCTAATTGATTTCAAGATTCGTTGAGTAGTAGCATGTGGAGAATCGCCCTTTTTATTTCATTCCTTTGACATCCAATTTTAATATTTTGATTTGTGAATTATCATGGTAATTGATTGAGTGATCCATAATTTGGTTTATTTGATTTTAGAAGTTATTGATTTGTTTATGAATAATCATTTAATTATGGGTAAATGACATAAAAAATACTCTTTTTATACAGAAATTCGATTTTGACATTGTGTTTTTTTTGTATCAATTTTGACACTGTGTTTTCCAATTTGTTACATGTCTGACCACTTGACCGATTAACCAGGGTACATGCTGACATGACATGATGATGTATCAGTTTTGATGATGTGGCATGCTGACATGATATGCTAACGTGTCAAAATTGAATTTTTTTTCTCACAAAAACACTAAGTTTTCATTTTTTTTGATTTTGACACTAAGTTTAATTTTTTCTTTCAATTTTGACACTATGTTTTTTTATTCCAAATCGAACATTATTTTTTCTAATTTTGTTCAATGTTGACAATTTTCTATTTGAAACCGTACAAATATTTTTTTAATACATTTAAACCGTATAAATATGTTTTTTCATTTAAAAACCATAGTTTTGTAAAAATACATATTTTTTTTGTTTACACTCAAACCATATTTTTATGTATAAATATGTATTAGTTATATAAAAATTGTATTTTATATTAAATATGCAACTTTAAAATGTGTTTGGAAGTTTGGAGGTGTGTAGTCGATCAAAACTTGGATATCAAGTTTGCAACTCATCAAATTTTTACATCTTATTAGAACTTATGGTTAGTTTGATTCTCATGATATAACTAATGCTTTGAATGTAAGAAAAAAAACATCTTATATTTAAATAAAAATGTGTTTTTTAAACGAAAAAATATGTTTATACGATTTAAAATGTAATAAAAAAATATATTTATACGGTTTCAAATGGAAAATAAACAAAATTGAACAAAATTTGATAAATGATGTTCGATTGGAACAAAAAAAAACATAGTGTCAAAATTGAAATACAAAATTAAACTTAGTGTCAAAATCGAAAAAAAGTGAAAACTTAGTATTTTTTGTGGAAAAAAATCAATTTTGACACGTCAGCATAATATGTCAGCATGCCACGTCATCAAAACCGATACGTCATCATGCCATGTCAGCCTATAACCTGGTTAACCGGTCAAGTGGTCAGAATTGTAACAAATTGAAAAACACAGTGTCAAAAAAAAAACACGGTGTCAAAATCGAATTTCTGTGTAATAAAAATGTTTTTTGTGTCATTTACCCTTTAATTATTTCATATAAAGGTTTTAAAATTAGGAAAAATCTGATTAACAAAAAAGAAATTCACAAATCATATTCTTTTATTCTCTTTTACACTTTGGTATATCATCTAGAATCGTTTCTCTCAAGAAAACCTAATAGTTTTGACCAAATATTTTTTCATTACTATATTATGAAGGTCATGTAGAAAAGGAACATGTTATTATATTATGTCGAATTTACTAATTTTACGGGGCAAAATTTAATAAACTATACATGCCCTTTAATATGCCAGGCGACCCTAGTCCTTGTGGTTTTTATTATTTTTTTAAAATTTTAATCCATCTGTAACACCCTGTTTATTAAATAAATAAATAAATGAACGTATAGTAGTCCTAAAATCAATAATTATATATCAAGGGTTCGTCTCGAGGAGTTAACTGTCACAATTTTAGGAGTTGGGGGTTAAAAGTGTAAGTTCCGAATTGGTTTTGTAAATAATTAGGAAGGCAGTGACTACTTGGTAAATTATTGGGACTTAATCTGAAAGGATTTTGAAGACTAAGGGCTATTTGGGTAATTTCAGATTTAATTTGAAAGGAAAAGAAGTGGAAGGGTTGAATATGTCATAATTGAGATTTTGGGGGTTAAAAAGGTAATATTTGGATTAGTTTTGCAAAAGATTCTCAAGGCAAGGGCTGAATGGTAACTTAGATATTGATTTTGAAAAGATTATGGATGTGAGGGGCTGGAAGTGTCAAAACCTTATGTAGTTGTATGGGATACGGGTTAGAACCCGTTCACCCTATTACGCAGCCTCCATATATATGAATTATTCCAAACCCTAACCCTAAGGATATTCAACCACCATCACCACCTTATGCCCCATTCACCTCCGATCGCCACCACCATTGTTGGAGTCGAAAAAACCGTCGGTAAGTTTGCTGTCGACGATGAAGAACGTCGCAAGGACGTTGTACTCGTGAGACACTGCCACTGCTATCTTTTGTTGGCGAGAACGCCACCTCCACTTCTTCTGCCGCCGCCAGAGGGATCATTTATGTTGCTCTGGTCATCGGTTTCCACCCCGAAGGACTATTGTGTCATGTGTCGCTGCTCTATCCGCCATGAACGCCATTGTAGCGTTGTTGTTCTTCCACTTCCGAGTTGTTGTTGTCGTCGTTATGCACCACAACGTGGTGGTTGCATCCGGAAGTCCAAGCAAGGGTTGCAGTGGGGGTGTTGTTGCTTGACTTGAAACCAAAGAAATCACTGCCACCACCGTAAGGTGGTGGCTACCATCCCAAATCCGTTGTTGTCAATGTTGCCTTCCCGTTTCTGCCACCGCTGTCGCTGCTCTGAGACACCAGGTGGGTGGCTGGAGTGTAGTATGCAATTTGGAGTGTGTGTGTTTTGTGTGGTTGGAAAACCAAGGGAGTCACCACCACCGGCCACCACAAGGGTGGTTGTGTGTGTGATTAGTTTGAGTGTGTATGTTTATTTTGGGTTATTTCATTGTAAAATTGTAATAGTGGCTAGAATAATGAAAAGAAAACTCAAAATCACCACCGTGAGGTGGTGGCTACCACCACCAACCACCGTGTTGGGTGGCGGTGTGTTTTTGCTTGCGTGTAGTTGATTTTTGTATGCTTGGACAAAAATGGACTAGAAACCCTACCCACCATCGTTGACCACCACTGCCCGAGGTGGTAGTGGGTGGTGCTCGACTAGCGAAACCCTAATGAGCCTAGTGAAACCCTAATGGGCCTAATGAACCCTAATTGATCAAAAGACTTAGCTATTATGCCTATTGGGCTATGAATGGGTTGGAAACCCTAATTAGGGTTTAGAAAACCCTAATTTTGGATATATGGGCCTTGGACATATCGGGACCCATATTTGGGCCATTGGAATGGAATTGTGAATTACACCCAATCACACCATATGACTTATATAGTAGAGTAATGGACTTAATGGATTAAGTACTTAATGGGTTAAATGAAACACTTAACCCTAATTGTCATTTTATATGAAACCCTAATTTCACTTGGGCCTTGAGTTGGACCTTTCGATTAGGCTTTGGTGATTGGGCTAGTAATGGGCCATTCAAGAACAACTTTATGGACTAGAATAATTTAATGGGCTTTAGGGTAAGGCCCACGAGAAGGTTTGGGCCCAAATTGGAAAATTAGGCCATTGATGAGCCATAATTGGGCCTTTATGATTATGAGATATTGGGCCATTGGAAATGCCAAATGTTTGGACTGGACTAAATGGTTGGGCCTTAGAATAAGACCATGTAAAGGTTTGGGCCCAATTTGGAAAATTAGGCCATATGTTGGGCTTTGACTCATAGTTGACTTTTGGGCCTTTGGAACCCAATTATGAATTTAGTGTCATTTTGATGTTGACAGATCAAGAATCTGTCATCCAGCAACTGGGGTTGTGTCTGCGAGACTTCAGCAGTGTGAGGTGAGTTACCTTCCAGTAGTAGTGGGTTTAAGGCCACAATGCCAGCCCACTAGTAAGAGTTGTTTGTTAGATGATTGTCTTTGTGATAATTATCTGCTATGCTCTTATCTTTTATGTTTGTGTGCTAGGATGCTCTGTGATACATGTTAGTAGTAGTAGGGGTGAAATTGTCCCAGGATACCGGTTGAAAGATACTGAAGGGGTCGTCAGAACCCATGCATGCCAAACATTATGTTTATGTTATGTTATTATGTGGTAGTGGTAAGGGTGAAATAGTCCCCGATTACCGGTTGAAAGATACCCAAGGGGAGGTTACCTCCCGGTTATCGGTTGAAAGATACCGAAGGGGAGGTTAGCTCCCCGTTACCGGTTGAAAGATACCAAAGGGGAGGTTAGCTCCCGGCTACCAGTTGACAAATACCGATGGGGAGGCCAACACCCAGATATGCTAGGCAGTTATCGGTTGAAAGAGACCGAATGGGTAGGCCAACACCCATATATGCTAGGCAGTATGTGTATTGTATGGTATGTGGTTTGATGGGGGAACTCACTAAGCTTCGTGCTTACAGTTTTCAAATTTTGTTTCAGGTACTTTGTTTTCAAAGGAAAGGAGTCGGCTCGATCGCAGCGCATCTGTAACGCCTGCAGACCTGGGCTAGTCAATTTTGAGATAATAGGGGTTAAAAATGACTTTTTGAAAAAAAAAATATTTAGAATAAATAATCTTAACCAAGTTGTATAATATGTCTCAAGGGTACCATACATATAAAGAACGCCGAAATCCGAGTTATAACAAAGAAGTTATGGCCCATCGAAGATTTACGGCAAAATCGACACGACACCGGAAGACGTAAATAGTGAATTTTTGATAAAGGAATTTTTAGCCATATAAATCTAAACAAAAGTTGTAGTATACGTTAAACCTAGAACATACAAAAAAAAGAACGCCCAAGTCTGACTTTGTATGAGGAAGTTATGAATTTTCTAAGATTTGGCATAGCAGTGCACGACCCAAAACTCAAATTTTAGTTCGAGTGGTTTTTGGCCTACGTGACCTAAATAAGAGTTGAAGATCTCATTAATAGGAATTCAATGCTAACAAGACAGACGGAAACAGAGTCTGTATGTAGAAGTTATGAATTTTTCGCGGAGATTTAACAATATAATCTCCTCTTACTGTTAAATTTAAGATCGGATGATAATTAGACGACGAAGTCTAAATGAAAGTTGTAGATCTTGTTGTTATCTACGCGTGGATATAAAGAACGTCGAAAACAGAGTTCGTATGTGAAAGTTATGAATTTTTAAAAATTGGTTGATTTCCACCCTGTGTGTGATGCCACGTGTCAGCACCAGGCTGTGCCTAGTAGTCTCCAGCTGGCTCACGACGTGAGCACCAAGAAACTCATGACGTGAGTGACCCTCCAACCCCTATAAATAAGAGGTGAAACCTCCATTGTTCCTCACACCTCCCATCACTTCCCCTCTCTCTAGAACTTCTCTCTAGCCCCGAAACCCCCCGAAAAGCCGAGGGAACCTCCCTAGCACGAGGCGGAAGCCCTAGAGCGCCCGACGGCTTCGAGAAGAAGAGCCTTTCAGCTCAGGAATGCTGCTCCAGCGAAGCCTGGTTTTGAGAGAAACCCGTTGTAAGTGAGCTACAGCTAACCTATCTTTAGTATAGCTTATGTTTTAATATAGTAATGCTATTAGGACCTTATAATAAGTATTTGGACTACTATTATGAGTTATATAAGTGTCATTATAATATCTTTTTAACCACTCGCGGTATGGGGAATCTGGTTTAAAGGGTTGCATATGGTTGTTGGATTTCAGAAGTTCTATACGCCAAAATGGTCCTGCCATCCGGTGTTTTATGTCTGGCCCCTGTCTATACATAGTGGGTGAAGAGTATTGTTTAACGCTTATATAATAATAATAATAGCTAGACTATTAATTAGTCTCGATGAATAATAGACTAAACTCTAGTTGAAACATCCCAAAATACGACCCAAAAATTTTTGTTGAATAATTACTAAAACACCATGATAAAATCACAAGGTAAACTCGTACGTCAATATCTCACAAACAAAAGTAAAGTGTTATGAATAAACTGTATCAAGACTATATCAATCACATCTATGAAAACCAAAACAACTCCCAGGACAGCTGAAGCTGTGGTGTGTGTGCGATGCCATCAACCCGAGCTCTTCCCTTTGCTTGCGGAAGTACCTGAAACCAAAACTGAAACTGTAAGCACGAAGCTTAGTGAGCTCCCCCAAGCTACCACATACCATATAATACATATAAACACATACTGGGCCTTGCCCATTGCATCGGACCAAAGTCCGGAAACTGCATCGAACCAAAGTCCGGAACTAACCAGGGCCTTGCCCTCTGCATCAGATCGAAATCCGGAACTACTGAGGCCTTGCCTCCTGCATCGGACCAAAGTCTGGAACTAACTGCATCGGACCGAAGTCCAGAACTGACTGCATCGGACAGAAGTCCAGAACATACTGAACATAGCATCACATAAGCATATCAACTAACATGAGCACATAGATAGCATACTACATCGGGATGTAACCCGGAACACATAACACAAAATACTGTCTGAGCCACGAAGGCATCAAACATACTAGAATCTGCATCGGACCGAAGTCCGGAAACTACTGCTAGCTAAATGGGCCGGCATTGTGGCCTTAGACCCGTTCCTACTGAAAGGAAACTCACCTTATGATCTGGCTGCTGAGTGTGTGGCTCCGGGAACTATCTGCTGCTACTCCGGTATCTCCCCTGCTACAATTCCACAAATACACTCAATTAAATTACTAATAACTGCATTGGGGTAAATGACTCTTTTACCCCTGGCTAAAGTCAACTCTCCTGGTCAAAGTCAACTTTACAGTTGACCTGACTCACCGAGTTGGGCCGCCAACTCGCCGAGTCCCTACTCTCATTTCTCAACCCTGCTCGCTGCTACTCGTCGAGTATGGCATACACTCGACGAGTTCCCGCTCTATATCAACACTCAGGTCATCTGCATCCGACTCGCCGAGTCATATGAACAACTCGACGATTTGTTCTTGAATCATAAGAATGCCTTGGACTCGCCGAGTTGTATGAACAACTCGTCGAGTCCCTCCATCACTGAGTCTGCCCTCCAACTCACTGAGTCCACTCTACTACTCACAGGTTCCCACTCGACATCACTCAAAAGGGGAAAAAAATCGGGACTCGCAGCTTGACTCGCCGAGTCGTTCTTCTGACTCGCCGAGTCGCATCCATGCAGCTACTCTAAACTCGATTCTGCTTGAATCCATCATCTAAAACTTATAGATATGGGCTTCCTTAGTTCGATTAACACGTAAAGATTCTATCTTTACGTGTACATAAGCATCCAAGAAGATAATAAGGTTCAAAAAGCATGATAAAGGCTCGATCTAGGGTTTTCATACAAAGCAACTTCAAAAAGGCAATAGATCTGGGCTCTACAACTCCCAAATGAACAGATCTATGGATATCTCGACCTATTAAGGCATCCATTCAACTATAAGGTTGGAAAAATGCATCAAACTAACCCTAGAAATGTTCTAATGGAGATTTTAAGCATAAAATAGGAGGATTCCGAGAAATACCTCAAAGAACACTGATTCTGACCTTGGATCTTTGCTCTACACCTCTTCTCTTTGTTCCTTTCTTCTTCTTCTTCTTCTTCAAGCCTTCAAGAATTCACACAAAGACACTTCAATCAATCAAGGTATGGGTTTAGGGTTTCTCATAGCTCTCTGAGGTGAAGGAGGCGAGTTTGGGGCTGATAAGGTGGTTTAAATAGGGTGCAAACCCGGAGATTTAGGGTTTCAACCTGGCAGGCCGACTCGCCGAGTCCCGAATATGGACTCGCCGAGTCGCCGATCTATAAGCTGATCAACAACGTGACCCAACTTGACGAGTCGGGACATAGACTCGCCGAGTTCCTCTACAAACTTCAAAAATAAATACTAAAAAGCAACATACCAGAGACGGGTCGTTACACTAGTGGTAATGACACTAGGTTTTGTCAAAGGAAAATTGTGTTAAGAGTAACGAAGTGTTGTCTGAGTGCCAAGTCACCACCTTTACAAGTGCGTGCATGGTCCCTTTTATCTTACACATAGATATGAAGTATTTTATATAAACTACGTGCTATGTGTGCATAGTATCTGTATAATTGCTATCTATGCTGGATGAACGATTTTATACAAGTTTTATATGATTTAAACTATATATGTATTTAAATCTACATAATATGTTGGGTAAAACATGTGTAGATGAAATATGAGTTGGATGATGAGTTGAGAGGTGATAGAGACCATGAGGTAAGGGTGAGAGGTGGACGATGTGAGAAGCCTTGTTCCCAAATGATGGCCCCATTATCTAGTAGGGTATGGATGACAACCACAGACTATTCTAGACAGTCCAGTGGAAGACTAGCAGACTCACAACCTGTAGGTGTTGTGAACGATGTGTACACCCGGTGTACTCTAAACCTTGGCGATCATGCAGACTTGATGCGTAAGTCCTGGTGACTATGCAGATTTAGTGCCTAAACCTTGGCGATCATGCAGACTTGATGCCCAAACCCTGGTGACCATGCAGACTTGGTGCCTAATCCCTGGCGACTATGCAGACTTAGTGCCTATTGTGTAAACCGTGGAAATGATGGACTTTGTGCCGATTCCTTAGGATGATCCTTAGGAATGAATGAATGAGGAATAGTTGATTCTTAGGGTAGATCCTTAAGAGTAAAGAAGATAACGGGGATGAGTAATTGGGTTGATTGTTTGATGTTTAAACATAATAATTATATTATTATGGGTTGAAAACCCAATGTACTCACCAGGTTTCCCAACCTGACCCAATCAGTTTATTTATATCATAGGTGTTGATATGAAGTCACATTACACTGATAGATTATGGAGATATGCATCACTAGTGATAAAGAATGTAAGCTCTGTTTATGCTTATGTTTTTGTATTAACAATGACATCCCAAATGTTTTAAAATGAATAAAAATACTTTTCTTGATAACGTATTTATCATGTTACTGGGAACAAATTCCACAACATTTTTATTAAAAGAGGTACTCTCATTTTTATAATGCATAAACAAAATCGGTATTTTCTGGCCGTGAAAATGGGGATGTCATAACCTCACACTATGATTTTCCACACATGAAATCTTTGGGATTACACTATGATATTATTTTATGATAATATGTTTGATTACTGACACTTTGGTTTTGATATGTGATGTTATTATGGATGTTTTTATACTTATGACTTCATAACAACTTATTTAAAAATGAAATTTTTGGTCTTGAATTTTGGGATGTTACAAGTTGGTATCAGAGCCTTGGTTTGAGGGATTTGGGCACACTCTCGGGTGTTTCTGAACTCAAACTAAGGACTTGGTATGTAAAAGTTTCAAAATTAAAAGCATTTATAAAAAAAGTTTGAAAAGAGAAAAGAACTTTGAAAAGAACAAGGTGTGTGATGCGTGCAATCAGCTGAGCTCAAGTAAGTTTTCCCCAAGATACCCATACATGTTATGATATGTTATGTTATGATATGATTATGGGAACTACATGCTAGATTAGGGCTAAGGATCTAGGAAGGATGCCTTATATGCCTATTGTATGTGCTTGTAGACTTGCATGCTAGTACTAATCAGTCAATGATAGGATATCCTATTTATGTTATGCCTGATTATATGAGCCTTTGAATTGCATGTACAGATTCTTGATTAGAGGATAAAATGGTTTGATTGGAATTTGATGGTTAGATTTTCCATTGTCTGAATGCTGCTTGCTTTGTGTTTTATGGGATTCTTAGTAATGTGAGCTAGCTATTAATTGAATATGCTAAGTCACATGTGGCACAGGCTGGATAATCTCAGAGTGATAGATTTGACCCTATTGCGCAACTCTTGTTTGAGTCCAACCGTTCTAGGGATGGGTCCTCTACTCGAAGGATTATCTAGTCTCTATTGCATGTGGCTATATTCATGAGGTAGCTAGTTGACATTACTAGTAATCTTTCAACAGCTGAGGATTGGGTGAGTTTGGGAACCTAGGAAAGCCTAGGATATGTTTTAATGGGTTATTAGCGTGGTTTAGGGAAACTTGGGTGTATTAGTTTGAGGAAGTAACTTGGAGGATTTGGGAGGATTACTGAGGAAAGTATGGATAGACATGAAATATAGTATTAGGCCCGTACTACTGAAAGAACAGGATCCATACTCGAATCGGTGAGAGTCTTGGAGAATCTGAGAAGCTTTTTAGAGGAGTTGTGATCGGGTTTTGGGACAAAGGATGTTCCAATTGTTGCAGCTTAGCCATTGGCAAGTGAGCTAGTGAGCATGAGAGGGTGTCAGACCATGAAGGAGATGACTTCCAAAGTTCGAGGATGTGAGATCGATGTGGAGCACTGCAAGAAGAGAGAGTTGTGCCAGGTGAATATAGTAGAGGGTCTAGGAGAGAGACCCAAGGTTTCTGATCATCGGATGAAAGGCCAACAGGGCCGGAGTCAGTGAAGCACATGCGGGAAAGTACACAATGAAGTTTGACATTCCAAGGGTTTAGGCCGCTACAAGGGTAGTGGGGTTGGCCATGTCAGCAAAAAGTGATCAGGATTCCTCCAGATGGTTTGGGTATGTCATCTTTTACTACTGCTAGATGGATGTTGGGAATACATACCACTTTGGAATTTTGATTGAGTTTGGACATGTTAGATCTCGGTTTGGTTTCTGCTAGTGTCTGGGTTATCAAGGATCATATATGCCATCCTGCATGCCGAAAAGTCCTTGATGAACCCATAGAGGGACGCATCTTGCGGAGTGGGTTCTGCGTGTACCATTATCATTCCGTGTCTTTGTCAAGATCTGTGATGGGTATTATTTAGAGGATATTCGGTCAGGGTTAGAGCGATAGTTCTCCAGTGAAGTTGGCATTCAGTGGTTCTATCATGGTTTAGGTATGGTCGATAATTGTCTTTGGATGAACTTTGGAGTTCAAGGTACTACCGTTGCTAGGGAAGGACTGGTAGCATGAAGATAGTGGAGTCAGTTGCGAGTATTAGATGCATGTGTGTTCGATCATTGGATGTTCAAGAGAATTGGATTTCTCGCATGGGTTGTGTTTGGTCAGAGTTCAGTAGTGCTGCGAGATTGGGGGTGGGAACAAGGATTCGTCAGCCAGAGTGAATATTAAGGCCTTCAGTTGACAGCATGGGAGATGAACTGAGGTGTCAGAATGGACCAGATTTCAAGAGTACTATTCAAAATTTCAGAGGATGGGCGATCTTAAGGTTTGACTAGTAATTGATCATTAGCATTGGTAAGGTCAGATTGTCGGCAGTGGACTATTATAAAGTAAGAAGGATTGAGAATCCTTAAAATCTCACATACGGTGAAGACTTAGTCGAATCTAAGTGGGGGAGAGACTTTTTGTAAAGTTCTCCAAATGTGAGTTCTGGTTGCGCAAGGTGCAATCTCTTGGGCACCTTTTCAACCAGAAGGGTATTCTGGTCAATCCGGCTAAGATAGAGGCCGTGATGCTGTGGGAGATTCCGAGGTCTCCAATTGAGATTCAGAGTTTCCTGGGTCTAGCAGGATATTACCGGAGATTTATACGGGACTTCTCTGAGATTGCGGTTCCTTTGACCCGACTGACCAAGAAGTCAGTGGCCTTTTGTTGAGGGCCTGAGAAACTAGCAACCTTCGAGACTCTCAGATAGCAGGTTTCGAGAACTAGGTTAGAGCTCCAGTTAGGACTCAAGTTCAGTTTGTGTTAGGTTGAGTGCGTGTTCGACCGATATGGAAAGTGTTGTAGGACTGCGAGGGTAGCTGTAGCATTCACTAGCAATCATGTAGTATGAATCGTGTTGTAAGACTGCGGGGGTAGCTGTAGCATTCACTAGAGATTAGGTAGTATGGAAAGTGTTATAAGACTATGTGGGTAGCCGTAGCATTCACTAGCAGTCGGTTAGCATGGAAAGTGTTATAAGACTGCGGGGGTAGCTGTAATATTCGCTAGCAGTCGGATACTATGAGAAGTGTTGTAAGTCTACAGGTGTAGCCGTAGCATTCACAAGGTTGGCAGATAGTGCTAGAGTTTTGTAAGACCACGGGTGTAGCTGTAGTATTCACTAGGTTGGTAGATAGCGTGGTAGCGTTATTACACCACGGAAGGAACAATAGTACCCTCCAGTTCGGGTGTAGTGAGAATATGGGAATCCACAAATTGGATTTCAAAATTACACAGATGGATTAGACCTTATTGAACCAGTGATAAGACTGTAGGAACGCCCCTACGGTTATGAGATCAGGGAAGCAATGGACTGCGTAAGGTTATTTGGGATATTAGGGTACCATTGGTCAGGTAGCAATCACTTTTAGCCTTGGATTTGGTGACGTTAGGATTCGACGCATGGACCGATTGGTTGGATCAGCAAGTTGTTAAATCCATAGTGGTAAGATAACTAATGGCAACTATTGACAGACATGGATTTCGTTTAGAAGTCGCGTGGAGCGACTGCATGTGGGTGTTTTGGCTCTGCAAGCGGGCCAGAACCCGATATTTCAGATGATTAGCAAACGAATTGAGACCAGGGAGGTCTTGGTAGATTTTGGAAAGCAACCATGTAGCAACATGTTGTTTCAAGTAGTTTCAGTGCTTTGGGTAGTATTAATATTGCGTTTTCGGTTGCAAATATGGACAGAATAATAGATTGCTTGGGTTATGCTATGTGACTTGCATGGATAATTGGGCCTGGGATCCTGTTTTATAGTGGGAACCTCGAGTTATTTGAATTTGAGTAGTTAGTTGAGGGATAAGTGGTCTGGGTTCAACTATAATGATTCAGTATGAGTGGTCTGTTAAGGAGTCAAACCACTTAGAGACTGCAGATTTCAGATAGAGTAGATGCAATCTTATTGCAAGAAGTTCATTAACTTCTGGGTTTTAGAACCCCGTGAGAGATGATTTAGTATGCCTTGGGAAGGCTGGGGCTATGCTTGGGGTTGTGGCCATATTACTAGAGTGGTTTAGCATGTAAGGAACGATTTCGAGGACGAAATCTAAATTAAGTGGGAAAGAGTTGTAAAACCCCGTTTATTATAAAAAAAATTAATTAATGAACGTATAGTATCCCTAAAATCAATAATTATATATAAGGGTTGGTCTCGAGGATTTAAGTATCACAATTTTAGGAGTTGGGGGTTAAAAGTGTAAGTTCCGACTTGGTTTTGTAAATAATTGGGAATGCAGGGACTACTTGGTAAATTATTGGGAATTAATCTGAAAGGATTTTGAAGACTAAGGGCTATTTGGGTAATTTCGGATTTAATTTGAAAGGAAAAGACGTGGAAGGGTTGAATATGTCATAATTGATATTTTGGGGGTTAAAAAGGTAATATCTGGATTAGTTTTGCAAAAGATTCTCAAGGCAAGGGCTGAATGGTAACTTAGAGATTGATTTTGAAAAAATTATGGATGTAAGGTGCTGGAAGTGTCAAAACCTTATGTAGTTGTATGGGATACGGGTTAGAACCCGTTCACCCTATTACTCAGCCTCCATATATATGAATTATTCCAAACCCTAACCCTAAGGAGATTCAGCCACCATCACCACCTTATGCTCTATTCACCTCGGATCGCCGCCACCATTGTTGGAGTCGGAAAAACCATCAGTGAGTCTGCCGATGACAATGAACAATGTCGCAAGGACGTTGTACTCGTGAGACACTGCCATTGCTATCTTTTCTTGGCGAGAACGCCACCTCCACTTCCTCTGCTGCCGCCGGAGGGGTCGTTTATGTTTCTCTGATCATCGGTTTCCATCTCGAAGGACTATTAAGTCATGTGTCGCTGCTCTATCCGCCATGAGCGCCATTGTAGTGCTGCTGTTCTTCCTCCTCCGAGTCGTTGTTGTTGTCGTTATGCACCACAAAGTGGTGGTTGCATCCGGAAGTCCAAGCAAGGGTTGCGGTGGGGGTGCCACCACCGTAAGGTGGTGGCTACCATCCCAAATCCATTTCTATCATTGCTACCTTCTTGTTTCTGCCACCGTTGTCGCTGCTGTGAGACACCAGGTGGGTGGCTGGAGTGTAGTCTGCAATTTGGAGTGTGTGTGTTTTGTGTGGCTGGAAAACCAAGGGAGTCACCACCACCAGCCACCACAAGGGTGGTTGTGAGTGTGATTAGTTTGAGTGTGTATGTTTATTTTGGGTTATTTCATTGTAAAATTGTAATAGTGGATAGAATAATGAAAAGAAAACTCAAAACCACCACCGTGAGGTGTTGGCTGCCGCCTCCTGTCGCCACCGACAGTCGTGTTGGGTGGCGGTGTGCTTTTGCTTGTGGTAGTTGATTTTTGGATGCTTGGACAAAAATAGAATCGAAACCCTAACCACCATCGTGAGGTCGTGGCCGCCACTATGATCCGCCGTTAACCACCACTACCCGAGCTGGTAGTGGGTGGTGCCCGACTAGCGAAATCCTAATGAGCCTAATGAAACCCTAATGGGCCTAATGAACCCTAATTAATCAAAAGACTTAGCTATTGTGCCTATTGGGCTATGAATGGGTTGGAAACCCTAATTAGGGTTTAGAAAACCCTAATTAGGGTTTAGAAAACCCTAATTTTAGATATATGGGCCTTGGACTTATCAGGTCCCATATTTGGGCCATTGGAATGGAATTGTGAATTACACCCAATCACACCATATGACTTATATAGTAGAGTAATGGACTTAATGAATTAAGTCCTTAATGGGTTAAGTGAGAAACACTTAACCCTAATTGTTATTTTATGTGAAACTGTAATTTCACTTGGGCATTGAGTTGGGCCTTTCCATTGGGCTTTGGTGATTGGGCTAGTAATGGGACATTCAAGAACAAACTTATGGACTATAATAATTAATGGGCTTTAAGGTAAGGCCCATGAGAAGGTATGGGCCGAATTTGGAAAATTGGGCCATGGATTAGCCATAACTTGGTATTTGGGTGTCAAACCAACAAATGATGGGATAAAATAATATTAATATAACTCAAATCACTGCTATTTCTAATACTAAAGATAGTATAGAGTAAGCAGGGTCGGTCCACAGAGATACGGGACTTTTCATCTTACCATATTTTCACACATAATACAAGTAATATTGAAATGGGGGTTTGTATTTAAACTTGAATTAAACTTCATAAATAAGAAAGATTGAAAACAAACGCAGTAAAAGAAGTACATTTCCGATTCTGACTCTTATATATGTATTATGTTGAAAGATGTAATATGATTATAACTCATGTTCAATCTAGGTTAGTAAGTCGGATATTAATAAACTCTAATATCCAAATTGGCAAAAGTATTCTATTCAAAATAAGCTCTTTAAATAAAATTTCATTTATTTGATTCAACCCAAATAAGCTCTTGCATTAAATCATTAAATGACATTAAGTTCTTGCACTAATTACCAACAATGTTTAACATTCCTCTTAAGCTTGGGAATATAAACATTTAATCTTTGATTGCACTAATTTTGATCTAATTACAACCAAATAAGTGAGTGTTACTAACATCAAATCATAAAACATATACGAATTTCATGATTTGATTAACTAGATTGAATAGAACCCTAGTTCATTGATCAAGTGAAAAAGAGAACTAATCAAACACATGATTAAGATCAAATCAAAGATTACTAGATGTTAAACATAAGTCAAATTCAAGTTACAATCTAACAACACATACTTAAGAATTCAGATTCGGAAATGATAATAAAATCAACCACACATATCTAGGTTGGACTACAAATCAAACAAGTTTAAACTTCAAATTGACTTACAAAAAGAAATTAAAGTGTTTTCCAAGTGTTAATCTACTTGCAAAAGCTCTGAAAATCTTCTCTTCTCCTCCCAAAATCCGACCTAACCTCCATAAAAACTGATTGTCTGAATTATAAGAAGACAAAACCACTTTAAAACTGCCGAGACGTTTACACGGCCCGTGTAAACCAAAGGGCTCCATTTACACGGCCGTGTAAACAAGAAAAGTAGAATGCTTAAGTCTTCCAGGTCTTCGAAGTAGAATGTCCTTGCATATACGTTTACACGGCCCGTGTAAATCAAAGGCATAAATTTACACAGCCGTGTAAACTCCTGTGAAACCAAATTCTTCATTTCTTCATTCTCTCTCTTCAAAGCTCCAAAACTTCTACAACTTTGTATCCAACTCTTGATAACTTCCTCCAACAAGATCCAACCTTCATAAGTCCCTGAAATATTCTAAAAGCGTGTGAATGGAATTGCATCATGAAAAATCCCGAAATTATACAAAATGCATGAGTCTAAACCTAAATGTAATGCACTTTTATGAACTAAAACTATAAAAAATGAATGCATGAAATGCACCTAACACTTGGCCTTTATGATTATGAGATATCGGGCCATTAGATATTCCAAATGTTTGGACTGGACTAAATGGTTGGGCCTTAGAATAAGACCATGTAAAGTTTTGGTCCCAATTTGGAAAATTAGGTCATATGCTGGGTTTGACTCATAGTTGACTTTTGGGCCTTTGAATTGGGCCTTGGGCTTGAATAAAGCTAAGTTAGGGGTAAAGTAGTATTTACCCCAGGTATGTGCTTATGGTTATGTATTGGAACCCAATTATTAATTGGGTGTCATTTTGATGTTGATAGATTGGGAATCTGTCATCCAGCAACTGGGGTTGTGTCTGCGGGACTTTAGCAGTGTGAGGTGAGTTACCTTCCAGTAGTAGTGGGTCTAAGGCCACAATGTTGGCCCACTAGTAGGAGTTTTTTGTTAGTTGATTGTCTTTGTGATACTTATCCGGTATGCTCTTATCTATTATGTTCGTGTGCTAGGATGCTCTGTGATACATGTTAGTAGTAGTAGGGGTGAAATAGTCTCCGGATACCGGTTGAAAGATACCAAAGGGGTCGTCAGAATCGATGCATGCCTAGCATTATGTTTATGTTATGTTATTATGTATTAGTGGTAGGGGTGAAATAGTCCCAGTTACCAGTTGATAGATGTCGAATGGGAGGTTAGCTCCCAGTTACCAATTGAAAGATACCGAAGGGGAGGTTAGCTCATGGCTATCGGTTGAAAGATACCGAAGGGGAGGCCAACACCTTGATATGCTAGGCAGTTACCGGTTGAAAGTGATCGAAGGGGTAGGCCAGAACCCAGATATGCTAGGTAGTATATGTATTATATGGTATGTGGTATGATGGGGGAACTCACTAAGCTTCATGCTTACGGTTTTTAGTTTTGGTTTCAGGTACTTTGTTTTTAAAGGAAAGGAGTCGGCTCGATCACAGCGCGTCACACTATGATTTTCCGTACGTGAGATCTTTGGGATTACACTCTGATATTATTTTATGATAATATGTTTGATTACTGCCACTTTGGTTTTGATATGTGATGTTATTATGGATGTTTTTATACTTATGGTTTCATAACAACTTATTTAAAAATGAAATTTTTGGTCTTGAATTTTGGGATGTTACACCATCCCACTAACCTCGTCTAAATTGAACTGTTAAGGGGACGTACATGTGTTGCACGTGAGGATATTTTCATCCTAAATGATTTTTCTCTCCCTAGGGTTGTACATTACTATAATTAGAGTCTTAATTATGGCTTATGTTTACATTACATACCCCAACAAATGTCAGTTAAAAAACCCAAGAAATCCTTTTACTTGTTTCATCAAGTGAAGTGACTCATTAACCCAAACAAGTTTATGTTTCCTTGATGATCAACATTTGAAGAAAAAATGATGTGCTTAATAGTACCTACTTCTTTTAAATTTATAACCTAACTAACTTAACTAACTATGTACATATAGCCATTGTACCTAGTCGGATTATAGAATAGCTTGGGTAAGTCGGGTGTTGAACACAGGGAACAAAATTCAATTAATTAATCTAACTACTTTTAATTTAAAAAAAAGTTTTATTGGGGGGTTTTGTTACTAATTTTGCAAGATCAGAAGAACTTAAATCAAGTAATATCAACTAACAAGTAAATAAAACAAATAAACTTCAAGAATTAAAAAGTACTTCTGCTTAGATCCGATTTCACCTTCTCCTATGGTTGATTTCTAGTGGATAAAGTATATTGCTTACCAATTTGTTAACTAGCTATTATGATCAAATATCTAGACTTATCAATTTATGAATTACTATGCAACAATCAAGCACAGGTTAAACACCAAATCGATAATGAACATAAACTGCACTATGAATGGTAGTAGTTATTTTCCTATGATCAAGTTAAGCAACCAAGCACAAATTAATTATGCTCTCTAACACAGTTAAAGTTACTGGCTTAAATTACTTTATATAAGAAGTGATTAATCCTAACTCTAATCATTTAAGGATCATAAACAATTAGGTGACAAATTCATGTAATTAGAATAATGAACCATCACAAAAAATTTGATTAATAAACAATATAAACTAGAACAGGGTTTAAATATCGAACACAAGTAAAAAAATATAAAGCATCCAATAATCAAAATCAACACATAAGGATTAGGTTCGTCTTCACCAAACAGAAGTAAATGGATTTTAGCCTCTCATAGTAGCAGAAAAACACATAAAAGTTATGTAATCAAGACTAGACATGAGCTAACCAATTAAATCTATGTATAATTATTCTAATCTTCTTTAATTATTGAGCTCCACTCACTTCTCAATCTTCTCCTGAGTCTCCAAAGGTTTTTAGTCATAATTTTCCTTAGAAAAACCGGATGGAAGTATCCACATGTGACCTAATAATCGAATACTTATAGTTTCCATAAAAATAGGCACTGCGACATGGTCAACCGCCACCACGTCGTGATATTTGTTGAAATTTCATATTCTCCTAGTCAACATTAATGATCGAGAATCTTCCATTCACCACGTCGTGGTGGACAATCACCACGACGTGGTCTTCTATCTTTAAATCTTCTTTATCTTCATTCCTGCTTTAGCTCATCCATTCCTGCTCCCACATCCTCGTCTGCTTCCTTTTTCTCACAAAAATGTTTTTACTACTACAAAATAGATTTCAAACATAATAAGCATCTTTTGTTCCAAATTTAGTATAATTATAGCTAAAAGTATTAAGAAATATGCATGAATTATATGACTAAATATGCACATGTCAACAAATTTTATGTAACATTCCGTTTAAATTAAATAATATAAGTAAATAAATAGGTAGCCCTAAACCCTGAGATGTAATTATATCATTTTCTGATGTTATTTTATGGTAGCCCTAAATTCATAATAATTCAGCAAGGCATTGGTTTTGGGAGCTAAATGTCATAATTTTTGGAATATTGGGGGTTAAATGTAATTCATGAGTGATTTTTTAAAGATTTCTGAAGGCAGAGGATGTTTGGTAATTATTGGACTTAAATTGAAAGTATATTGGAATGCTGAGGGTTGAATGGTAATATATAGACTTAAATTGAAAACATTTTGTAGAGAAGGGCCTATTTGGTTAAATTTGGATTTAATTTGAAAGAAAAAGAGTGGGAGGGCTAAAAGTGTTAATATGGCTAAGTTGTGTATATGGACGGGCTTATACCCGTCACTTCCCTTTATTCCAAATCCTAATCTTAAACTATGGTCAGCCGCCACGTGGAGTACACCAACCACCACCACCCTTTTTCACTCGTTTTCCGAGCAACAAAGATCACCGACGACACCTCTTTCTCTACGACATGAGATACCAAGACTGATGAGGGATGGCGGGCGACCTTCGAGGGATGTCGGTTTCTCATCTCCATCCGCCGTTGCGCCGCTTCTGTTAAAGACGGAGCCACAGTTGGTCGTGTGGTTGTCGTTGTTGCTATTCTGACCATTCCTCCTTTTTCTCTTTCTTCCTATTGACGCATCACCACCACTACTCTCATCACCGGTGAAGGCGAGAGTTTGATCCCGATACTGTGGTCGTGGGGAGACCGGTTAAACTCATGTTCAGTGCCTGTTATGTCTCTCTCCGTCGACGGCACAACCCCCAGTTCACCCTTTTCAACGCTGCTGTTGGGATCCGTCGTTCGTCGTCGCTGCTATGCGGCTGTTTCACCTTGACTGATGTTCTCTGACCGTTGCATGCCACCAGGTGGGTGGTTTCGTTCGTATTAGCAAATTTAGGTGTCTGTGCTGCTGTCTCCGGTTGTGTATGTCGAGAGTGTGTGATGGTTTGGCCAGAAAACCGAAGAACCCACCACTACCACCACCGTGAGGTGGTGGGTATCATCTCCAACCACTGCCTGCCGCCACAAGGGGGGTTGTGTGTGTGTGCATTATATTATGTGTGTGTTTCTTTTCAGATATTATGTTGTATGTACATTAGTGCTCAGATTTCGATTGGAAACCCACCGCCAGCACCAGCCACCGTGTTGGGTGATGGTGTGCATTTGTGTGTGATTGGATTGCTATTTGAGATGCTTGGACATGTTTTGGCCTAGAATCATAACCACCACCACCACAAGATGGTGGCTGCCGCTGTAAGCCACCGTTGACCACCACTACCAGAGGTGGTAGTGGGTGGTGCCCAACTTATTTAACCTTAATAAACCTAAAAACTTAACCAATGGACTAATTGGCACGTGATCGGGTTGGAAACCCTAACTAGGGTTTAGAAAACCCTAATTTTTGGATATGTTGGTTTTGGAATTGTCAGGACCTGCATTTTGTACCATTGGATTGGAATTATGAATTTAGCCCGATCACATTATATGATTGAACAAATAGAATGATGAACTTAATGAATTAAGTCCTTAATGGGTTAAGTGTTTTTAATTAACCCTAATCATTATTTTATGTGAAAACCCTAATTGTGTTGGATTAAGGGTTGGGATTTTATGTTGGGCCTAGATGTTTGGATTCTTGATGGGCCATCTAATAACAAGTATATGGACTAGGAAATTTAGATGGGCTTTAGGGTAAGGCCCATGTGAGGGGTTTGGGCCAAATTTGAAGGATTAGGCCATATGTTGGGCCTTGGATCATTGTTTGGCTTTTGGGCGTTCAGAGTGTGAGTTTGGGCCTTGGGCATGAATCAAGCTAGGTTGGGGGTAAAGTAGTCTTTTTACCCTAAGCATGGAATCATGGTTATGTATTGGAACCCAATTATTAATTGGTTGTTGTTAGATGTTGATAGTTCCAGAATTTTTTATACAACAACTAGAGTTTTATCCGCGGGACTTCAGCAATGCAATGTGATTTATGAGTGGGTCGAAGGCACCAATGCCGACCTACTAGTAGTTGTTTCTAGTAGAGATGATTGTCTTTGTGATAATTGTCTGGTATGCCACTATCTGTTATGATGTATGTGCTTATTGATATGTTATTATGTGGTAGTGGTAGGGGTGAAGTAGACCTCGTAACCAGTTGAAAGAAAATGGAGGGTAGGTCGGGCACCCAAATATGCCTGCCAGTATGTTTATGTATGTTATTATGTGCTAGTGGTAGAGGTGAAATAGACCCCATAACCAGTTGAAATAAACCGGAAGGTGGGTCCGGCACCCAGATATGCTTGATATAGGTAGGTCGGGCATCTAGGTATGACTGACAGGGGTAGGTCGGGCACCCCGTTATGCTTGATATGGGTAGGTTGAATACCCAAGTATGCTCAGCAGGGTAGTTCAAGCATCCATATATGCCTGGCAGTATGTTTATTATATGATATGTGGTATGATGGGGGAACTCACCAAGCTTCGTGCTTACAGTTTGCAGTTTTGGTTTTAGGTACTTTTTCTTCAAAAGGAAAGGAGCCGACATGATCGCAACACATCACACTATGATTTCCGCATTATGAGATCTTTAGGAGATGTACTATGATAATACTTTTCTATGACATGTTTTGGGTTATTCGAAATACTGTTTTTTGATTATGAAATGAGTTGACGCTATTGATGTTTCATACTACTGGTTTTTATAATTACTTATTTAAAGATGAAATTTTCGGCTCTAAATTTTAGGATGTTACAAGTTGGTATCAGAGCCCTGGTTTGAGGGATTCGGACACACTCTCGAGTATGTCTAGACTCAAATCGAGGGTTTGAGATATTTTTACAAGAAAAATATTTAAAAAAAAAATTAAAATTAAGGTTTTTTCAATAAAGAACATGGAGTTTGATGCGTCAATTGGCCGAGCTCAAGTAAGTTTTCCCAAAGATACCCATACATGTTATAGTATGATATGAATTGTTAATATGTGAACTGCATGCTAGATTAGGGATAAGGATCTAGGAAGGATGCCTTTTATGCCTACTATATGAGCTTGTAGAACTGCATGCTAGTATGGTTTTTAGATCAGTGGATAGAATGGCTTGATTAGTGTATGCTTTATAATTGTACACAGTTAGGATATTATATCCCTAAAATGATTGATTTGGCCTTATCCTATTCCTTGTTTGGTTGTGGTCCTACGGTAGAATTTTTATTCGGCAGTCTATTCGATCATGTATTGTATAATTTGCATGCATAAGGCAATAAAAAATAAAAGTGGAAGTTCCAGTGTGATTTGTGGTATACGAGCTGAATATTCTTTGATTATCCTATGAATGTGAGTGATACTGCACGAATGATGCTTTCTTCGCTCTTTGTGGAACTCCTAGGTGATGGGAGTCAGCTACTAAGTGAATATATAAAGTCACATGTGGCAAAGGTTGGATAATCTTAGAGTGACGGATTTGATTCTATTGCGCAGCTCTTGTTTGAGTCCAACCGTTGTAGGGTTGAGTCTGTTACTCAAAGGATTATCTAAGCTTTGTTGCATGTGATTGTATTCATGAGGTGGGTGATTCCCATTATAGGGAGCTCTTTAGCAACTGATGGCAAGGTGAGGTCGGGAACCAAGGAAAGCCTAGAAATGCTTTAGTGGATTTGGTTGCCTTGTTAGCGAGCATTTAGAGTATCATTTTGAGAGGGTGACTTAGAGGATTCAGGATGATTCTCGAGGAAAGTACAGATAGGCGTGGAAGGTAGTATTGGGCCCGTACTATTGAAAGCATAGGATCCATACTCAAATCGGGGAGAGTCTTGGAAAATCTAAAAAGCCCATGGAATGAGGATTCTTGGGTATATTCTTATCCCTTGAATGTCATTGCAGTATGGTGTTGAACACTCAGGAATGGGATTCAAATTCTAGTTTCGGCTCAGGAACAGAACCTGGGCTAATCGATGCGTAATCGCGGGAGTTCATCTCATCAAAGATTACTCGCAGAGTTTTGGAATGCACCTTGATGGTCTTTCGTTTAGCCAAGGAAGGGATTTTACAACTCTCGATAGTTGTCACTGGGCCTTTCAGGATGAGATTGTAGAAGGGCAGTTGTGGGCTTATTTGGAGCCCAAAGCTTGTGGATCCCTAGAAATCTTCAGGAAGGAGGATCCTATTGTTAGTTCCTGTCATCGAGATCGGAAGGGATTTTTTCACCATGTTTTCAGGATGGTCAAGGTAACTCAAGAGGAGGTGATTAAGATTCCTTCAGATATTTGCGGGTATATTATCTTCCGCCACTTCAAGGTGGATATCGGGAAATTGTATCACTTGCGAATTTTGATTGAGTTCGAACAAGTTAGATCTTGGGTCGGTTCTATGCTATTTTCTGGGTTATCAAGGATTTTTATATGCCATTTTTCATGCCAAGAAGTCCTTTGATGAACCTACAGATGGATGTATCTTGCATAGTAGGTTCCTAGTGTACCGTTATCGTTTTGGGTCTTTTTCGGGATCCGTTCAGGAGTATTGCTTAGAGGATTTTTTGGTTAGGAATTAGCGGGGTAGTTCTCCAGTGAAGCCAGGGTTTAGTGGTTCTATCATCTATTCAGATATGATTGGCAGTTGCTCAGGGGAGAAATTTAGAGTTCAAGGAACTACTGTTGCTAGGAAAGGACTTGTAGCATGAAAATGGTGGTGTCAGTTGCGTGAGTTCTTTGATCATTGGATGTGTCAAGGGAATATATCTTCGAATGGACTAAAGTCATTTAAATTTCAATGATTCCTTGAGGATAGAAATTTGATTATAGGTTCTTCAGTACATGGCAAGAGTCATGGTTCTTAGTCGCAAGTATAGGAGCGCAATGAATAGGTGTGGTATCATGGGAGGTGATTTGAATCATCAGACTGGTTAAGGTCTCAAGAGTACCCTTCCAGATTCCAGGAGTTGGGCAATCGTTGAGATTGGCTAGTAATGGAACGCTAGTTATGGTAAGCGCATAGCTTAGATAGTTCACGCTATATGAGGATCGATGGTTTGGGAATCCATCAGAATTATGGAATGAGAGAGTTCTTCAAATCAAAGTAGAGTAGAATACATCAGAATTTCTGAGATTTGTATCAGATGTGGATCTAGGGCAAGTTTCACACCTTGGTCAGGAATTGAGACGACTCAATTGGCTGTTTAGTTCAAGGTTTTATAAGTAGGAGTACAGGGAACTCCTAATAGCTGGTCGACATCTTTTTGTTATGCATAGCAGGTTTGTGGATTAATCCAGATCGAGGGCTGTGTTAGGGCCTCACTACTTGTTTTTTTCTTATCAGGGTTTCGAAATTCAGGGTATGACCTGAACACCTTGTTGGATGTGACTTTTGACTCAGGTGTGTGGGGTTATGATGGTTAGGGTGTGGTAAGGTCATGGTTGGTAACCACGGTCAATCTGAAGTGTGGTAAAACTATGATGGGATTGTTGCAATCACCATACTGAAGTAGATGAGTATGGCGATTGCAATAAGGGTAAAAGGGAAATCAGTTGTGCCTTTGGCACACCGTCCAAGTCTGCCGATGAGTATTTCTCTGTTTAGGATTGAGGACCATTGGGATCCGAGGTAGAGTCGGACCTATGTAGCCCTAGTTGGGTGAGGCCCGTGTGACTTTGGCATATATACGATACCCGATCGAGATCATTAGGTCAAGGATTTGGATCTTAAATTGCAGAATCTGGGGGTGGTTAGTGTGTGTCGCAAAGAGGTTTATAGGCTGGGTGGCCTTGTTATTTGTGTCATTGAAGACCTGGTGGTTGCGCTAGGTGCAAGACTGGTAGTCTCAACGTCGGTTTGGGAACCTTTATACCTCAGTCTAGCAAGTATTGTCGTTATCAGAAGAGTTGGGTGTAATGTGGGTATAAAAACTAGGGATCTTAGTTTATGAGTTGAGTTGAGTGTCGGGTTGGTTTATGGGTAAGATCTCGAGTCGGGTATCGTGGGAGTTTCGTGAAGAATTTTCGTTTCCGTGGGTTGAGAATTGGGGTATTTATGTGCTGATGGTATTGATCGAAGGGCTCAAGGGTAATGAATGGATTCAATTTGATGATAGATCAAGCTCTTGTGATTATGACTTGGAATCGTTATATTGTTAAAAGGGCATCAAGATAAGGCAAAGCAATACTTTTGATTTGGAACTTGAGTGTGGGATAGCTTGTTATTCGGAGGAGATGTCGGGCCTCTTGTAGTTGGGTCTGGATAATCTCAAGATTAAATGATTTGATCCTGTTGTGTCGCTCTCGTCTGAGTCTAACCGTTACAGGGGTAAGTCTCCCACTCAGAGGATTATCTGAGCCATGACCAAGTATAAGTAATCTACAGGGATAATTGGGTCTGTGATTCTATTTTCTAGTGGGAACCTCAAGTTATTAGAAGTTGAGTAGTTAGATGGGAGATGAGGGAGCGGGATTCAACAATAATAATTTAGTATGCATGGCCTGTCAGGGAGTTAGACTTTATTGTTGCAAGAAATTCGGATTTCGGACTGAATAAATGTGATTGTTGCAATAAATTCGTTCATGTGCGGATTGTAGGTGCCTACGAAGCATGATTTCGGTTGCCCTGGGAAGGCTGGGGTATGCTCAGGATTGTGGCCATGTCGCTCAAGTTGTCTGGCGTGTCAGGAATGGTAAGGAATGATTTTGAGGACGAAATCTAATTTGAATGGGGGAGAATTTTTACATTCCGTTTAAATAAAATAAAATAAGTAAATAAATAGGTAGCCTTAGACCTCGAGATGTAATTATATCATTTTCTTATGTTATTTTTTTGTAGCCCTAAATTTGGAATAATTCAACAAGGCATTGGTTTTGGGAGCTAAATGTCATAATTTTTGGAATATTAGGTGTTAAATGTAATTCAATAGTGATTTTGCAAAGATTTCTGAAGGTAGGGGGTACATGGTAATTATTGGACTTAAATAGAAAGGAGTTTGGAATTCAGAGGGCTGAATGGTAATATATGGACTTATATTGATTTTTTTTTTGTAGAGAATGGGCTATTTGGTTAAATTTGGATTTAATTTGAAAGAAAAAGAGAAGGGGGCTGAAAGTGTTAATATGGATAAGGTGTGTATATGGACGGGCTTATACCCGTCACTTCCCTTCTTCCAAACCCTAACCCTAAACTATGGTCAGCTGCCACTTGGAGTACACCAGCCGCCACCACCCCTTTTCTCTCGTTTTCCGACCAACAAAGATCACCAGCGACACCTCCTTCTCTATGACAGGAGATACCGAGACCGACAAGGGATGGCAGGCGACCTTCGAGTGCTGCTGGGTTCTCATCTCCAGCCGCCGTTGCACCGCTTCTATTGAAGACGAAGCCACAGTTGTTCATGTGGCTGTCGTTGTTGCCGTTCCTACCATTCCTCCTTATTCTCTTTCTTCCTATTGATGCATCACCGCCACTACTCTCATCACCGACGAAGGCGAGAGTTCGAAGCCGATACTGTGGTCGTGAGGAGACCGGTTAGACTCGTGTTCAGTAGCCGTTACATCTCTCTCCACCGATGGCGTAACCCCCAAATCACCCTTTTCGTTGCTGCTGTTGGGATCTGTCGTCCGTCATCGCCGCCATGCGGCTGTTTCGCCTTGACTGATGTTCTCCGACCGTTGCATTCCACCAGGTGGGTGGTTTTGCTCGTATTAGCAAATGTAGGTGTGTGTGCTGATGTTTTCGGTTGTCTATGTTGAGAGTGTGTGATGATTTGGCCAGAAAACCGAAGAACCCACCACGACCACCGTGAAGTGCTGGGTATCATCTCCGACCACCACCTGCCGCCACAAGGTGGCTATGTGTGTGTGTGTGTTTTATATTGTGCATGTGTTTCTTTTTGGATATTATGTTGTATGTAAATTGGTTGTCAGATTTCGATTGGAAACCCACCACCACTACCACCGTGAGGTGGTGGCTGTCGCCTTCTTCCGCCACCAGTCGTCGTGTTGGGTGGCGGTGTGCATTTTTGTGTGATTGGATTGCCATTTGAGATGCTTGGAAATGTTTTGGCCTAGAATCATAACCACCACCACCGCGAGGTGGTGGCTGCGGCCGTTGACCACCACAAACCCGAGGTGGTAATGGGTGGTGCCCAACTTATTTAACATTAATAAACCTAAAAACTTAACCAATGGACTAATTGGCACGCGATTGGGTTGGAAACCCTAATTAGGGTTTAGAAAACCCTAATTTTTGGATATGTTATTTTTGGAATTGCGGGGACCCGTATTTTGGACCATTGGATTGGAATTATGAATAAAGCCCGATCAAATTGTATGATTGACCTAGTAGAATGATGTACTTAATGGATTAAGTCCTTTATGGGTTAAGTATTTTTAATTAACCCTAATCGTCATTTTATGTGAAAACCCTAGTTGTGTTGGGTTCTGAGTTGGGCTTTTATGTTGGGCCTATATGTTTGGATTCTTGATGGTCCATCTAATAACAAGTATATGGACTAGGAAATTTGGATGTGCTTTAGGGTAAGGCCCATGTGAGGGGTTTGTGCCCAATTTGAAGGATTGGGCCATATGTTGGGCCTTGGAGAATTGTATGACTTTTGGGTCTTCAGAGTGTAAGTTTGGGCCTTAGGCTTGAATCACGCTAGGTTGGGGGTAATTTAGTCTTTTTACCCCAAGCATGGAATCATGGTTATGTATTGGAACCCATTTATTAATTGGGTGTTATTTGATGTCGACAGTTTGGGAATCTATCATCCAACAGCTCAAGATTTATTTGCGGGACTTCAGCAGTGCGATGTGAGTTACCTTTCCTATATATGTGGGTCGAAGACACCAATCTCGGCCCACTAGTAGTTGTTTATAGTAGATATGATTGTATTTGTAATAATTGTATGGTATGCCACCATCTATTATGATTTATGTGCTTATTGATATGTTATTATGTGGTAGTGGTAAGGGTGAAATAGACCCCGTAACCGGTTGAAATAAACTGGAGGGTAGGTCGAGCACCCATATATGCCTGATAGTATGTTTATGTATGTTATTATGTGGTAGTGGTAGGGGTGAAATAGACACCGTAACCGGTTGAAATAAACCGGAGGGTAGGTCGGACACCCATATATGTCTGACATGGGTAGGTCGAGCACCCATGCATGCCTTACGGGGGTAGTTCCGACACCCCGATATGCGTGACACGGGTAGGTTGAGCACCCAAGTATGCTCAACAGGGTAGGTCAGGCACCCAGATATGCCTAACGGTATGTTTATTGTATGATACGTGGTATGATGAGGGAGCTTATTAAGCTTCATGCTAACGATTTGCATTTTTGGTTTCAGGTACTTCTTCTTCAAAAGGAAAGGATCCGACATGATTGCAGCGCATCACACTATGATTTCCGCAATATGAGATATTTGGGAGTTGTACTCTGATATTACTTTTCTATGAATATTGGTTTTTGATTATGAAATGAGTTGACACTATTGATGTTTCATATTACTGGTTTTTTTAATTACTTATTTAAAAAAGAAAGTTTTAGCTTTAAATTTTGGGATGTTACATTTTATGACATATATTGAAACAATTAATCCTACAATGTGTAGCCATCGTGGAAGTACAACTATAATAGATCCCAAAGCTGAGTATGCTAAGTGAAATAGTTTTTGATTTATGCTTAGAAAACTTAACGTAAAGATTTTATGAATTATCACATATATTTTATCAAACACTGTACATATATTTTAACAAATTCTATAATATCATAAAAATGATTTCATGAATGCAAATAAGGACTAATGATACACACATAACAAGTTAGATAACAATATCCTTATCAAGTAAAATCATACTCTAAGTTATATACGATATCAAATATCAAGTAGGAAAAAAACCTAATTCAAACATAAAATCAAATATCAAGTGTGAAAATAAGACAGAGGATTGTATTCCCGATAAACTCATCTTGATAGCCTAGCAACACAACAACACCTTCTTACAAGTTAAATGCTCCTGAATCAATATCTATAGATTTAAAACATAGGTTACCAAAGAAATAAAATTTCTCTACAAGTTCATAACATATAAAGGTCAAACAACCCCATTTCTATCATATATTCATCATATAAGGACTAATGGAGGTGATATGAAGCGGATCCGATCTCAAACACAAAAGTTACAAAAAATTTGAATAGGTGGATATGAAACATACTGTCCGTGTGTTTTTATTCCTTTTAAAACCAAACAGTCCATATGCACCCTACACATAACAAAAAAGATGCATATTTTTCTATTAAGACATCATAATATTCATAAGTGAATATAAATGTATCACCCTAAATTTAAGACTAGGTTCTTAAATTAATTAATTAATTAATTAAAGGATAATTTACATAATTAAATCATTAAGGAATGATCATATTGTTATTTGATATGAAGATTAGAAAGAACTTTTTTTAAATAATAACATTTAAAAGTTATGGGACCAAAAGTGTCGATTTGGTAAAATGTTTAACCAAATGGTTAACTCATTTAATGGGAAATGGACTACTAAATCTATGTAATGGACTGGGAAGGACTTATTATGTAAACCCTTAAGTTAAAATATTTTTTTTTGGGATTTTGGTATTTTTGTCAATGCAAACTTAAGGGACTAAATATGTAAAACTAGGATTATAGGGTGCAACCCCATCCCCACTTCAGCCATTTCACAATGGAGAGGGTTTAGGGCCAAGAATATGGCGATTTTTAGAGAGGATTTCATGTTAGAGTGAAGATCTATCAAGAAGTTGAAGTTACAACAAATGATTGAGATCATTTAAGGTAGAATCACTTCTCCTCTATCTCTCAAATCTTGACTTGGGGGAAACACCAATGTCGATTTTAGATTTTTATGATGATTAGGGTTTGATTTTATAACATCCCTTGAGTAGTTTTGATGATCCCAATCTCAATCCAATCATCCCATTGATGGATTTGAGGATTGGGTGAAAACCCTCATGAACCCTAGAAACCCAAATTGGTGACATTGCAATTGATAATGAATTCGGATTAGATTCTATGACCTAGATGATGTTTGACAACAATAAATACAATTGGAATACTCAAACATATATGTGATGGTAGGATTATGCATAAACATGGATGTGAGATGATTTTAGGGGAAAAGGTAATGAAAACAATGGAATTCTTTGTATGTGAGCATTTGATGAGTATATGATATTCATAAGCATGATTTGATACTAATACCATGATCTGAATGCAAAAACATGAAGAATTAAGCGAACTATAGTGAAATTATGGAATAATTGGCCATAAGGACAATTTGGGAAACATGGAATGGAATTGAGGAATCCATAGTTAGTTTATGTAATTAAAATGGGTTTAGTTGTGGTTTTATATACTTGAAAACATATAATGATGTTTTGAATGACTTTTTAATAAGTCACAGTGGTTGGAATACAAGTATGAAGAACTTAAGCTCTTAATCCATTCAATTGTGTAAATTTGAGCATTATAAGCTCACCTTGTAACGTGAGAACTTAATGAATTAAGTTAAATGTTGTTACATGAGAAAACATCCTCTAAATATGTTTGAGAAGTCATAAAGGTGGTATAAAATGATTTTGGATGAGAACATTGATCATTAAGATCTTAATTGCTAACTAGAATGCTTAGATGTCATTTTATGTTTTCTTATAACTTTGATGACATCTAACAGTCATAATGATTAAGTCATCACGAGGATAAGGGTTAATTGAGTATTTGAGAAGTTTATAATCTATATTTATTTCTTAATAACCACTTGGTAAATTTTGGTGGCCATTGGAAGCCTAAGGAACAAGTGACAAAGTTTTTAGTAAAATTCTACACAAAATAGTGACCTGTAGTCGTGACACGAGGCGTGTTAGTCATGACATGGGGACATGTCCTTTTGACACGATGTGTATAAAACATTATGTTAAGTGTACTATTTTTCATGGAAAACCTAGTAAATAATCCCTAGTTGACTTCAAACTTTATATATAACCTAATAAGAAGTAAATAAGCTTATGGGGAAGATCTAAATGATAAAAATAATATAAGGGTAATTTTGTCATTTTTAGTAATTTACTATGAAGGAAGTTTACCTATTGATTGTTATGTGACCTAATTGTGCATTCATGAAATGTGATTTTTGAAATGTTTTGCTAAGCCAAAGAGTTGAAATCTTGGAAAAATGTTTTTACTCATCCTATGTGTGCATTAGGATGAGTGTAACTTTGAGATCTCGGTTACCCAAATGGACATTTGTTATTTTTGTTGTTGTGAGTAGATTTCTAGATAATCCTTACATGCATGAGTAGAGGCTCTCTACCCCTCGTGTGGCCAAGGTTGGATAACCCCTAGTGCCTTGATTATGAATTTAAGGGCAAATTTGACAAATTTTGTTTGTCATATGTTCTTCAAATCCGTCCATCAACTTGTGAGTTGGAATTTGAGATTGATTGGAGTTGGGTATAGTTGAATTCATAACATTTCATTTAGCATGAAAATCTTATTCATCTTTTCACATTGTTGGAATATAATATTTCCGCCCTTATTCAACTAAAATGATAAGTATAAATTTTTGGGAGGATCAATTCGAGTATTGGGATTTCTATTCCTTACTCAAAATGAGTAGATCCTCAGGTAACTCACTAGACAATTACTTGTCTAACTTATGTTGGATGTGTTGGAGTAGGTGTCTAAGCCCATAAATATAATTGGTATATACATGAATTGATAGTAGCAAAATCCTTTTGGGTTGCCCTCAAAACTATCAACTAGACATGATGACTTTTAGAGAGAGAAGTTGAATTTATTATTTGATTAATAAATTAAAGTTAATTCTTATGCATATTAATTAGAAAAATATATTTCAATACATATCGATTGAAGGCAAACGGGTAACAAGCTGCGCTGCTAGCCCTTTTTGGATGGCAAAACCAATTCTTTTGGAAACAAAATTTGTGGATCTAGGAGATATGAAATTAGAATGCATGACCTGTTGGACTCTGTTAAGGAGCTCCACCGCCTCTAGTGCGAGAAAACCAAATTTATCAAATGCAAAAAGGTACAAACCCATGCTGATTTTCTATACATGCATTCTCGTCCTTTACCACTTTTCACGCAACGGCTTTCAAAGCGGCATGCCCTGCTATGAAACCCTCGCTCCCCAAACCAACGAGAGGGGAGACCCCAGTAAGATACAAACATGCATGCTTCCCACCTATCCATCCAAAGACCAAAATGTCAGTCAGTCTAAGTGTGGACCTTCCATCCTGCGGGTCCGTCAAAAAGCTCACTGGCGCTTCGTTCTTTACAGAAATACCAGCACGCCAACAAGTATCAAAGAGAACATCCTGAACCACATCATGTCTGTACTTGAAACCAGGGAGCTCTCTACAATGAACTACATGTTCCCTAAAGGTATCCAAACATGCCTTTTGGCAAAGTGGTCATCTCTTGTCAATTAGGAATAGGGGAATCATGAGGTGGTAACGAAGGATAGTAGGAGACATATGCTGGCTAAGACCATCAATAGGGATAGTTAGCAGAGAATCCTGAGCATGAGGTGCCCGCAGACACTCAAAGATGGCTTTCTGTCTGACGGTCATGTCGAAGTCGACTTCCATATCTTTGACGATTTTTCTAAAAAGGGCACACGCCAATGCTTTTCAGGATTTAGGGGGCGGTTTCCTTATTAGTGAAACCGCTACATTCAAATCCTGGAATTGTATCACGAAGATGAGTCATAGCACATAGGTAATCCGAGTCATACCACATACGCCATTGTTATGTAAGATGTGGTCTTGTAATTCCCAAGATTGGGCCCTCGAGGCTACAAATGTGTAGGAGGAAACCTCGTATGCCGAGTACAAACCCAAACCACCGAAATGAATAGGTAAGGAAGCCAACCGCCACTGAATGTCTCCAAAGAAGGGGCCTCCACATACCACCATATCCTCGATAGACCTGTTGTCAAAGAACAATGCTGCATCTTCTATGTGTACCGGCTGGCATGTCCTTAACCAAAGAAAAGTTTTGCAATACCCATACATGATCGAAGCAAAAGGAGCATACTCTACGAGTCACATAGTTGTGGAAGAAGGCCCATCAAATCAATAACATTGACCGCTCTCTTCATGGCCAGCCCGCTAATAAACCATGCGTCTCTGCTAACAACTCCCCCCCCCCCCAGGAAGCTTCATGTTGGATTAGGTGTCTATGTTCATAACTATTCCTGGAATATACTTGACCCGATTAGCATGGTCCATTTGGGTTGCATGACATTGCAACACTTGCATAGACTAAATGAGAGAAAGGACACTTAAGGATTATTAATATATTATAAGTTCTAATATATTAATAATATTATTTGATTATTATTTATCAAAGAATTAATTTAGTGATCAAAATGAGACTAATTAAATAAATGGGTTTGATTGTGTAGATAATCTATTCTTGTATAGTTGGGATAATGATCCATGATTTGTATGGATTGGGCTAAAAACCATAAGGTGCTCCATGGATAGTCCATGGAGGTTACAAACCCATGGACCATGGAATATGGAAAGCCATGACAATTAGGGTTTACATGGTGTAACCCTACTTGTATCACAACTAAATAAACACCCCATGGCTAACCAAAATTGACTACTACAAGCAAGTAAGAGGGCAAACCGATTTTAGAGTGTAAGTGTACTTCTCTCCAGGTTATTCCAAGTATTGTGGTGTTGTGTGAGATATTTGAGGCATCACACTTGAGGTACTAGGCTTACAAGGTTCTCAAGGAATCCAATAAACAAAAGGTATGAATTTCAACTAGCTATTATGTTTAAAAGTTCACCATGCCATGCTAGTTAGGTTAATAACCATGGAATTCAAATTTGCATGTATCTTAGTAAAACATAGATCTAAGGTTTCTAGGGTTGCATGTACACCTTAGGAGTGTTAGAATGCTCAAAACCCTTCAATTCACTCCCAAGGAAGGTCTCCATATATCCGTTGGGAATAAATCGGCACGAAGCTTCCTACCATAATAGGAGGGCCAAAAAATCTCCGTTTTCATGATGTTCAACTCAAGACCCAAGCCTGGACCATGCAACCGAATAATGTTCAACACTATAGCCACCTCCTCTGAATCCCCAATGACAGTCCCATCATCTAGCTACCAAGCATGGAGAAGGAGCTTACAATTATCTCTAATCTTGTGCACACGCGGGTGTAAAACGAGGGCAAAAAGAAGAGGGCCCAAGGGGTCGCCTTGATGCACCCTAGTGGCAGACCATATATGTTGGTCTCCGATATAAATTCTCACTGCTTGTCCATACAAGAAATTCACCCACACATAAATAGAAGGGCACATCTTTTTAACCTCGTGGAGCAATGTTGATCTATCCACCATGTTAAAGGCATTCGAGAAATCCACAATCAGCATTACAAGAGACCCATCAACATGGTGTTCACTCAACACCCTATTGGCATTGTGTGACACAGCCTCAACACCTCCAAACACACCAACCCTGAACTGAAAATCATTAAGGTACTTGGCCATTCTTGAAATAAATGATTTGTTAATATATTAATTAGAAATAGCAGTATTTAATTCATGTTTAATCATAAATTAATTGGAATTAAGTTTTGGGATTAAATGAATTAATTAAAAGTGCAGAGGCTAAAGTGAAATTGTTCAATAATTGAACAATAGACATTCTAAAACCATCCTAGAGCCTTGGACATTTTTCCATGGTTCTTGGGGATCTATAATATCTAGATTATCCAGAATTATCCTTGGAGGATAATTTGGAGACCAGATAAATACCAAAAGCAGAATAATGTAATTTTATTATTTTGGGACTTATCTAGGGTTTCTAGGTACACTATATAAAGTCCCCTAAGCCTCATATTTTTGTCCAAGCATTCTTAGAGAAGCTAGGGCTGAAAATCCTAGCACTCTTCTTCTCTATCATCCTCTTGCTAGTGTTGGATGTGAACCATTAGAGACATGAAACTTGTGGTGCTTGCTCTCAAAGCTTCAACAACACTAAGGATTTGCATTGTTATTAGTATATAACAATTAAGGTATGTTTTTCTAACTCTATATGTTTATTTCGAAAGTTATATAAGATTCATAGGGTTTCCTAATTGATGTTCAAATGTTGTATGTTCAGTTGGAGAAAACATAGATCCGTAAATTAGGGTCGCATGCACACATAGTTTTTTTTTTGCTCAAAACCCATTAGCGGTATCATAAGCTTGCTTTTTTTTTTTACTATTGAATGAATTTCAATTGTTGAATTTGATGAATTAGGGTTTATGTCAATTAAGCCCTTTTGGACTTAGGGATTTTCGAATTTAGGGTTTCCTTAAACCCTAAGTTTCGAAAATAAGGAAAGGGTTTTAACCCTTTCCCTTGCCCTACAAGTTTCAAATTTAGGGTTCCTTAACCCTTACAATTTCGAAAAATGGCAAGGATTAAAATCCTTGCCTTCGTCTCTAAGATTTTCTATTTTCGAAAATTGGGGTTTCTGGTAGGGTTATCTTATTTTTGGTAATTATCTCCTTATATGATTAATTGGATAATAATAAATTTTGATTTATCACTCCCATATTTTTGAAATTGAAGGGGAGAGGATTGATATTAAATTATCTTGATTAATTTAACCGGATAATCCTCAATTGATTTAATAAATTAATTAAAAGATAATCATTGAATCATTTTTTTTAATTTTAATTTTAAATTTTGAAATTAATTTAAATTTAAAAACCCTCGTATCTTGAAAAGTTTAAAATACATCCTTATGGATCATATTATTAATTTAATTAAATGATTAATTAAAAGATAATCAATAAATCCATAAGATGGTTTGAAATTAATTAAATTAAAAGTTTAATTTATTAAAAGATTAAACCATTGGAATTTTAAAATGTTTTAAAATACACCTTATACTATATGTAAAAGTAAGTGTTTAATATTTACTATATGTATAAAACTAAGTTAGTCGAACCGCTAGTACGTCTCATTCATGAAGCCGATCTATAAGGGGGGTATAAGGAAACTACCTATAAAATGGCAGTTGAATGGGTGTCCACTCTCACCCACCGCTTCCTTGATTGGTAGAGGGTCGTTAGCTGAATGGGTTTGATAGGACATAACCTCATTAAAAGTATAATGCTAAAAGGTAACTAAACTATTATCTAAAATCCCACTCTTAGTTACTTTAGGAAAAATGTGAATTTGATGTTATTCCATGAAATTGCACATTACACTTTGCTAGTTGTTAGTGGAGCACGCGTGGCTAACCGAGAAACTAATATAGGACTAATAAAGGGTGGTAATGGGTGTCTCGAAAATTATCATTTATTAATGGAGCGTGTGTGGTTAACCAACACAATAAAAGAAGATGATAAATGACATCGAGAGTACCAAGCTAATTTGCATGGTTATTCACATCTCGTTTGTGATCCTCAACATTTCAGTCACAAAGTGAGAGCGTAATTGAGATTAAACATGCCATTGAATAGTTTAATGAATCTCAAAAGATCTAGGAGTTTCATGACATTGAAATTGGTAAATGCTTTACCTACCTAAAATAGATTCACATTTGATTACATCATCCCTCTTCAAAGTTTGAATCGAAAATATGGATCCTAGCCTTGATTTAAATTTATGGCTTAATAATTAAGGGTTAAAATTAACTAACTTGAATTCTCTTTTCTCCTGTTATGGATGTCAAGTTCAGACAACAATGGTCTTCCTCGTTCTTTGGGAAGTGGTTTTCCTATTCTTTCTGAAGATGATCTTCCACATTCTGATCAAGGTGAAAGTATGTTCCCTTCTTCAAGAAATGGTGGAACTAGAGGTCATACTTTTTCAACTCTTCCTCCTCATCCTCCTCCTATGACTCTCCCCATGTCACAAGTTGAAAGATACAAAACAGTTCAAACCCTATTGGCAAGTAGACATCAAGATGGAAAATCTATGTATGCACATGTTCTAGAAATGAAATTGCACATTGACAAATTGGATAGAATGGGTCATTTTCCCAAGAGAGGAAGCCATTGATTTGGTTCTACTTTCGCTTCCTAAGTTATATAGTTAGTTCGTTGAGAACTTTTATATGAGCGACCATGATGTGACCCTAATTGATCTGACACATATCTTGATTGTTGCTGAAGCAGAAATGCTTAAGAGCACAAGTCAAGCAAAAGTGTTTGAAGGATATGTCTCCAAAATTTCCATGGATATTGACAATGGCAACAATGGTAGTCCGGAAAAGGTTTCTCTTCTCAATAGAAAGGGATCGGCCAAGGTCAAACCGTTTAACCATATGGTAAAGAGAAAGGCTACTTCTGAGATAGTTCCATGTGCTAATCCAATAAGGTCCATATGTTTATATTGCCAGTTTGAGGGGCATTGGTTGCGAATCTGTCCTGACTACTTGAAAGATCTTAGAGATGGTAAATTCAAATCACGTGACTCCACTTCAGGTTCATCCATTATCTAACTCCATATTTTTAATAAGTTCATATTCATAGATTCTTAATGCATGATGTGTTGATCACATTTTGATGTTTTGTAGGATCTAATAGAAAGAAAGAAGCTTAAGAAGAGTAAGATGAATCTGATCGTGAGAGATGGATTTATGTCGCATGGTTCGATGATCAGATTTGTGAGCTACTGCTTAGGAGTTATGATAGACAACTTAGGAAATGTCTAGAAACATTGTTTTTCATTTCTGCATTGTAAGGACAAGTTCCAAAATTTTCATTTATTATTAATAAAAGTGAAATTTTGGATTGTTTACTTTATGAAAGTGTTGGTTACATTTCTATTATGAGCAATATTAATTATGGATTGTATTCTTGTTATATCACTTGTGGTATTGTCATTATTAACCTAGTGAAAAGAAATTCTCATTGCCCATGTTTCAATCGGATAGAAACTTGGAGTCATGTAGTTTGAATTGCGTGATGTATGAGAATCTTGATCTTTGGAAGATTATGACTAGTTCATTGATCACATGTTTATTTGAGTTAAATTGAAGGACTAATGGATCTAGTACACATTGATGTGGGCTATTCAGATCCACCACAAAGGATGATAAAATTATTCGTCATGATTTACTGATGCTTTCAGTAAATATGGTCGTGTTTATAATATTAATAAGAATTTTGATACTTTGAAAAGTTCAAAGAATAGCAGAACGAATATGAAGAATCTATTAGGCAGAAAAGATAAAGTTTCTCCAATCTAAAAGGAAAGGAGAGTACTTTAGCATCATATTTTGTGATCATCTTAATGATTATGGAACTATATCACAATTGATCCTCAAAGAACATATTTGTGCAATCATTTGACTAAGTAGAGGAATCAGATATTGTTGAAATGGTTCAATAAAGAGATGAGTCACACTTCATTTTCCAATCAAGTACTAGATCCATGCTCTAATTACTTCGAATCGTATCTTGAAACTTATTTCATACTAAGTAGGTTTATAACACCTCATGAAATGTGAAGTAATAATGTTTTCTTACTCTAAAACATTTGGAATTGGAAGTTGTCATGTTTTGGTCAAAACAAAGGATGAACCAAGGCCAATTCCATGAAGTGTTCTCTTGTTGAGAATCCACACTAACATTTGAATATGTGTTTTTTATCATCAAGGAATGTTCCTAAAGAGAGAAACTTATATGTCAAGAAGTCAGTGGGAGTCTTAATGATCTTGAAGAGTTTCAGAAGTCAATCAAGAATAAACCTTTTAGTTATCACTAGCATACGACCTGAGGTGAATAACCTATTGTGTTAAGTTAACATGCTCTTGTTTCTATGCACCTTCCAGTGGAATTAGCAATAATTATGAGTTCTATGGTTTTCATTTGAATGTAAAAGGCAGAGCACATTGCACTTGCTCCCTATATCACGTTAGACTCTAGATTATGACCTTCAAGTCACAATCTCGATCCTCACTAGATACAAACTTAAGATAAGTTATTTTATTACTATAATGAAACGATGTGTCATATTCTAATGACCTATCATCGTATGTTGCAACACTAGACTCAGGTCTCTTAGAGTCAAATTCCAGAACATAATATACCTTCCTTCATGTTCTAATCACATCTTAAAAGGTAGCATTTCTAGCTACAAGCAACTATCGCGACACCTCTACTGATCGCTTTGATTATCTTTTATTTCAATCTTCCGGCTTAAGTCAGATGCTACATCGAACTTGGTTCTATGAACCATGTAACATACTCATCGTAGTCAGACTCAATTTGATATGACCACTAGGGTTGGAATAACAATCATATTCTTAGTTATTACCGAAACAATGGTAACAACAGACATGAACAAAACAAAATTAGTTACTAGTGCCTTGGTAACCTTGTGACTTTCTCTGATCCAAGCGTGAGTCATGTGCTTCCGGTAGTATAGGCCTCTACTACCTTTCACACATACTTATACTCGTCCCAAGTATTGTCTCATAGTTTTCTAATTCATTAAACAAGAAAATCTCATAACAACTTAACACCCCAGATAACAAAACAAAGGCTTTATATTATTCCTTGAAATGATTACATAGGTGTTTAAGTTCACCCTAAACTATGCCTATAATAGGCTACACCATATGATACTATCCACACGGCTACTATGTAACTCAATCATTGGATATGAAGTCCTCATCCTTGATTCCTTGCGTTGTTTTTTGCTTTGTTGAGGATCATGTGGAATGCTCTTGCTTTCGGCCTTGGCGGTACGTTTGGATTTGTATCCCCTTCTCTCTTTAGGCAGTCTTGCTTGAAGTGCCCTTCTTATTACATTCTTAACATACCCTTTTGTTGAATGTACATTCATTGGCATAATGCCCATGCTTTCCACACTTGAAACAAGTCACCTCCTCACCGCATTTTCCATAGTGTTTCTTTTTGCACTTCTCGCACCATCTTGCTTCACTTCCTCTTCCTCCTCCAGGCGTTAGGAATTTTCTCTCGTTGTTGGACCTTGAAGATCCTTCAAACTTCCTCTTTTCTCTTGCCTTATCTTTTTTCTAGAACCCTTTCTCTTATCTGGGTCTCTTAATTCTTAGCTGCTCTAACAGTTGTTTTCAAAGTAGCTACCATTTTGACCGTTGGGCCAAAGTCTGTGGGCAGTTCATTAGCAAACCTATCGATCTTGGTGAGTTCAGTAGGCACCAAGTAGGGAAACAGCTTCATCCTCTCGGTGACTGCGGTGGCATACTTATCGACACTCATCTTCCCTTTCTTCAGGTTCTGAAACTCATTCTTTAGGTCTATCAGATATATCTCTAAGCAGTATTGCATTTTTAGCTGCTCCATGAATGTTTCCCAAGACATCCACATGGCTTCTCCCCATGGCATTGTATCTGCCAATAACTTCCACCAACTTAAAACACCGGTCTTTAGTTGTCTGACTGCAAAGAACGTCTTTTGCTTATCGCTACAGTCACAACTCTCAAATACCATCTCCATCTCGGAGATCCAGTCCATAATCTCCACTGGTTTTGGGCTTCCAGCAAGACTTGGTGGTTTGGCATTCAAGAAGTTCTTATACATGCGCCCATCCTGGTCAATCCTTCTGTCCGGGTGGTTTCTCCTGACTACTCGGGGTCCAACTTGACTCATTGTACGATTGTAATTTCCCTCTTCTAACAACTCTTCATTCGGTTCGGGCCGCTCCACAGGCACCGTAGCTTCATCTCGATTCTATTGAAGAAACACCTTGTTTCTTCCATTTGACGATCTAACACCATCTGGATCATTGCTTGTACCCCATTCATACTGATTGGCTCGGGTGCGACTGCTACATTTGGCGCACGCTCAATCACTTGTGGCTCAAGCTGTGGGTTACCGCTTCCCAATCCGCTTCGAGTTCTCACCATGCCGATCTATACACCGATTCAGACGTTCGGTGTCTAGTGATGAGAATTTAGATAGGAAAGATTTTATTTACGATCTACGTGTAAATCTCCCTATTATTCTGAAAAGTTACATGTCAGTTCTTATACTGTAATTAAACGTTTAGAAATATGGACACATAAAGTTTCCAGATCCTGTCGGCAATAGACCATAGATCCGATAAAGCATCATAAATCAGTTAGCACATAAAAACATGTTAGGTATTTTCCCTAAATAAGCTAGTGATTGTGTCTATTTAGGTGTATTACCTAAGAAACACTCCTCACAATCATTGCTTAGCATTCTAAATTTAAGTCTAGAAATAAATCCATATTCCTAGTTCGCTTAAACTAATGCTCTGACACCAACTGTGACATCCCCATTTTCACGGCCAGAAAAGACCGATCTTGTTTATACTTTATAAAAATCAGAGTACCCCTTTTAATAAAAATATTGCGGAATTTGTTCCTAGTAAAACATGATAAATACGTTATCAAAGCATTTCCAAAGAAAAATATTTTTATTCATTTTAAAACATTTGGGATGTCATCGTCAATACAGAAACATAAGCATAAACAAAACTTACATTCATTATCACTAGTGATTTATATCTCCTTAATCCCTCAGTGTAATGTGACTTCATATCAACACCTGTGATATAAATAAACTGAGTGGGTCAGGTTGGGAAACCTGGTGAGTACATAGGGTTTTCAACCCACAATAATATAATTATTATGTTTAATCATCAAACAGTTAACCCAATTACCAATCTCCATTATCTTCTTTACTCTTAAGGATTTACCCTAAGAATCAGCTATTTCTCATTCATTCATTCTTAAGGATTATCCTAAAGAATAGGTATGAAGTCCATCATTGTCAATGACACAGCTGTCAAGCACAGGTGCTAGTTCTATCACTTAGGCACAACTGCAAGAATTGTGACATTCTCTATGAGGCGCAGCTGCCGGTATTGTCCTTCGGGCACAACTGCTATGGTTATTTCGTTTATTGACGGTATCGTTTTCGAGAGTCCACTCGCAATACATGTAAATGGGTTTTTAGAGTACACCGGTGAACACATCATTCACAACACCTTGCGAGCCCGCTAGTGTTCCACTGGACTGTCTAGAATAGTCTGTGGTTGTCATCCATACTCTGCTAGATGACGGGGCCAACATTTGGGAACAAGGATTCTCACATCGTTCACCTCTCACCCTTACCTCATGGTCTATATCACCTCTTAACTGATCATCCAACTCATATTTCATCTACCCATGTTTTACCCAACATATTATGTAGATATAAATACATATATAGTTTAAATCATATAAAACTTGTATAAAATCATTCATCCAGCATAGATAGAAAGTATACAGATAATATGCACACATAGCACATAGTTTATATAAAATACTTCATATTTATGTGTAAGATGAAAGGGACCATGCACTCACTTGAAAATGTGGTGACTCGGTACTCAGACAACACTTCGTTACTCTTAAAACAATTTTCCCTTGACAAAACCTAATATCATTACCAATAGAGTTTAGTATAATATTCACCAAGACTAATTAATAGTCTTGCTATTATTACTATATATAAGCACGAAACAATATTTCTTAACCACTATATACAGACAGGGGTCAGCCATAAAACACCAGAGGGCAGAACCATTTTGACATATAACACTTCCGAAATCCAACAACCTTATGCGGCCCTTTAAACCAGATTACCCGTACCGCGAGTGGTTAAAAGATATTATAACAACACTTATATAAGTCATAATAATATCCCAAATACTTATTATAAGGTCCTATTAACATTACTATATTAAAACAGAAGATATACTAACGATATGGTAGGCGCAGCTTACTTACAATGGGTTTTTCGCAAAACCGGGCTTCGCTAGAGCAGCGTTCCCGAGCCGAAAGGCTCCTTTTCTCGGGGCTCCGGGAGCCTCGGGGATTCCTTCGGGTGCTAGGGGGTTTACCTAGACCTTAGGGGGCTTAAGGGGGCTTAGAGAGAGAAAGTAGAGATAGAAAGTGAAGTTGGGAAGGTGTGAAGAATGAGGGAACCCGACACCTCTATTTATAAGCTGTAATCCTGCTCTACTCGTCGAGTAGGAGGTTCTACTCGTCGATTCCATGGATAGGTGTCACCATCTGGTGGCTTTCCTTGGGGAGAAAGCCTTGGCCCATATTCAACTACATCACCCGATTTCGCATAACACCCTGCCGACTTCTAAACCTTGTAACTTTATATAGAAGCGTAGGTAAAAATAAGATCTACAATTTTCATTTTGACTCTGTCGGCTAACTCTCGACCGATCTTAAATTTAACAGTAGGAGGAGATTATACTGTTAAATGTCCGTGTAAAATTCATAACTTCTACATACGGACTCCATTTTCATCTGTCTTTTTATCGTTGAGTTACTATTAATGAGATCTTCAACTCTCATTTAGGTCGCGTAGGCTAAAAACCGCTCGAACTAAAATTCGAGTTTCGGGTCGTGCACTCCTTTGCCAAATCTTAGAAAATTCATAACTTCCTCATACGAAGTCAGATTTTGGCGGTTTTTTTTTTTTTTTTAATAATTTTTTTATGTTCTCGGTTTAATGTATACTGCAACTTTTGTTTAGATCATTAAGTCTAAAAAGTCCTCTATCGTAAACTCACTATTTACATCTTACGGTGTCGTGTCGGTTTTGCCGTAAAACTTCGACGGGCCATAATTTTTTCGTTATAACTCGGATTTCGGTGTTTGTTTAGATGTACGGAACCCTTGTAACATATACTACAAGTTGGTTAAGATTAATCGTTCTAATTAATCTTCCATTAAAAACTCATTTTTGACGCTCATTGTGTCTAAATTGACTAGCCCGGATATGCGGACGTTACATGAACATATATGAATATCGTGTTGAAATGATTCAACATAGGAAATTTTATATATGAAAATATCATAGCAAGAGACTGATCATATATTAGGTCTTTATGTAGTACATTATGAATCGAGTTCCATATGCTTCAAATATATGATTGATTACATATCCTATAATATTCACTTGTTTTAATTTTTTCAAATGCCTTGGGCATTGAGAGGGAAAATGAACACCACCACCAATATACTTACCTTTATATTCACATATGAATATTACATTCCCCCGTCGTGCCGGTAAGTGGGAGGGTTCTACGGAAAAAAAAATATGTCCCAAATTTGTTGTCGCGTTCTCGATTTCATAATTGTTCTCATATATATATATATATATATATATATATATATATATATATATATATATATATATATATATATATATATATATATATATACACACACACACACACGAAAACATAAAGATTTTGCGAAATATGAAAATAGATTTTATCTTATAAAAATCAAACACATGTACTTTTTTAAATTAAATTTTTTTAGCAATAAATTAAACATAATAAATTTACAAGTAAGAGTGTTATAATAATACAAAGTTAAAGGTGGTTTTAACATTTGTTCTTTTTTACATTCTTAATTATTTTTAAGTTTTCATAATAAAAATGTTAATAAACATGCTTCATTAATATGAAATAATTTCTTATGTATCATCGATATCATCATGTAGGTCAAAGTTTGGATGAATTATTGTTCAAAATATAAAGTTGTTGTAGCACAATCTTATAAGTTTTCCTTGTTTTCATGTTTTCACCAATTATTTACATTATCACATAATATATATATATATATATATATATATATATATATATATATATATATATATATATATATATATATAGTAATAATTGTTGATAATTAAATATTTTCGCTTTTTGTTTTTTTGTGAGTAACCTATTCTTTATCCTTGTCTTATGGTGATGTTATGTCACCTATAATTGATACGATATTATTAGAACACAACAAAAAGTTAAGTTAGAAAAAATCATTGTGATTTTAAAAAATTTTCTTTTTTGTTAGACCATTAGGTTGTGGAAATTTTTAGGAGTCTAACTACAGAAAGGGAAGTGATTCGTACACAACAGTTTTTTTCCATACATAATAATTCATTTATTATATAGTTGTACAATACAACATTTTAAAGCATCAATTGTTATGTATGAAGAAAAATTATTATGTACAGATCAGTTCCCTTACACAAAAGATGTACTTTACATGCCATGTCACCCGTGATATTATAACATTAATTGAAGAAATGAACAATTATCCACAAAATAATAATGAGTTAGACGTCGGTACCTTTTTTTCGCGATATCTATTTAACACCGCACGTCGTGTTAGTAGTGAAGTTGGATTTAGTTATAGTAACACGTTCGTACAATACTTGTACATTATCTGATGAATATATTATCATCATCATCGTTTGACGGGCGAACGGATCAATAAGATCAAATTTTTTAATTGGGAAATATGAAATTTTATGAAATGTAGAAAGAAAAAAAAAAAATGAAGTGACTGAATTTGATATAAATTGTATGTATTTACAGGTAAATAAAAACTATTTTTTTATCTAATATGATTGTTAATGGCTAAATTCGTTTGAAAAACGTTCGAATTCGTCACCCAAATACGCGTTGCAATTCGTAACTATGGCAACACCGAACATCATTACACCATCCTGAGACGGTGTTCCAATGTATTACCACGCTGTTGAGGACCCTCCACGTGGACAATAACATAAATTAACGGTCTTAATGATATCTTAATTCTTCTTAGTTCATACTCCATAGGTTTCATTAATTAGTTCCCTTTACATGAACTTTTTTTTCTTTCTTTTTTTTCCAAAGGTCATGTCATATGTCATGAGACTCCACGATTGAAGTTACATTTAGGTAACTCACAGGCCTTCAATATCAATACTTTCACTTGATCCCAATATCCATTATTTTGGCTTTATCTTATTTAGATACACCAATAATAATTATTTTATTAGTTAGAAGTTTAGTTAGGAGTATCCTACACGATTCTTCTTAGAAATGTTCTTAAAATTGAATAAAAAATTATGCAGAAAATCTATCTATTAAGAGTAAGGGGTCGTTTGATATGCTATCTAACTAGGTCTAAAGAGGGACTGAGTCCAAAAAATATCAATTAACATTTAACGCCCGCGTTTCCAGGTTAGACGTTATTGTTGATTTAATAGTCTAGGTTAACCCTTGTAACTCTTTTTGAAGTATTAATGATGAAATATTTAAGGATTATGTGAATTATGTGTTTATTTTTAATTATTATAATTTAATGAATTAAGAATAAAATAAGCGTCAAAATTAAAGTGTGAGATAAACCTGATATCTTTGCATGAAGATGTAATGGTTGAAACAAGGATTCCAGAGATATAAAGAATATCGAAATCCGAGTTATAACGAAGAAGTTATGACCTGTCGAAGTTTCGCGACAAAACCTGATATCTTTGCATGAAGATGTAATGGTTGAAACAAGGATTCCGTAGATATAAAGAATATCGAAATCCGAGTTATAACGAAGAAGTTATGACCTGTCGAAGTTTCGCGACAGAACCGACGACGCTGAATGACGTAAAAAGTGAAATTTACGTTAGAGCGATATTTAGCCTTAGTGATATAAATAAAAGTCGTAGAGTTCGTTAAACCGAGAGCGTGTATAAAAAAGAACGCCCAAATCTGACTTCGTATGAGGAAGTTATGATTTTCCGAAGTTTTGACTTAGCAGTATACAACCCGAATATTCGATTTGAGATCGAGCGGTTTTTAGCCGAAACAATCTAAAAGAGAATCGAATATCTCGTTAATATTAGTGAAACGATAAAATGACAGGCGAAAACGGACGTTAGATGAAGAATTTATGAATTTATAACGGAGTTTTCCTATCCCGGCTTACTAAAAATAAATCATAAAAATAAATTCAAAATTAATCAACGGAGTCTAAATGAAAGTTGTAGGGTATAGTCTCACCTACGCGGGGATATAAAGAACATCGAAAACGAAGTTCGTATGAGGAAGATATGAATTTTTGAAGTTTATTAAATAATTAAAATATTAAATTTAAATATAAATTCGGATATTATCCAGGGGGAGTCATCGGGCTTATCCGAGTTATGCCCAGCGTACCTGAATTTACGCCCAACATAAATCGAGGATCCAGCTCCTTATAAAAGGAAGTCGAGGCTGTCGAGTTTCAGTTGCTATTTTCTTTCCTTCTCTCACGTTTTACCTCGGTTTGCGTGCAAAAAATATCCCGAAGCCCCGATATCATTCCCGAGACCCGAAGCAAGTCCTGAAGCCCCAAAGATCCCGAGAAGTAAAATTCCCAAGCTGAAGCTCTGCCCGCGAGGAGCCCGGTTTTTGTGAAGATTTTCTAAATCTGCCGAAGAATACTACTTCTACAAGCCGTAGTGCTGTCTGATCATTTTTTGATCAAGTGAGTGTGTAGTTACCTTCTTCTAACGCATAATTATGAAGTATTTTATACGAAATACATGTTATGTGTATATTTTGTTGTTATATGTGTGAAGATATATTTACTTTCTTCTATCTCATAGATATGATTTATTCTCTATGAAATACGTGTTATGTGTATGTATCTCATCTGTTGTTTGAAATATGTATTGAATGAAAATGCTATACAAGTTTTAAACTATGTATAAAAATATATATTTTTATCTACTAATATGTTGTGTAGAACATGGGTAGATAGTTATATGATAAACAGATGAGAGGCCTCGATGTTGTTTTTGATTCAGTCATCTAGCGCAGTTTAGATGACGACCACATACTTTTCTAGATAGTAATGTGGAACGCTAGAAGGTTCGCCACCTGTAGGTGTTAATGAACTTGGGTGTCCATTCGTTGTACTCCATCCCCCCTCATGGTTGCCTTATTTGACATATATTGCTGGGGAAACCCCCGAATGCATGTGTTGTCGCCCCGATTAAATATTCTTAGACTAGGTCCCTTGTGTTAGTTGTCTTAGGGACGTAAAGTGAGAATAACAGGAATGGGTAATTGGGTTATTGTTGGTTGATGAAATTAAATTAATTATTTATTGTGGGTTGAAAACCCTATATGCTCACTAGGCTCCTAAGCCCGACCCACTTAGTTTCTTTGTATTACAGGTAGTGGCGCCAAAGTATAAGTTGGATGATTTGTCAGGATATTTTGGATTATAGACTTGTTGTTGTAAATAACTGTTGTAAGGTCTGTATTGAAATGTTTATGCTTTTGGTATGTTTATCGGAACATGACATCCCATGTATTGTAATATAATGAAAAATACATTTCTTTAAGAAATGCTTTGGTAAATCTTATTTTTATCATATTTCGTTTTGGGAACAAATTCCGCAACTGTTTTAATCACAGGATTACTCTGAAATTATTTTAAAAATATAAATTAAACCGGTCTTTTCTAGCCGTGATTTTGGGGATGTCACATAACACATTTGATATTGGTTATAGATTGAAGGACTCGGTCCAATGAAAATAGAGGACTCGGTCCTTGCTTTAAACTTGATGGACCGAGAAAAAAAAAGTTGTCGTCGATGCCATATATCCCTCCCCCGTTAACCTCCTAGCTACGAAGCAAGAAGTCAATTAGCAATCCAAAAACAAGAAGTGAATTTTTTTTAATTAATTACTATATATCTTCCAAAAACAAAATTGGTGTATATGAAATTATGGTGGTGTCGAATAATGATTAGCAAGCTGTTGAAAAACACAAGTTGTCATGAATTCTAAACTTTAACACCCATACATTAATTAGTAGAGTGACTTTGAAAATTATATATATAATTCAAGTGGTTGTGTAACCATATATCTTTGTGGTATTGTATCTCTTTAGAGCTGTGAATGTTATATATGAAAAAGGTAAATGAAAAAAATAAAAAGTTTTGAAAATAATAAGCAGAAAATGAATGTTGGAAACATGCAATTTGTGGAATAGTAGTGTAAATCTAAGGCAACATGTTTATGTTGGTGATGTTACTTTTATAAATATATGATTTTTATTTTTATTCTAAATATTTTTTGAAACATTCAAGACACTAGAGTGTGATATTTTTTTACTACAAAATTAACAATTTATTATTTTTGATGAATTATTTATTTATTATTTTTTTTTATCATTTTGTATCTTTTCATCTTAATAACATTTTTATTTTATCTGTTAATAATTTTTTATATTTATAAATATGACCTATCTGTGAGTATATATATATATATATATATATATATATATATATATATATATATATATATATATATATATAGTTGTGTATACGTGGGCAAATTTGTGTGTATATTGGTGTATACATTTGCATAACATGGTAAACATTTATTTATTCCTTAGACATGATAAAAAAAAAAAGAAGTAGAGCTAGTTGGTCTTCGGATTTTGTGAACAAAACTTTTCTTGATGTATGTATCCAAGAACTGACAAGTAACGGTCAGGAGGGTAGTGGTCTCAAATGTACCTTATGGAATACAATAGCTGAAAAACTAAAAAAAGAACATGACTTTGTTGTTGACAAAAAAAAATGAAATATCATTATGATTACTTGAAAAACAAGTATGCAGTCATTTTACTGAAAGAAATTAGTTGCAACGTAGTAGGATAATAAGCATTGAAGAGAAGATTGCTATATTTTTACATGTTATAGGATATAATGAACGTTTTTGAGCCGTTAAAGAAACGTTTCACCATTCCATACAAACGATTTATCAATTTTTTCACGAAGTGCTAAAAATAATGATGTGTTTTGCAATAGAAATCATTGTATTGATATCTTCTAGTACAAAAATAAATACCTCAGAACGACATAGACAACTAAAAAACATATTTTATGGGGCATTAGGTGCACTAGATGGAACACTTGTACAAAAAGAAATACCTCAGAACAAACTCGCTATAGGGGAAGAGGAAAATGTGAATGTTATCAAAATGTAATAGGGATTTGTGATTTTGATATGATATTCACCTTTGTATGGGCTGGATGTGAGGGCATAGCACATGATTCTAAAGTTTTGAAAGAAGTTGCATTTAATCTGACTTCTGGATTTCCATTTCCTCCACCAGGTTTGTAATTTTTTTTATAAGTTTCATTATCTATATTATTAATATGATAAATTTGTCAACCATCTATAAATAAATATTACCTTTGTTATGCCGCATACACCATCACCCGTGGATTTATAGCTCCTTACCGCAATACTAGATATTGGTTAGCCGATTTTCGAAACTAAGGAAGAAAGGTTCAATCATGCTCATGTACAACTTAGAAATATCATTGAACGTGCTTATGGTGTATTGAAGGCGATCAAGATTTCCAGTTTTAAAACGTATGACTCCTTATCCTTTTCCAGTGCAAAGAGACATATTCATTGCTTGTGTTGTGGTCCATAATTTTATAAGGAAATACGATATTCAAAATGACTTATTTATGAACTTTGAACAAAACAATATGGTTACTCCTAATGTGGGAGGTGGAGGAAGTGAGGGCCAAAACATACAAGGTATAAAATAGGGTTCAGAAACCGTTGACTATATGACTACTTTGCATGACCAGATTGCTAATCAGTTACTTTCAAATGGTTTACGTTAAATGATGTACTTTTTTGTTATGTATGTCAATGTATATTTTGATTTTGTATTACACATTGTATTTGGATTTTAAATGATGTATGTTTAATTTTGGATTTTATGCGATAATTTTTATTTTTATAATTATTTTATCCAGTAGAGGGATAACATAAGGATAATATAGTAATTTTTATCATTTAGCACAATCAGTCAGATAAATAATCAAACAGTATAAACTTAGTCATATGTGGACTCAATCAGTATTTCTAATCCAATCAGCTTCTAATTCAGTTAGCTCTAACCCAATCAACAAATATCAAACGGCAGGATAAGTGACATGTGTATGTGTAGGGGTGAGTGACATGTGGAAAGTATTGACCCTTTTTGTCTACGTAAAGGGATGATCTAATCGGTGGAAAACAGGAAATTGGAATTAATTTAATAAATGCCATTAACTTTTTGCTTTTAGAAATCTACAAGCAAACTTTCTCTTGATCACGTGACATGTCTGCACTACAAAAGTTAGCGGTTTGAGTACATTTCAGCCCTTTCAGTTAAAGGAATTACAAAAAAATACATTGCGTTTTCAGGTTTCAAACTTGGAAATTAGAATGACTTCTACAATATCATCGATAAAGCAATTATTATTTGATTATTTAGGTTTTAAAACAATTAAACAAAAAATAACAAATAGGACAAAATAAAAACAATATAGCAAGCCCAATCCAAATGTATATGGGCTCCATGACGAAAATTAAAAAAAAATCCATTAAAATAAATATAGTAAAGATTAAAAAATATTATTTATTTTTTGTTATAAACACGTTCCATTAGCAATAAAAAGCAAACCAAATTTTTTATACTTTGAGCTAGTTCGAGTTTGAACAAACTTTAGGTCCTAAAAACCATTTAAATAATAATTATATATATATATATATATATATATATATATATATATATATATATATATATATATATATATATATGGGTAAAGTGAATATACCTAACAACCTTATATAAACTTAGATACCTAACTCCATAATACTACATCGGTTTGTATCATATTTACATTGTAATTACCTAAGGTTCTTAAACTTCAACCTCATAACTTGATTACTTCTAAAATCTTTGGACTTTCAACAATATATTTCTTTTACATCACGTCTTTCTATCGAATACCACCTGATAAGCTTCATATCCTACCGCTACAAATGAAAGGATGTAGGAGAAATATAATGATAAACTTCCAAATTTTTTTGAAGTAAATCAAGTTTAAGGATGAAGTTTAAGAACCTTGGATGATTGCAATGAAAAATTAATGTAAAATGACGTAGTTTGATGAGGTTAAGTACCTAAGCTTATATAAGGTTGTTAGGTATATTCACTTTACCATATATATATATATATATATATATATATATATATATATATATATATATATATATATATCAAGGTTCTAAATAACGTAAGACGTGGCTTGACGGCAAGGTAAAAGTTAAGCCATGATGTTTTTCAAGGCGTGACTATATTATATACATTAAAAGATATAAATCATATAATTATTGAATTTTATCAAATATATGAAGTTTGTAGAAGTGTTATATAATCTAATAGAAAAAAGTTAACAAAAACTCATTTATTTTAGGCCCGATAAAAAAACAAAAGAAAAAAAAAACCCGCGCCTTAAAAAAAACTCGCGCCATAACGCGATAAGGCACGCCTTGACACATTATTTGGGCGCCACGTTTCACAAATCCGCCTTGTACGTTTTCGTAACGGCTACACCACGCCTCGTGCCATGGCACGCCTTGAGACGCGCCATGGAGGCGTGTCATGACGCGCTTTTTAGAACCATGAATTTTGGGCCCTGAGCAGTCACTCGGGTTGCTCTCCGTCTGGACCGGCCCTGCAATATAGTGCATGACATATGTCTTTAATAGAAAGAGTAAAAATAGTAATAATAATCCTTATTATAAGATGATTTTATTACTCACAAGATAAATTAAAAAGAAGTATATAACAATTTTTGTTCGTATATAAAAATTTATGTTTTATAAAATTATACAATATATTTTAAAGCATAGTTTTTTTATAGATTTTTATATACAGAGAAATTTTTTCAAAATTAATCTAAACTTAGTCATTTATGTCTTCTAAAATTGGATGGTTTGTACCTAAATAGTTCTTTGGAATAATAAATATTATTAACAAGTGATTATTTAATTTTGATTACTCAAATTGTAATAATTTATTTAAATATTTATATTCTTATAGCGTCTTAAGTATATATATATAATAATAATAATAATAATGATGATGATAATAATAATAATAATAATAATAACAATTTTTATGACAGTTAAGCATAATTCATTAATTTAAAAAACTCAAAATTTCTTCAAAATATGAAAAACTATTTCATCAACTTATATACGAGAATTTTATTGTTGTTTGTAGAAGTTGCATCAAGTATGTTTATGGAATTTTATTGTTGTTTGTAGAAATTGCATATATAAAATTTGGTTGAAATTTTATGGGATCCAACTCAATCATAGAAAAGGTTCATTCTAAGAGCCTGTAAATTTACAAACTACTTGAAAAAACTTTGGATTGAATAAAGTCCAAGAATATTAGTTTTTTTGAATTTCAATAATTTATTTGACCGAATAAACTATTTAACAAAAAACTCAATTTGTAGGTGTTCTTAAATAGAATAGAAGTTTTTCAAAACAGTTTTATTTTGAAAAAAATGAAAAGCTTCCTCCATATTGTGTCAGGATCATTTTCAACAAGGCATATGTAAATTTACAAGATCTTGAGATGAACTTTTTCAATAACTATTGTAGTGGATCCCATAAATATTTAATAAGTTGTTAAATAGACTATCTATATTAAAAAACAATAACTTGATATAAATAAAATTAATGGGTCACAGTTAGTTAATGTATTCTAAGCTTTTGGATACATGAGTTTGTGCTCTTTATTCTTTAGGGAGTCATGGTGTAAAATCTTAAAAGTTAGGGGTGAAGAGTGTAAGTTCTGCAGTGATATTAACAGAACGATTTTAATCATAAAACTATCTGCAACGCAAATCAAACCGCTCTCCTTTCTCTAGATTTCCTCTCTGATCATGGCGACGGTTCCTCTCGAGCCTATCCTCCATCATCGTCACTGGCGGGAAACCTCAAAGTCTCCAATGGAATCTGAAAAGCACAAGCAATCTTCCCTGAATTACACTTGGAAGAGAACGAATTGTTTGATCGGAAATGGCGCCAAACGCAGCAACTTCAGGCCTGCTAATTCTAGGGTTATGAAAACTACCGTTAGAGCTTCTTCTAATAGCTCAGCTGCTGAATTATCTCTTCTCAATACATCCGATTCCGATAACGTCATCTTCCGCAAAACATTTCCATTGCAATGTATCGAAAAGGTTAGTGAATTACTCGGTCTATATAAATATATCATTATATCTTCTTGCTCTTTTGTTGAATCAAAGTTGAGATCCATGAAGTTTGATCGCGCTTTTCGATGCACTGGAAGTAGTTTTATTGTATGTTTCCGAGGTGCATGGAATGAATTGTTGCATAAACTGCATGTGCAAAGAATTTACAATATTATCAAATAAAGAACCGAATATAAAACATATAAAAATTATCACCATTTGTTAGTGTTAAGTGTTCTATATCATATACAGGTCGAAGGAAAGATATTAGTCAGATTAGATTGTGGAAAAGATGGAGAGGATTTGCAGCTTGTTGTTGGATGCAATCTTCCAGGGAAATGGATTCTTCATTGGGGAATTAATTATGTTAACGACATTGGCAGGTTTGCTTCACCGTGTAGTGAGGTTCTTTCTTCTTGCAACTTTTTGGCTTTGATTGTGAATTTCATTACTTTCAACATGTTCCCAAATAGAAACTAAGATAAGAATCTCTCTCATTATCAAGATCATGATCATTATTATAATTCAATGTCTGCAGTGATTGGGATCAGCCTCCTGTTGAGATGAGACCTCTAGGCTCTATTCCCATTAAGGTATTGATGATTTCTTCCTTTCATTATCGGTCAAATGCTCATATTATATGTTGCACCCAATCTTTTTAGGAATATGCAATTGAGACCCCTTTGGAAAAATCAGTGGAGAAGGAAGCACGGTTCATATATGAAGTGAAGATCGATTTCAACACCAGAAGTTCAATTTCAGCAATAAATTTTGTATTAAGGGTATTACTTTTAGTTTCTATTTGTTATTAATTTCATTTGTTATATAAATATCTGATTTTTCCATGTGGTTGGGAAATGTATAATGATTCAGGATGAAGAAACTGGATCTTGGTATCAACACAAAGGGACAGATTTTAAAGTGCCTCTTACAAATATATCTAATAATGATGGCAATACTGTAGAAACTAAACAAGATTTTGCCATATGGCCAGGTTGTGAAACATATTTATTCAATGCCAACATTGATCTTAAAGCTGATATTTTTTTCTCATTTTCTTTTATTTCCACATTTGTTACTTCTATTTTAATCAAAGCAGGGACTCTGGGACACTTATCTAACATGTTGCAGAAATCTGATGGTGGCAATTCAAAAGACTCTACACAGAAGAGGAACCTTTTTTATGAGGAATATGACATTATAAAACAATCATTGGTTGATAACTCCATGAGTGTTTGCATAAAGAGATGTCCCGAATTTGTTAATAATCTTGTGCATATAGAAACTGATATTCCTGGTGATGTTGTTGTTCATTGGGGTGTATGCAAAGATGAGAGTAAAAAATGGGAAATTCCAACTGGACCATATCCAGATAAAACATCAATATTTAAGAACAAGGCTTTGCAGACTCATTTACAGGTGTATATATACTCATGTCATTCATACTTGCATTGTTTTCAAATACACAATGTTAATTGCTATATGTTGTTTGCAGAAAAAAGAAGGTGGATGTGGGTGTTCTGGATTATTTCCACTAGATGCAGGAATTGAAGGATTTCTTTTTGTGTTAAAAGTGAACAATAACACATGGGTAAACTATATGGGAGATGATTTTTACATACCCATGTCAAATGAAACAAACTATAAGAAACCAGAACATATAGGAGAAGAAAATGTATCCAAGAGCATGAAACTAGATTCTTCACAAGATGTTTCCACAAATACAGACGAATTGATCAATGAAATAAGACACCTGGTGATTGGCATTTCCTCTGAAAAGAAACGAAAAACAAAAAGCAAAGAAACACAAGAAAACATTCTTCGTGAGATTGAAAAGTTAGCTGCAGAAGCCTACAGCATTTTCAGAAGTTCCATTCCATCTTTCAAAAAGAAACCAGAATCAGAATCAGGATCGGAATCGGAATCGGAATCCAAAGAATCAGAACCCGATTTGAAAATAAGTTCAGGAACAGGTTCAGGTTTTGAAATTTTATGCCAGGGATTCAATTGGGAATCTCACAAATCTACAAGTTGGTATTCAGAGCTACAAGATAAAGCTGCTGAGCTGTCATCACTAGGGTTTACCATTGTTTGGCTACCTCCACCTACAGAATCTATCTCCCCTCAAGGCTACATGCCCAAGGATCTTTATAATTTGAACTCCAGGTATATATATGTATACTTTCAAAACATTTTTGTTAAAAAAGAAGAGGTTTAAATTTAATTACTTTTTAGTCACATAATTTTGATGGATTGATCAGGTATGGAAATGTTGAGGAATTAAAGTCTCTTGTGAATAAATTCCATGAAGTTGGTATCAGAGCTTTAGGTGATGCTGTTATAAATCATCGTTGTGCTCATTCCCAGAATCAAAACGGTGTTTGGAATATTTTTGGTGGGCGTTTGGATTGGGATGATAGTGCAGTTGTTGGTGATGATCCTCATTTCCAGGTACTATAAAATATAAATACTTTTAGTAGTTTTTGTGTATTATCTTTAAATCTTGAAATTTACATTATCTTTTTGTAATAATTTGAACTTGTAGGGTCGAGGAAACAAGAGCAGTGGAGATAATTTCCATGCTGCTCCAAACATTGATCATTCACAAGAGTTTGTAAGGAAAGATCTTAAAGAATGGTTATGTTGGCTGAGGTTAGTTAGTGTTTTTTTTTTTATTTTTTTTTTTTAAAGGTTTTGTTTTTGTAAGTGTTTAATGAATGTTGATATTTACAGGAAGGAAATAGGGTATGATGGATGGAGGCTTGATTTTGTGAGGGGGTTTTGGGGAGGTTATGTAAAAGATTACATGGATGCAAGTGAACCCTATTTTGCAGTTGGAGAATATTGGGATTCTTTAAATTATACATATGGTGAAATGGATTACAATCAAGATAGCCATAGACAAAGGATTGTTGATTGGATTAATGCCACTAATGGAACTGCTGGAGCCTTTGATGTCACTACAAAAGGAATTCTCCATTCCGTATGTATTTTCATTTTCATCATATAATACTATTTATATAATATACCATAACATTTATACAAATATAGGCACTTGAAAAATGTGAATATTGGAGATTATCGGATTCCAAAGGAAAACCGCCAGGTGTCGTTGGGTGGTGGCCATCTCGTGCTGTTACCTTTATAGAAAATCATGACACGGGTTCTACACAGGTATCGATTGTAAATAAATTATGGAAAATAAAAATGTACTTTTTTTTTTTTTTTTAGCAATATGAGTAATATATTATATGTTGATGTTTTTTGTAAAAGGGTCATTGGAGATTTCCAGGTGGAAAGGAGATGCAAGGGTATGCATACATCTTGACTCATCCTGGAACACCATCGGTTTTCTATGATCATATTTTCTCTCACTACAACTCCCAAATATCTACACTCATCTCTATCAGGAATCGCAACAAAATTCATTGTCGTAGCATGGTTAGTATCATAATATTTGTTGTTTGGGATGACAGGAATGGAATGGTTGATTCCATTGGAATGAATAAAAAAGAACTGTTTGTTTTTGTTTTGTTATGCCTGGTGGAATGGAATGGAATGGACCATTCTTGTTATATTTTACATTTCATTATGAAATGGAATGAAGATTTGGAGTATAACATATGTTTGTGATGTAGGTTGAAATTAGCAAGGCAGAAGGAGATGTTTATGCAGCAATTATTAATGAAAAAGTAGCAATGAAGATTGGACCAGGCCACTTTGAACCACAGCAATCTGGGCCCCACCAATGGCGTTTGGCTGCTGAAGGCAATGATTACAAAGTCTGGGAAGCTTTATAAACTCATGGTTATTAATATGTAAACACGTGTTTTTGCTTAAGTATATAGAACATATGTGACAAAAAGATGAAGGAGATTCTGGGTGTAGGACACTAGTGTTGTTGCAAGAAAGGAGAATTATGTGTTTATACATTTCTATATAGTAATAATTGTAGTTACTTATCTAGTGGTCAACACATGTTCTAGATTTATGGTATGTTCAATCCATTAAAGATTTTAGTTTGGTTTGGGATACTTTGTGACATCCCCAAATTTATGGTAATTCCTTCGAATTTTTGTTATGTGGATTTTGGGATACTTTGTGATATCCCCAAATTCATGGTAGTTTTAAAAAAATTATTTATGTTTGTTTAAAAATCAAAGGATTCTTTTTGAAAAGTAGTATTGCGGAATTTGTTTCCAGAAAAAACATGATAAATATATTATCAAAGTATTTCCGAAGAAATGTATTTTATTTGTATTAAAAGATTGGGATGTCATCGTCAATACCGAAATATAAACATAAATAGACTTTACATTCATTTACACTAATGATTTACATTTCCTTTAACCTTTCATTGTAATGTATCTTTACATCGATACCTGTGATACAAATAAGCTGAGTAGGTCAGGTTGGAAAACCTGGTAAGTACATAGGGATTTCAATCCCACAATGTTATATCAAATATATATTTTAGAACTCGTAATATACAATTTCACCTCATATAAACAATTTTACCCTACCCTGTCGATCCTCACAACGATAGGATCTATACTTCCGGATCTAAAATTAACAACTTTACCTTATCCATACTCCTCGATCATGTATGTCTTAATCCTTGCTCTCCGATCAATGACAAATGACTATGTTCACTCCATACTTTCGGATCAGGGACAAATGACTATGTCTAATCCATGCTCTCGGATTAATGACAAATAACTACGTCCTCCCATACTCTCGGACTAAAGACGAATGACTATGTCTAATCCATTCTCTCTAAAGACGAATGACTGTGTCTAATCCATTCTCTCGGATCAGTGACAAATTTTAAAGTTTGACTCTCCGTGTATATTTCACCCGTACTCAGAAGGAGATACTACCTGATATTCATCCTAATTAATTTAGGTTTATTTTGTATCCTAAATCATCATGTATTATCATATATATATGCTCTTAACACGTAGTTCAGGAAATAACAAATATTTCACACACAAACATATATTTAATACTTTAATCATTACTTGTATTAAAATCATGTTCATGAAAGCGACTATGCATTTACTTGTTAAATTGATGACTCCAAACTCGGGCAGTGTTTCGCTTCTAACAATTTCGACGAAACCTAGTATCATAACCACTAGATTCTAGTCTAATATTTATTGCGACTAGTTATTAGTCTAGATTTACGAGCAATATTGTTTTATAAGTGTTGAACAATACTTTTCAACTACTATGTAAAGACAGGGGCCAAACATGAAACACCAGAGGGCAATACCATTTTGGCCTAACAAATATTATAATAACACTTTATATTTTATAATACTTAGCGTATATATTGTTTATAAGTTCATAATAACGATAATGAACTTAAACATAAGCTATACTTAAAGCACGATAACCATAACTTTACTTACACGTGGTTTAGTTAGAAACCAGGCTTTGCACGGGCAGAACTTCGCCACTGAATCTTTCTAAAAAGATTATTGTAGCGCTTCAACGCTCACCTTACTATATTAAAATTACATAAAGAGAAGTCGAATCACGAAGGATCGAAATGCTCCCGAAAGGGGGGGGGGGGGGATAAGAAGAGAAAGACTTTTAAATCAAGAGAATGGTGCAAGAATTATGAAAACCTAAAACCTCTTATTTATTTATAGTAATTGAATTTTCAAAAATTACACTCTATAGTTACTTAATGATATTATAGTTATTTAAACGACTATACACCACTTTATAATACTATTTTAAGTAGATTTAACGATATTTGTACGAAACTAATGTCGAAAGTACTCAACATTAGTCTTATAATGATCGCATCGTCGATACTTTTCTAATGATATATATATATATATATATATATATATATATATATATATACACACACACATATATATATTTTATTTTAATACGTAAATATGTTACTATAAATTATAATTTGCTCATATGAACTCTGTTTTAGACGATCTTTATATCCACATGTAGTTATCGACAGTATCTATAACTTTCGTTTTCGGCTAGTTTTGACTTTATTTTTGGTCCATATTTTTATAAAGTTAAATGATTTTGCTAAAATCATAATTCTTTCGTACGAACTCCGTTTTTGACATTTTTTTCTCAACATTTTTATTTTAAAGAGTACTACGATTTTCTTTTTGATGGTTTTAGCTAAAAGTCAATTATTCTCTTCGCAGATTTTTGACATTCTTTTTCTCAACATTCTTATTTTAAAGAGTACTACGACTTTCTTTTTGGTGGTTTTAGCTAAAAGTCAACTATTCTCTTCGCAGATTTTTACGTCATACATTCGTTGTGCGTGACTGACTTATATATATCTTATAAAAACCATATCTAATTCATACGGAGTCAGATTTCTACGAAATTTATATTTTCGGGATCGAAAAGACGTGTACTTTCTAAATATATAATAATATTTATATGTTTTGGCGCACTTATTTTTACGATTTACAGATGATTCGACTGATTTTTTTCTATTTTATTATATTATAATAATGATGAAACACATAATATTCATATAATTCTTCTTTATACCGTCAAATAGGTTACAATTGTTGATCCTAACTATTACTTTGGTTAAAATTATTTATCTTAGATAATATTCACTCATGGAGAGTAAAGAGGTAATTTGATCTATCTCTACTTTCAATATTGCTTTGATACCGTGTGAAACAGAGAGCTATATTTCTAATGTTTAGTATATACATATTCTGGACAAGAAGCCTTATTCATACACAAGGTTACATGGAAAAATACGAAACAATCCTATAACACGAAAAAGATGTATAACTACAAAATAAAATATAAGATATAGGAGAATCAATATGAATCAAACTCATACTTATCTTTGCATGAAGCTTTCAATATATTTTGGGGCTTGGCAATTGGCACTGTATAAATTAATCAAACCACATTTTTAAAATTCGATTAGAAATCATATAAAAACATATAATATTTTATATTAAAAAACATATACTTTATGCAACCCAAACACCCCCCTTAGATTAAACCGCACCGCATAAATCATTGTTTTCAAGTATGTATGGTAAAAACTTGTTGCAACATTTCGTGTACCAATAATAAACTTAAAAATTACGAACAAAAAACCCTATTAAATCTAACTTAGTTATCTATAACTATACAAAAAGTTGTCGAATGGATGTTTGTATGATAACAATTGAAAATTTTCTAATTCTATATTCGGCAACAAAGAAAATTGGTAATATAAGCCAAATGCCACGTCGAATTAATATATTGACAAACTTCTCCATGAAGGTTATTCTTGTTTATATTCCGATGCTTGGATCTTTGTTAGGTTGCAATGGTTCTTTGCTTGGTTCTTTGTTTGGTTGCAACGGTTCATTGCTTGGCCCTTTGTTTGGCAACAACGGTTCTTTGCTTGGATCTCTTAGATGCTTTCTGGAAGGTTTTTCACCTTGCAAAGACCTTTACAATAATTACAATAATCATCAGATATAATGTCAAGATGAATATATAATCAATAAAATATCATGCCATGCATGCAAGATTAACCTACACAAATGATGATCATCATGGGTATATTCTCCTAAAATATTGACACTAAAATGAAAATCTAACCACCCTCCATGTACAAAAATCTTAACTAGGTGTTATTTCTTTAACGAGATATAACATTACTATCAGATTATATGCAAAGCAACTGTGCGAAATAAAAAAGACAGTTTTACCCACTGGGTAACTTCTATGGCGAACGTTTTGGTAACTTCCTCAGGATCTGGCTCATACGATCTCATGGCCTCGATCACAGCTTTGTTTGCTCGCTCTTTCAAAAAATCGTCAAGTTCTCCAATGCGCATTGGATTTTGATCTTTTCCTGCCTGGATAAATGGGATAATAATCAAAAAGCACATGATGATGGAAAGAACACAAACACGGGTAAGTGGACTCATTTTGGGCAATCTTTTTTTGTTTCTTCTTGTTTGTATTTTGGTTTTTTATGAAATCCTCTTACATTGTTATTTTGTGGATCGGTAATTTTCAAGTAACAATGATAATTGGTTTTATATAAACCCCATAAATATATGGAGATAAGGACTTTTAGGCGAGAAGAGTTGGGGAGGTAAGAGGTTTATATTTTTTGATGGAAAGAAGGTAAATTTAAACATAAAATAGCTTCTTGTGCACCAAATTGACGCACAAGTAAATATTGGTTTTTGATGGTGCGACACCTTTGCTTAGTGTTCATGATTTACAAGATTGATTTGAAAGTAGACAAGGATTTAATTATTTTTACCTAAATATTATTATTATTTTATTAAATAAAATCTACTATTTGATCGTATAGTAACTTTTTCTTAAAAACTTAATAGTGCATAAAAAGAATAAACTTAAGTACATATAAACCTTGTGGCTCCAAAATATGTTGTTCACTTATGTATCTATATTCTTAGATCTCTAGCTCCTTAGGCCACAGGGATTGGGTGTGGGCCGGTAGAAGCTTTGACACATCCCCACCTCGACTCGGCACACACCGTGCAACAAACTAGCCATGTCGAGTTCGGTGGCTTAACTCGGTATGTTTCTGCCAAGCTATCTTCTTTCTCACCCATACATCTTTTCTTCCTCTCATCTTCTTTCTTCCATTCCCTCAGTTTGACATTATGTTCGGCAAAATAAGGTAGAGGTGTAGAAGGCCGTGATGAAGCTCGGTTGGGCCGACACCACTCCCCTTAGTCTTATTACAGTTTTTTCTTTTAATAAATTCAAGCATTTTGAATATACATCTAAAATAACAAAATAGTGATTGTATGGAATCCACCTAGAGCCTACCCATTTAATTAAATACTACTAAAAAAAGTTACTTTTAAGCCACACTTTGTGGAGTCATTGCTCAACCTCGGGCAGAGGTGCACAAACATCAAACATCGGTCTTAATTGGTTCTAGTTAAAAAAAAAAATCGGTTTCTATAAGATTCGGTGTTGGTTTAGTTTTTCTTCGGGTTTTTTATAGTGTAATTTTGTTAAAAAAATCAATTTTTTTTCCATTTTATAACCAGCTCGGTTCAATTTAAAAAAAAAATAAATAAATAAAATAAAATAAAATAAAATAAAATAAAATAAAAAAAATTCTTAATTTGTTTTTTATAAAAATCAGTTCCAAACCGATAGTTCAATTCAAACCGGTTCCAATTTTCTTCATCCTCTTCTCAAAAAAACCATTTTGTGTTGTAAGTGCACCTGGTAGAACAACCAAACCATACCCATTTTGGTTTTAGCCATAATTAAGAAATGATTTGAGTAGGGTGTTTTTTCCCTAGATTTTCGTCATCTTGGTAGCTAAATATGTTTTCCGGATACGATTATCTTGATATTAGCTAGATAGATAGCTACAAAAAACATAACATAAATGACGTAGTAATAAGTAACAACAAACGGCTTTTAGTTTGAGTTTTCTTTATTTTTATTATTATTATTTTTTTGCTTAAAGTCGAGCTGAGTTTTTTTCTATATTTACAGACGTGGATTTTTATAAATGATATCGTTGCATGCTTATCTTTTATTTGAGGATGTGTTCTGATTTTTTACACATCCTTTACCCACCACTAATTAATTCGACATCAACAAATTTAGTTGGCTTTAAAGAGAAACAGAAAGAGCCTATCTTCCTAATTTTAGTAACGCAGTTTGACCCTACATTTTCTCTTGGCATATATTCATCTCTCAAGACATATTTTATGGTAGTCCGTATACTCATCGCATATAAATGAATATTCAGTTTGACCGATCAACATTTTACAAGATGCCATGAAGGCGAATCACTGTGGTTCGGTTTCCCCAGTGGTTCCCTTATGCAACTCTATGCCTTTCTTCTTCTTGGCTTTTGTCCTCATTGTCCCAACCGTTGTAGCGGGGACAATGAAGAAAAATATAGGTATTGGACATTTAGACAGCTTCATTAAAGAGCAGGTTCAAAACGCAACCAAGACCGCCATAAATGCATATAATCCTGACCCTGAATCGGTGGTCAACAATTTCAACAAACTAGTCCACGAGTGAGTAGTCATGGTGTCTAACAATCGAGATCCTTGTATAATTTTAACTAATGTGTTGAATCTTGAATGCATAGGTCTTTAGAAGGAGCAAATTCTACAAGAAGGAACCTAAAGGGCAAGAAATGCATGGCTACAAACCCGATAGATAGATGTTGGAGGTGCAATAAGAATTGGGCAAACAACCGGCAGGATTTAGCAAAATGTGTGCGTGGATTTGGAGAGCATACCACAGGCGGCATGGGTGGCCGCTACTATGTGGTGACGGATTCCTCCGATCATGACGTTTTGACTCCAAAGAAAGGAACCCTTCGGTATGGAGTCATCCAGGATAAACCGCTTTGGATTATCTTTGAAAGACCTATGGTTATTACCCTTAAAGAAGAACTTATGATAAACCACGACAAGACAATCGATGGTAGAGGGGTTATTGTCCACATTGCTTATGGCGCGGGGCTCACCATTCAATTTGTTCATAATGTCATCATTCATGGGATCCGAATCCACCATATTGTGTCTAAAAATGGTGGGTATATTAGGGATTCCTTAGCTCACTTCGGATTAAGAACGGTTAGTGATGGCGATGGTATCTCCATTTTTGGTGCTAGCAAGGTGTGGATCGATCATGTCTCACTCGATCACTGCGCCGACGGTCTAATTGACGCCATCATGGCTAGCACCGCTTTAACCATCTCCAACTGCAAATTCAACTATCACAACGACGTAACATACTTTCTCTTTCTTTTTAATTTAATGGACTTAATGGGGACAACACCTAATCCTATAAGCTATATATGAGTGATTTTACCTGAATTAATGCATAAATAACAAATTAATAGAGAAAGTCATGGAAATGAAGCTTTCTCCGTTAAGTTCCAAACTTTTACACATTTTCCATGTGACTTTCCATATGTGTTGGTATTTTCTTGAATATTTTTTAAAACATCATGATCTCGACAACACTTAAGGGGAAAGAAAAAAAGAACAAGCCTAAAGAAAAAAGAACAAGGCTTGTGGCATGTACTCATGTATATATAATGTATCATACAAAATATATATAGGTGATGTTGTTGGGGGCGGACGATAATTTTACTGGAGACGAGATTATGCAAGTCACAGTCGCATTCAACAGATTTGGTAAAGGATTGGTTCAAAGGATGCCTAGATGTCGTTGGGGATTCTTTCACGTTGTAAACAACGATTACAACAAATGGGAAATGTACGCTATAGGTGGAAGCATGAACCCTACTATTGTTAGTCAAGGCAACAGATTTAGGGCATCCGATAATGTCCATGCAAAGGAGGTATTATACATTTCCTTGTATATATTTTTGTTTTTATGATAGTTTTCACCTTTTTCTAGTAATTAATATGATTTTCATTATTTTTTAGGTTACACATCGGGATCACTTTCCCCAAAAAGTGTGGAAACATTGGAGGTGGCGAACAGTGAATGACCTTTTCCTTAATGGAGCCTTTTTTGTACCATCAGGCGACCATTCAGAAGTAGCACATAAACTGAGAAACTATATGGTTCAAGCAAAGGACGGGTCATGTGTGGGTAGGCTCACCCGTTATGCAGGGATGCTCAAGTGTACGGCCGGTAGACCATGCTAACACAGACAAATAGACGTTTGGCAAGAATTCAAAGTTTCATACATCTATAAATAGCTTATGTTTTCTTCCCAAAAAATGTAAATTATTCTTTCCAAAGTTTTATTGTTTAAATTCTTATTTGTAGTTTTTTGGAGGATCAAAATGTTACAATATTGAATAGAAATGTAAATTCTATAGATCCATGCTTTTTTTTTGTGTGTGTGTATCCTTTGATATTGATATTTTTATTTTGGGTAAGTCTTGGTGACATTAATTAGGCTAGCTAAAGCCTAAAGGTACACTAGTACAAAAATGACCTACATACACACCATAAAAGTGTGAACATATGTGTATAGTGACATTTTATTTTTTCACTGAAAGTGTGACAGAAGGTGACGTCATCGTATAAGTCTTATGGTCACTTTAAAATATAGTGTCTGTATGATATGAAAACATGTGACCATATTATAAAAGTGTGGCAACCGGGTATGAAATTTTGTTCCTAAAATCAATCATTTTTTCCAATATTGCGGAGTTAAACTGTCAGCAGACATATTTTTAGTAATTGTAGTAACTGTATATCACCAAATGACAACATACATGTTGTTTCAATGTGATGTTTTGCTAGTAAATTGTCACACAATTCAAAGTTTATTAAGATTATTGGGTATATTTTGCAGACATACAATTACGATGAACATGACCATGTTCACTAAATGGTCAGATGTAATTAATTTCATAAGTGACGATTTGTTAATAATTAGCCACAAAAACAAAATTTTATTGTGACTATTGTCTATCGTATAGACACACAAAATTAAGTGAAACATGATCATAAGTATTATAAAGACACGCATTCTATTAAATTTTGGATTTTATATTAGCTTAAGGCCATATTTGTATTGTTTATCATGACTAATGCTATCATTTAGACATATAAAAAGTTGTAACTATGACTATTTTATATCCTTTCGACATAGAAAATCATGTAAAAAAATGACCGAAATTTATTTATAGAAACAATAGTGTTTGTAATTGTGATCAATATTCAAACCAATACACTTTATGACCATAACCATGTGTTTTAAATATGAACGCTTTTATCATTTAGACACTAAAAAATTGTTGAGGGTGACTATTGTTTGTAATATAGTCACATGCATATAGTTAAACCATATGTGTATGTAACGACCTAATTTTACAAAGAAAAATTTTCATTTTTGATTATCCAAACACATTTCCATACATTAAGAAATCAAGTTATAATTGTTTTCAAAACATAAGTCAAATACAACTTTTATTCCAAACATCAGAGTGTCCCGTGAAAACGTCTGAGAGAGAGTGCACGTCGCGTCATCACGCCTTGCCCTTGCCCTTGCCGTTGGGACTTGAAGTACCTGAAACAAATCCATAACCTGTAATCTAATGCTTATTGAGTTCCCCAGAGCATACCACACACAATCCACATAACATATTAGCTATAAAAGCTATCTCTACCACATAACACATCAATTAGTTATAAAAGCTACCTCTACCACATAATACATATAAACTAGCTATAAAAGCTACCTCTACCATATAATACATATCAATTAGCTATAAATTTGTCTCTACAATTAGCCATAAAGGCTATCTCTACCATTAGCCTTGAAGGCTATCTCTACCATTAGCTGTAAAAGCTATCTCTACCACATATCAATGCATAGTCATGCCACACACCTCTACACATCAAGTATACCAACTATCATAAAATGGGCCAGCCTTGGTGCCTTAGACCCATTGATATGGTGAGAAAACTCACCTCGAATGCAGAAGCTTCTTGAAGAAATCCTTAGTTGCTGCCCTGTCCACTTCCTTAATCCAGGTATGAGGGTAAAATAACCATTCTACCCCTGGCCTAGTATGATCCAAAACTAAAGCCTAAATCTCAAAACAAAACCCAACATTATGTAGGCTTTCCAAGCCCACCAGTGGTCTACTAATTGCCTAATTTGCTCAATTGGGCCCAATCCCTCTAATGGGCCTTACCCTAAGACCAAACATACTCCTGGCCCAAAACATCTGAATCCTGATGGCCAACTAAGGCCTAAAGACCCAAAGTTCACTGCTTGGCCCAACCCGAGGCCCAAACACTACAAGCCCATAACTGACGAGTACGTGGGGCGTACTCCTATGTACACTAAGCGTACTGGCTGAAGATGCTGTACGATGCGCGTACCTGCATTTACGCCCAATTTACTCCTCTTTTAAGCTACTTTTCCAATAAGTGCTTAATACTTGGGATTTCAACATCAAACTTTAGATCTAATTCCACTAAGACGTCTTAAGGCATAAAGTTGGAAACTTTATGCTTTTGCATGCTCTATATGCTCTTAAAAACCCATTAAGACCTTTCCAAGGGTCTTGACCATGCATGAGGTTCGAATACTTATCAAGATTACATTTTTATGAAGTAGATGGACCAAAGGACCTCATATCTACTCTTCCTAAGCTCTGGAGTTGCTTAACTCCCAATAAATAATCCATAAGTTCATAAGAAGCACCAAACAAGCCCTAATCTAGATCTTAAGCTATAAGATAACAAGATAGAAACATTATACCTTCTAAGACTTGCAAATGAGCTGGAGAACCTGGATCCAAAAGCTCTTCCCTGATTAATGAGACTCCAAGATGATCACTCCCCTTCAAGAACACTAAGATGCACTCCAAAATGGCCTTATAAGTTCACACTCTCACAATTAGGGTTAAGGTTTCAAAGAGGGGTTTAAGGGTGAGAAGGAGGTTGACCCTTGAGGGTGTAATGTTCTTTATATAGTGCCACACCCTAAAAATTAGGGTTTAGTGACTCTGAGCGTACGTTAGGCGTACTTCTCGTACATTGGGTGTACGTCTCCAACACCCGCGACCATTTACTCCATCTACGTTGGGCGTACTCTTGTGCTGGCCACCTTGCATGCATGGGATCTTCTTGTCACCAATTTCCATTTGGGGCTAAAATTGACAATAACTTCAAAGTGCCATATATCCTTCATTCTAAGTCTGTTTCCGATGAACTTTATATCCACGAAAACGTGGCGGGAAGCCCTACGCTCCAATCCTTACCCCCAAGCCTAAAACCTTCCAGATAAGACCTAGGACCCATAATAGACCAAATCGTCCCTACCATTTGGATTCCTAGACCACAATCGAGTACTTTCAAAACAGGGTGTTACAGTGTACATCTCTTATAGTCACATAAAGTTTTTATAACTGTGACTATTGTGGAACTTGTAGTCACATGGATGTAATAATGCATCACACATTGTTATGATTTTGACACACAAGTATTGCTTAAACATGACAATACATAAAACATTAGTCACATGATTATTTAATAAAGTGACATGTGATATCTTTTTAACACACCAAAATTTTCAATGTTGAAATGATTTTTTGATTATGATATGACTAATATTTATCTAAAGTCACATGAAATTTTTGTAATTGCAGTTGTTTTTGGTCACAAGTTTGAATGAACATCGACAATTATAAAAATTATAAAACCCAAAAAGAGAATATTATTAAGAATAATATAATAAAACGCATAAATCAGTTCGCAATTTAAATATTAAATACAAAAACTTGTAATGAAGACATATCTACAAACTGTACGAATGGAATCGATATATTGTAACCTAAATTAAAAATCATATCTTCGATAGTTTTGGCTTGTTCATTTAGCTCGTTATCTGCTTGATCATTCCATCTAGCATTATAAAACATTTATTTTGCCTCTTAGAAATGTGAATTTAAGTGTTTTGATTGGATGTTGGATTTGGTACCTGTTGCAACAAGAAGTTGTAGGTATCAATTCAACTTCCTAATCTTTTCATGTCTCGAGTAATCTCATCTTTCCTTCGTGAACTGTATTTGCAGGTAGAAAATTTGTGGTATCTGGAAACTGCATTTCAAGATCCAACATTACATTACAGTCTCGAATTATTTGATTTCAGATTTTCTATCTAACAATATTGAATAGTTACCATCCAATTCTAGTAACTTATCACATGACTGCATCTATTCACGAACTAATGGAAGATGTTGAATGTAATCTTTATGCATTGACGACAACATCCCTTTTGTCCCACCTTGTTGTCCATGTAAAAATAATCAAGTTACTTGAAATATATTTGAAACCAAGGACAAGGCCCATGTTACACTAAACAGAAAGTAAATCATGTTCCACAACCGAAAGAATTTCACACCTGAAAACATGCATAATTGAAATTCTTAATATTAAAGAAATGTGAATAATTAACTTTGAATCAATACTTTATTTTCTTAATCAATCATGTATTAGCGTGTATAATATATGGAATTGTTAGCCATGGCAGATGGAAGCTATATATTTTTCAAAACGCATAATCTTACCTTGAGGAGATCGTCACGGACATATTTTGTTAGCCATTGCAGATGGAAGCTATATATTGGCTTTCCAACATGCATACAATATTTTAATTTTGTAACCTGTTGGTCTAGTGTGAGAGCTTGACCTCCCTATATAACAAGGGTGTCGGAGGTTCATACAAGAATAATTTACTAAACAGTGCATGTACAAACATAATTTACCTTGATGCTTCATTAAGCAAAGGAATTCCTTTTCTAATCCAACCCTAAAGCCCTAGTGGATGACAGATAATCAGCCTTAACCATGACTATTATACATCATATAGTCATACCATGTAAAATAATTAAACAATTGCTAAAAGCTTAGCATGAATGTAGTTCATGATCAGAATAATATCAAGAAACCCCTTGGGTCAGAGCATTGCAGGTTTTGATTGGACTAAATTTGCATGTATAGTTGTATACTAATTGGGAAATGAATGGTTAGAAATACCTTCAAAGTCGATTAATCAATCTAGCTTGCATTAAATACTTAACCATGAAAACATATGAATCTGCCATTCATCAATCTGCAAGACAAATGTATTGTTACTTATGTAGTACATAAATCGAGTAAAACAATAGCATATTATAAATAGAGATTCATGACATATCTAATATATATAAAATTTCAACTACAAGCAAAACCAACAACATAAATCAACTAAAGAAACAAAGAACCATTAAACAAGGAACAAGAGGAAGAGTAATTGAGGGAGACAAGAGACAAGTGCAAAGGCGTTCAAGATAAGGGATTACAACCCAAAATGATAGATCGTCATAGTGAATGATAAAACAAAGTTCAGACAATAACCTATAACAACCCATAATGCTAAATGGATCTACCATAACTTACAAGAATAAACCATTTACTTTGCAATCAACCATAAAAACTTCAATCAGTTCATAAGCAGATGAAATTTTCTTGCCCCTTCGTCTTCTCTGAGGTGCCTATTGATCATCCCAAACCCAATTTGCTCCTAATTAACCAATTCGAACAGGAAGAAAGGCTACATTCGAGAGGAAGCAGAGGAAACTGGGATGAAGTGATGAGGCATTCAACGGTTGTGGCGATGGTTCTTGTGTAAGTGGTGTGTAGTGGTGAAGGGTATGTGTGTGTGTGTATGTGTCACGTATTGTATCACAGTTTCTCGTGGGTTATGGTGTGGAGGTCGACAACGGTGAGTGGCTCTTGACTATCGGATGTGTCAAAAGCGAGGTCGCCATATATGGACCAACGATGGTGAATTAACTAACATTATGTTTAGTCGGTGGCCGATTTTAGGTTAGAGAGAAGATAGATAGTAGAGAAAAGAGGGAGGAGCATATCTGGAGTGTTCCAAAATGGAATTAGGTCTACCAATGAGGTAAATTGAAACTGGGAAGCGGGAGTGAAAATGAGAGAGACAACCTGAAATTATCAGATTAAATTTAGATTTTTTTTTAAAGAAAAGCTAAAATTTTCAAGCTCTCACACATAAAATTATCATATTTAATTTTGAAAAGTTATACAAAAACTAAAATTATCAAACTCTCAAAGTTAATGTTTGACATATATTATTAAATAAATTTTCAACAAATAAACCATAAATTATATATATATATATATATATATATATATATATATATATATATATATATATATATATATATATATATAGGTAAGTGTGACAACCCGAAATTTCTATTATGAACAATCATTCACTTCAATAGAAATCAGAACTGTTTTTGCTATCAGTTAAGCATTTTGGAGTCAGTTTAAGTGTTTTAAAGCTTAGTACTTCAAGGAATAACAGGAGAGAGGATGCCCTAGGTTCATTATGCATCATTTTCGCAAAAAATCCAAGAGTTAAGAGTTTTCGGACCAAATAGTGTGTGGATCGAAAACCCCCATGAGTATATATATGACACTTAACCATATTTGTCACTTTTTCAATCTTTCAAGAACAAGAACCGAAATCCTCTCAAGTATCATCCGATTTTTCCTTCTAAATCTTTAAAAGGTAAGTGTTTCTTACCTTATCTATTTGATTCCTCCCATATTCAAGTGTTCTTACATGATTTCATCCATGAAATCATTCCATTTATGTAGATCTTCAAGTGTTCTTAGTTACACCAAGAACACACACTAGTGTTTTGGGCCGAAAATCACCTTCTTTGCTTCCATATTGTAAGTATCTATCTCCTATACTTGTTATCTAGTAAGGGTACTTAATTTAGAGCCTTGAAATCATCATTTTTCCAAGAACAAAAGGGGTTTTCGGTTAGTGCATCTCCTTAAACCGAAAACCCTAAAGAAAGGTGTCTTTGTGACTTTAAGCCTTTCTAATGCTTAGTATTGAGTCTAGAACACTTATTTACTTGTTGAAAGCCCTTGGAAATCACCTTATGCATCAAAGAACAAGAGTTTTCGGCCAACCTTTGGACCGAAAACCTCTTGGACCGAAATCCATATGAACCGAAAGCAACTTGGACCGAAAACTCCCTTAAGTGGCTATACAACCCTTAGATGCAACCCTTAATACTACTAGCACTTGAATCAAAGTGTTTTTCCATATCCTAGGGTGTCTTAACTTGGTAAATTAGTTGTTAACTGACTAATTGTTTACATATATGTGTTATTATATGATGAATAGGATCCGTGTGTGTGCTCAAGCCTTCACTTGACACTTAGCATCCTATACCATCCGTTCATCCAAACCACTCACTACAGGTGAGTTCATACCCTTTAATTAACCTTTGAAATGCTTTTAAATGTTTTTAAATGCTTTATGGGGGGATACAAGTTGAACCATGTTGGTTATTAGATCAATCATATGTGATTAATAACAAGCATACAAATGGATTTTCCATACTTTAAACTGTTGTACTAAACAAATGACTTCAAATTGTTTATCAAACTATGTTACATGCCAAACTCTTTATCAAATTCACTTTCGTATACTAAACCTTTCTTTTACAGTTTCCAAACTTATATATTGTTAAAACCATGTCTACTACGTATATAGTTATATAAATAAGGTTTGAAGGACTTAGGAGAGATAACCCACTTTACTTCTTGTCCTTGTTTGGTTGTGGTCTTAAAGTACCTGATTGTTTTTCCGGGTATTGTTGAATCCTTAGTTATATATTATGTATATATGTATAGATATAAAGACTTTTATCTCAGTTCAGTACATTCAGTCATACAAACAACTCTACTAATAAACTATAATAGGTATAGTTTAGGGTTATAATACTTACTAATTGTAGTCCAATGAAGCATACAAGAGTCAGTTCATTCATGAGTCATTACTTATTACTATGAGAACATATACAACTATACTAGTATGAGAACATATACAACTATAATAGGATGAGAACATATACAACTATATTAGGATGAGAACATATGCAACTATACTAGGATAAGAACATATACAACTATACTATGATGAGAACATATACAACTATACTATGATGAGAACATATACAACGATATTATGATGAGAAACAATACATTACATATACAATTTGATCGATTCAGAATTTGATAGAGTGAATGTCTTGGGCTTTAAAGGAATAGAGTTTAGACCCTATCAGATATTGATGATATCGGTTAAGTGATTAAGGCCCTAAAATTATGCTTTGAAGCAAAAGAGTAAAATTGGAAAGGTGATATTTCAGGCTCCTTGCATAAATTAAGCATTTTAGTTCGATATTGTTTTAGTCAAAATTAACTAGATAGTAGTGGGGATCGTCAATCCCTTTCCACGCATATAAAGATCGCCGAAAACAAAGTTGAAACAAAGAAGTTATGATTGTTTGAAGTTGAAATGGATGTTTGTTGATAGGCCAAGGTTCTTTCAAGAATTGCTTGTTAGAGTTGCCTGATTTATGATTTCTGATAACCTAGGGATATCATGTTATGCTATATGAAGCTGACATTATTCTTGTTGTTGTTTAGTGTATACATAATGGTTGTACATAACTAAGATTTATAGCCTGAGAATGTTTGATTTAGCCTTATTTTCTATTCCTTCTCTGGTTGTGGGCTTAGAGTAGAATCAATTATTCGACTGCCTATCAAATCCAGTGCTATGTATGATTAGCATACCCAAGGCAACTATAGATTTAGTGAAAGTTTCGTGAGTTGGGTTTGGATTGTTAGAAGGCTAGAGTGAGGATCTGATAGTTACTTTTAAGAGAGTAAGTATAGGAACTATGCGTACCCTAGTCGCTTGGGGCCTAATGGCCTAAGTAAATTGTTACGATCCTTCGAGAAAATTACGGGTAGGTGTGGAAGGTAGTATAGACCTGTACTACGGGAATCACAGGACCCGTACGCGTATCAAGGAAGTCATGAGTTCTGAGGATGAATGGTTAAGTAGTGATGTATTCGGGGTTATGGTTATATCCCGTCCTCTATATATAGGAACAATTCTCTCAAAAACGTTACTCTCTCTTCTGACAAACATCTCTCTATATAGGCATAAAGGGAAGTCGGAAAGGAACAGCTAAGCCAACAGTTCAGAACTGCGAACCTTGTCTAAATAAGTGAAACCTAAACAGACTCGCCTATGAAATTAATACTTTATTACAATAACATACCAAAACCACAAAACGAGTTCGCATAAAATCTTGACAGAAAAAAACATTGCGAAACCCTACACATATATAAGTATGAATTTGAATTATGTTAGAAATTTGGGGTAATAAAGGCACTTGGATATTTTGAGAATTGTGATTGCACTTTCAAATCAAAGTATTTGGGTGGTACTCTCTAATCTTTGATTGGATAAGACTCAAAAGAGAAAAGAACAGAGAATAAGATGTATGCATTTTGTGAGTACCAGAAAACTGACCAAAATTTGGTTAAAAACCTCATTTGTCTTAAAACTATCCAAACTGTTATAAAGCAGTTTTCTCAACAGTCAAAACTGTTATAAATCTGTATTTTCTATAAGGATTAATGCAAAGCCAAAAACGAGTAAAATATTCAAAATTTGGATTTTCTAATGCATTTTTAATACAACAATATAATCCAAATAAAAAAAATTACAGGGGCGCTGCCCCCGAATCCCCCGTTTGTTGAGGGGCTTCGTCCTTAAATGACAGTCTACTTTTAATCTTGAATAAACTTAAACAAATGTGCACTCCGCACCTTTCATACTTGTTTAATATTCATTAGAATTGATTTTTGGTCAATAAATCAACCCATTACACTTAAATACATTTAGTGAAACAAATCACCAACAAATTATGGCTCTACTTTTATTTTAGATTTTAATATCTATATTATTAATTACTATTATTTTTAGTTTTTTAGTTATTCAATTACTTTCGTATCAACAAAACATAATATGTTACTTTTATAATTTTTTATATTTGTGAATACCAGTTTAGAATATATAGTGTGGTTTTGGATTACCTATGATAATTTAAACAATGTACAAGTTACAATTACACCGCCTCTAATTCAAACAGTATTTTTGGATTACCTATGATAATTTAAACAACGTACAAGTTACAATATGGCATAGTAAAGAATCGACCAACAAACACACTAATGGAACCGTGGCTTACAAATATGAAATGTTCTTCAACTATTCGTTGTATTCCTGATATATAGTTTATATAATAGGAGTTAATTTTGTAATAGAAAAACATATTAATTGACTTAGTTTATCGAATCCATGTTTCCTTTTGAAACAAACTTCAAATCTTAAATTGAAAACTTTTCAAACAATTTGGAACAACGTTCCGATAGAAGGTTGGTTCAACTTATGTAAAAGGCCACAAAAAATATTTTTTGACCTATTTTCTTTCAAAATGATAGAGGTGAACATTGTGCGGTTCAGTGCAGTTTTTAGCCAAAATCGAACCGAAAACCGCAACTTTGGTTTTTTGAAGTTTAGAAAGCGCACCGTTCGGTTTTTATGCGGTTCGGTTTTTTCTTTGCGGTTTTTTGTCAGTTTCTTTTATTTGTTTTTTTTTTTTTTTTTTTTTTTTTTTTACCTTTTTACTAAAACTCAGGAAACTCAACGAGTTACTTTGAATCAGATAAGAAGTGTTATTCATTTTTTTGAGAAACTTTATGTAAAGATGAGGAACGCCAAATTTTTCATCCCCAACAATGTGCGACTCATCAAAGATGTAGGTTAATAGCCATAGACTTTACTCTTTTATATGAAATGTGAGAATGATGAATGTTTTATCTCAAATACGATGAAGGATACTCTTATAAGGCTGACAAAATTAAAGCCTAAATAATATTTTAGAGATGAACCGATACCACCACCTCTTGGTTTGAAATCAAACAACATAACTAGTCATCCAACATGCTTCTAATGTTTGAATATAATACAAATTAAATATAATATTTGTTTCACATGTACATACAATAACATTAATTAATGTATTCATAAAAATGATATTATTATCACTAATACTCTTAATATTAAAATGTTAAAAATGCAATAAACATTATTTGTTCTTGTAAATATCACTATATGTATGTTTAAAAATATATAATCCTCATCTGATAAGATAAATATTTATATTTATAAAAATTTTAATTGTCGTTAGTTCTTCGTTCTTACAAATATCAACACTTAATATATATATATATATATATATATATATATATATATATATATATATATATATATATATATATATATATATATATATACTAGTTTATAACTCGTGAGAACCACGGTTAGAAAATTAATTAAACTTTCTAAGTAAAAACTCAAAACTATTAATTAATAATTTTAAATAATTTATTAATTAAGAGATATTATGTTAGTTATATATAAAATTATAATCGTTGATTCAAATAAATATGTAAAATATATTATCTTATAATTTGTATAAATTTTATTATGTATAATTTGTTTAATTTAATTTTATTTTTATTCTAATGCTATTAATTTAATGTAATTAAAATGAGATTTAAATTTTGAAATTTGAAATTTGAAATGGAGAATCAATAGATTGACAAGTGTCATGATATTAATTACAATACTTAACATGGTGACACTTACAAAAGAACTAATCTTTTATTAGTATAGGGATATATATATATATATATATATATATATATATATATATATATATATATATATATATATATATATATATATATATATATATTAGTTTATAACCCGTGCGAACCAGGGTTATAAAATTAATTAAACTTTTATAGTAAAAACTCAAAATTATTAATCAGTTATTTTAAATAAATTATTAATTTAAGAGATTTTTTTTAGTTATGCGAAATTATAATCGTTGATTCAAATAAATACGTAAAATTAAGTTTTAATATATATATTAGACATTTTTTATTCGTGAATTAATGAAAATATTAATATAAAATTTAAATTTTAAAATAGAGAATAAATACATTGACAAATAGAATCACATTAATGAGGATGTTTAAAAATTTTAAAATAGAGAACTCATATATTGACAAGTGGCAACACATTAATTAAGAAGTCTAATATGATGATACGTGACAAAAGAACTACTCTTTTATTAGTATACTAGTTTATAACCCGTGGCCCGTGGGAACCACGATTAAACTTTTATAGTAAAAACTCAAAATGATTAATCAATTATTTTAAATAAATTATTAATTAAGATATGTTTTTATTAGTTATATGAAATTATAATCGTTGATTCAAATAAATATGTAAAATTAATTTTTGATATATATTAGACATTTTTTATTTGTTAATTAATGAAAACAATAATATAAATTTTAAATTTTAAATTTTAAATTTAAATTTAAAATAGAGAATAAATACATTGACAAATAACATCACATTAATGATGATGTCTAATAAATTTAAAATAGAGAATTAATAGATTGACAAGTGTCAATACATTAATTAAAAGGTTTAATATGATGACACATGACAAAACAACTACTCTTTTATTTTATATATATATATATATATATATATATATATATATATATATATATATATATATATATATATATATATATATATGAAAAATAAATATTAGGGTTACAATTAAATTTAAAGTAATTATACAAATAGTCCCTAGGTTTAGAATATTTCTCCAAATCTATCAATCCTTAATTTTTGATCAATCTCAAAGAAATGCTTAAAATTAGAATAGTCAAAGGTCAATTTTGTTTAATGCCTAGAAATCATCTCTAATTCAAAACTTATTTCAATTCTTTTAAAGGATAATGACTTAAAAAGGTAATGAAGTTTCAAAAATGTACAAAAAATACCATTATTTTATTTTTAGTACTCAAAATACCATTAAAGTATATTTTTTTATACACAAAATACCAATGAAGTACACATTTGTTGAAATAATACCTTGTGGGTAACCTATAATAACCGGTAAAATGGTATTTTGTGTACAAAAAAAAAAATAATGGTCTTTTTTGTACATTTTTAAAACTTCGTTACCTTTTTAAGTCATTTTTCATTCTTTGAATGTAATGGAAATTTAGCTACTTTTTATAAAGAACCCTCCACTTCACTTCGGCCACTACTGTTGTTCATCGCCACCCTCCACCACCATGGCAAAACCCTTTTTCTTATTCTTCCTCCTAATCATCTGCCTACTTTCATCAACGCCGAAATCTCACCGGCCACCTCCGTTTTCTCGGCAAATCCCCACGGCTTCTCAAAACCCAAAAATTCTTGTTCAGCCGAAGTACACTTACCAGACACGATACTTTGATCAGACTCTTGATCATTTCAGTTTCAATGATCTTCCCAAGTTCCAACAACGTTATCTCATCAACTCCTATCACTGGGTGGGCCCAAGCCCTAGTCGTTTGGGCACAATCTTCCTTTATTGCGGCAACGAAGGCGACACCGGTTCGCTGCCAACACCAACTTCGTTTGGGAACTCGCCCCTCGTTTTGGTGCCATGGTCATCTTCCCCGAAGTAAAAGCCCTAATCACTCTACTCTACATTAATTTGTTCACTTGCAGACCTTTAATAATATAATTTTATCAAAAGCTGTGTGATTTGATCTAGCATCGATATTATGGTGAATCGATGCCATATGGAAGCCAGAAAGAGGCATACAAGAATGCTTCTACTTTAGCCTATCTAACAGCCGAACAAGCACTTGCTGATTACGCTCTTCTCATCACCGATTTGAAGAAAAATTTATCAGCCGAAGCATCACCTGTAATCTTGTTCGGCTGATCATACGATGGAAGTAATATCTTTTCCAACAATTTCAACAAAAATTAAACAAGCACTTGCTGATTACGCTCATCTCATCCCATTTACCTGAAGTACCTGGTTACCACAATGTTTTAGTTGAACACATGTGTATTTTGTTGGTATTCTGTGTACAAATAGTAACATTAATGGTATTTTTTGTACTAAAAAACAATAATGGTATTTTTTGAACATTTGGAAACCGGATAACCTACAACAGCCGGTAAAATAGTATTTTGTGTACAAAAAAAACAACAATGATCTTTTTTGTACACTTTTGAAACTTCGTTACCTTTTTAAGTCATTATCCCTTCTTTTAACTTAACATTTAATAGAATGAACAGGTATTAAAGCCACCGTCTATAAAAACCAATCAAATCAAAGAAACAACTTAACTCAAAATGAAATAAATAACAGTTCGGTATAATTTGTGTCAAGCATTAAAGACACCATCAATGCAAACCACTGTCCACGAACCTTTATAGATTCCAAAATCATAAAAAGAATTAAAACGAAACGGTTTCACCCCACGTAAAACATTATATATTGATATTTCTACACACTCTTTGCATCTCTTTGAAGACAAACACCAGACCACCAGACACGGTCGCCGGAATAACCACTGTGTTATGCAGCACCGCCAAATACTCAACCATCTCTCCTTATATCTCTACGTTCACACACCTGCACCACCACACACAACTACCTTTGATCTCCCTACACCTGCGTTTTACCAGCTTCAGACACTAAGCATAGCGAAACACTAGCTCTAAAATCCTAACTCTGAAAAATCATAATAATTACAGATTATCGATCACCACCACCACTACTACCCTAGATTTCGTTGTTCATCAACTTCACCCTCCTGTTAAATCTGTTTATTTTAACCACTGGTAGGGTAGTGGGTAGCGTGGAGAATGAAATGTTCGTAAACCTGTGATGGAATAGAACTTCCCTAGATCGGGTCCTTCCTGCATAACGATTTCAGAAAATTAGGGCTTCGGTTTTTGTTAGTTTGCTACAAATATCGAATTTAATGTTTTTTCTTTTTAACTGGAATTTCTAAAAGATGAATACAATTTAAAGGTTTTCTTCATCTGATGTATGCGTATTTTCATGTGTTTTATTGAAAATCAATTTTTCAAATTCTAGTGTGTATGTGTGTTCTTTCAGAAATCAGTAATGAAAATGAACATGAAAGATGAAGATAGAGATCTACAACGATACTCATTGTAATGGGTGGGAGTTGGATTTGAGATATGTTATTTGAATTTAGAATTTCCATACAGAGATTCACACCAAATATGAAATGGTTTATAGCTTTTCATTTAGATGTTATATATGGTAAAAGGTGGTGGTGGGACCCAGTCTTCTCATTAAGTGTATTTTGATTTTATCAATTTTGTTAATCGTATATATTTTTTTTTCTGGGTTTCTTCTTCATAGATGAGGATGATGAAGGAGAATGAAGTAGGAGGGAAGATGATGAACTGGAAAGGGAAAATGAAGCGGGAGGGAAGATGAGGGGTTAATTTCCAAATCAAAACAAATATAGTTGAACTAAACATATAATTTTAAGAAAACCACATAGACTAAATTCGTAATTTTAACCGAATAATAAAAACAACTTTGTAATTTCAATAACTTTTATAGATGGACAAGTGTCAATTGGTCATCGGCTCCTAACATGATACCCTAAATATTTATTTTTCAAAGCATTTAATCATATATATATATATATATATATATATATATATATATATATATATATATATATATATATATATATATGAGTAAGATCAAATGAGAACATTAAAAAGGTTGAGAACGTAAGAACAAATCTGAAATCATATAAACTATAAGATCTACGGTTTAGATCAAGTGTGCCATTTATGTCAAAATTTAAAGCTAATGGAGCCAATTTGTAACTTTTAAATGAACGTAAGATTAGTATAGGAATTTCATTCTTTTAGGATACATAAAATCAGCCTTTTAAATATGGAATACTTCTTTCTTTGAATATCTAATTCAATTAGGGTTTCTTATCAACCCTTCCAGCCATCAACCCTTTTCCGCTCGTTACTATTGACTGAAGTGTTGCGACAGAGCTATTGCCGGTGAGTTGCTATTGTATTTTATTTGTTATTGGGCGATGGTGAAGATAACCTACAACATCTTATTTGTCTAATTTCCATTGTTGATGCACGTAAGATTTCTTTGTTTTTCTTCTCGTTTTGGCCTTCACGTCAATATCCATAGCACTAGAATTCACGTCTTGAATTCCTTTATTTTTATGCATACTGAATTTTGATTTTTATGTTGATGAACTTTTCTTTATTTAAAATCCATTTTCACATTTAAGTTTTGCTAAAAATCAAAGAATGAATGATAATGCTAAACTCATTATTAATGGTGTGCGTAATTTCCAAAATATTAAAGATTTGATAAAAAAAAAAGTTAACTATGATTAATTGCTAGCCATCTTAAATTAGTTTTTGTAGTTTATTTTTGTTGATTAAATTTGGAGAGTTCGAAACAAAATCAAATCTCATATAGTTTTGATAGTTTGTGATTACAATGGACTGGACTTTAGATATTTTTTATGCTATTCATTTGATGAAATGTAATAGAGCTAGCCTTCTTACATTTTTTTTGGATATACAATTTTGTATGATATTCATTAATGACTATGTAATATAGCTTGTTTATGGTATTTTATTCACTGATGATTATATGAATAGTTTCGGATCATGTCACCTAGTTTTTTCAAAATTTTAATTAATATTATTGATATTTATTTTGTTTTAATGTACAGAAAAATAAATAAAGATTTCAAGGTCCTTCGGAAATGGAGTATTGAAGCGATAATATGTAACGAAAATTTATGAAGATCATGAGATATTTATTTGTGATTATAGAATAATTGTAGTAAATTTTTTTTGTTGTATCTATTTATGATTTTAAAAAAAAAAAAACTTAATTATGATACAGCAAATTCGTTTATTTGTTGTTTTCTTCATTTATGAATAAATGTATAATTAGTTATTTATGTAATTTATTTTACTATTTTACGTCTATAATTGTATTATTGAATATATATTTGATTTATATATGATTAAAGTATGTTGCATTCTTATATGATTAAAAAAAGTATTCATTTATGATTAAAATTATGTTGCAACTATATATGATTACAAATATTCCGACAAAAGATAAAATAGAAAAAAAAAAGTTGGTTTTTTTTTAATAATACGAGAAAACTGATAAAAAAAGATTTTTACATTAATTTAAGAAATAAAAAAATAAGTTCCTTATTTTAGGTAACCCTTCATTATGGCTAGATTTTAAGGATTTTTCATTTAAATTTGAATATGTTACAGTTTAATTTAAATATAAAATTACTAGTTTACCCTTATAAAATGATTGGTATAAAATTGTTCTCGCGTTCTCAACCTTTTTAGTGTTCTCATTTGATCTTTTCCCTATATATATATATATATATATATATATATGGTAAAAGTGAATATACCCTTAAGGGTATATAAGCTTAGGTACCCAAACTCACCATACTAACCGTTTTGTATCATATATATACATTGTAATTGTCTAATATTCTTATAATTCAACTTCTAAGTTGATTTCATTCAAAGATTTTTATAAATTTCACATTTATTTCCTCTTACATCATTTTCATTTTCAACTATAATATATATAGCCTAATTGATGTTCGTCAAAAAGATGTGATGTAAGAGGAAGATAATAATGAAATTTTGAAAATCTTGAAAGTAAATCAAGTTAAAGATTGAAGTTGAAGAACATTGTAATAAATATATCAAACAAAACGATATATTATGGTGACTTTGGGTACCTAAGCTTATATACCCTTAAGGGTATATTCACGTTTCCCTATATATATATATATATATATATATATATATATATATATATATATATATATATATATATATATATATATATATATATTGGAAAATGGAATATACATTACAGCTCCACCTAAACTTAGGTACTAAACCTTTTGAAAATACATTGTTTTACTATATAAATATTACGGTTAATGGATTCACGATTAATACTTCAAGATGTAAATTCAAGATCGATACAATAGGGTTTAGGGTTTCGGGTTTAGAGTTTAGGGTTTAGGGTTTAGGTTTATGTTTAGGGTTTAGGGTTTAGTGTTTAGGGTTAAGGTTTAGGGTTTAGGGTTAGGGTTTAGGGTTTAGGGTTTAAGGTTTAGTGTTTAGATTTAGGGTTTAGGGTTTAGCTTTAGTGTTTTGGGTTAAAATTTAGGGTTTAGGTTTAGGTTTAGGGTTTAGTAATGTTCACTTGGATGAAGTAATAAACGATAATTGAAGAAAGAAAACGGAGATGATAAAACGATAATGAAAGAAAGAAATGTTATGGAGAATGATATATTTACCAAGTGAAACCAAACTGAGTATATTTAGCATGTTAAAACGACATATTTTAGAGGTTTAGTACCTAAGCTTAAGTGGGGCTGTAATGTATATTCCGTATCCCATATATATATATATATATATATATATATATATATATATATATATATATATATATATATATATATATATATATATATATATATATATATATATATATATATATATAGACACACGTACACACATTTACTCACCCCTACAAAATGACACATTAGAAAGAAAAAAAAAACACTGTATATAGTTAGTTTTAAGAAATGCACAGCAAAATAAATGATTATTTTTACTAATAGTAAACACCAGTTAGTTTAATCGATTAACCTAAGAAAAAATACTCAAAGATTCTCTTAAGGTTTAAAATATAAGGATAAAATACTCTAGTTTGAGTGTTTTACAGCAAATCCATACACCTTTGTAGGTCCATGGAAGCAATCGAGAAAGCAACCGATAAGATTAAAATTGCTCTTTCTCTCTCTTTCATACACACACATCGCCTAACAATTCTCCTCTTTCCAGTGGTTCACCGGTCGTCCTGTCATGAAACTCTCTCTCTGATAGTTCATATTACTTTGGCTTCTTTCAATCGATAAATCACCTAACTTTACATCACTTGACGCTGTGTGTGGGAGGTTACTTACAACGTTCTAGCACAGGGTTTACTTACGAGGGTAAGTCGGATTTCTTACGATGATGTGCTTTTGATTCTTTAATTTTATGATTCTTCTTAGGTTTCCGTTATGTTAAGTTTGTCTAAGATTTGTCATCTTGAAGTATCGCGTTGTGTGATTTTGATGAAACCCTAATCTTAGGTTTTGGAGCAACTTCATTCTGGATCTAGGATTTCGATCTTATATCTTAGGTTTTGTGGAATTGGAGTCAAATATCTCATAGCTCGAATCATTTTATGCTACTGATACATCGATTGTAGTCACAAAGTCCACTCTCCACAAATAAGTTTAAGATCGATTATATAAAGTCCACAATTCCATTACTGTATTGAATCTGTGATTGTTTGAAACTTATTAACTGTAAATGACTCTTGTAAGATAAGGGCTTTGATGATCTTGAACTCATTGCTCCATAAAACCCTTTTAAATGTTTTTTTTTAAATACTTTTACTAGGTAAGTACAATGTCAACTCCTGCTAGAAAGAGGCTTATGAGGGATTTCAAGAGGTTACAACAAGACCCTCCTGCAGGCATTAGTGGAGCACCCCAAGACAATAATATAATGCTGTGGAATGCTGTAATATTTGGGTACTCAATAATATTAAAATCTCAAGTTCATTCTTTTTTGTTTTCCATGTTTATATACATTTATATTCCAATCACATATTATGTAATACATATTGTCTTTTTATTTCAGCCCGGATGACAGTCCATGGGATGGAGGTAACATCATTTTCTTTCCTCTTTTTATATTTTTTTCATTATCATGTAATGCTAAATTATTAAAACATCATTGAACTAATAGGTACGTTTAAATTGGCTCTACAATATTCAGAGGATTATCCTAATAAGGCACCAACTGTGAGATTTGTTTCTCGTATGTTCCACCCAAATAGTAAGTAACTAAGCAAAATCATAACTCTATAAGAAACAATTTATTATTTTCATGTAGTTTGCTTCAGTTATTGTTTACTAATAATACGTATTTGTATACAACAAACAGTTTATGCTGATGGAAGTATTTGTTTGGACATCTTGCAAAATCAATGGAGTCCTATCTATGATGTTGCTGCTATTCTCACCTCCATCCAGGTATAACTTTCTATGAATTTTTTTTATGCATTATATTAACGAAATACTAATGGGTTAAAATACATTCTATAATAAAAAATATATATGAAAATGAAAGTACATTGCTATTTTGACAGTCGTTGCTTTGCGATCCAAATCCGAACTCTCCCGCAAATTCAGAAGCTGCGCGGGCATTCAGCGAAAATAAACGCGAGTACAACAGGAGAGTGCGAGAGATTGTTGAGCAGAGCTGGAATGCTGACTAAATTGGTTATATCATATAATATATCCATGTAATAAAAATGTACTTTAAGACTTATTTTATTTTAGACGTTGTACTATTTTATATGTAAAATAAATACATGTTTTGGTTTTCTTTCAATTTAGGATTAAATTTAGGGAACACTGCAAAAATGGTCCTTGGGGTTTGCACTTTCTTTGGCTAAGGTCCAAAAAAGATTGAACTTGCAAAAATAGTTTCTTGCAAGGTGTGGTTGTGGTTTTGGTCTCTTAACTTGATACCACTAACCATATGTTAAGTACTAGGGAAATTACTAAATTAGTACAAAGGATGTCAATAGGGGCAAACGGGGATGGGCATCCCCCGCCCTCACCCCACCACCGAAATTCCCCCGTTCCTCTGCCCTCGCCCTTGTTTTCAAAATCTCTACCCTCCCCACCCCGCCCCTAAATCTTGGATTACCCCTGTCTCCGCATATGTTTGGGCTTTTTTTTTTTTCTGAGCTAAAAGAAATTATTTTATGGTTAAAAATAGTTATTTATATCATAATTTTAATGTAAAAAGCAAAAATAGTATAACATTTAAAAAACGTTATACTAACAATTTAAAAACATGATATTTTGTTGATTTTGGGAGTTCAAAATCATTGTTATCAACTTATTATTTATATATTTATATAATAATATAATTAATATATTAATGGGGTCCCCATTGAGGGTTCGAGATGGGATTGCCTACCCCGTCTCCGCCCCCGAAATTACAACAAAGGTTGATCTTGCCCCCGTCTCCGATTTTTTAAACAAATATCTCTAATATTGGATCAAGGTCTCACGTGATTTTTTAACAACCCTAATTAGTATCCTTATTATTTATTTTTATTGGTATATGTTATTCTTTTGCTCCCAACATCTATCGTACATTATATTAAATACACAACCCTAAAATCCATTTGCAATCAGCACCTACTCTTTATTTCATCTTCACTGGCAATCACATCTCTAACTCCACCAAACCCCTTTTCATGCTTAGGGATAAAAGAAGTACTTGAATCACATGGGAAAGACCAAACACTAAACTTTTGTGATGGATTTTGTGTCGATTACATGGTTATGGGACTCTCTATGAGATTGGTTCTAAAGAAATTTATAGGCTTAGGATGGTTATGGTATTAACATATATCATTAATTTTGTGTATATATATATATATATATATATATATATATATATATATATATATATATATATATATATATATATATATATATATATATATATATATATATATATATATATATATATAGAGTCAAGATCAAATAAGAAGGAAATTTTTGGTAGGAAGGTAAGAAGTTTTTTTTCTACATATTTTTTTCACGAACAAATAAAATGAATCATTAAATGATTCATTTGTAAGATGATTCACAAGAAAAAATTCTCAAAAAAACATCTCGATGATTCATTTATATAATGATTTTGTTGTTATTCACTAAAATTGTCATAAAAGTGATTTTTTTCATAATTTACTTAAAAATGAATCATAAAGATGTATTTTTAAGAATTTTTTCTTGTGAATCATCTTACAAATGAATCATCTAGTGATTCATTTTCTTTGTTCGTAAAAAAAATATGTAGAAAAAGAACTTCTTACCTTCCTATAAAAAAAAATTTCTTACCGGATCTATATCCTATATATATATATATATATATATATATATATATATATATCAAGATTATAAAAAACGTTCGACATTAGCTAGTCGGTGGACTGGAGTCAAGGGATTAATCGGCTAGGCGGTGATTTATCGAGAGATTAATCGGGTACCATTAATTGCTAATTGATTTTAAAAAAATTAAATATGACTAATATCATATCAAAGAAACAAAATAGGTTAATATGATCAATACAATACTAATCATATCTCAGATTGTTTCCATTGAAATAAAACTTCTTCAAAATGTTAAAATTTTATTGTTTTATAATGTTTCACTCATTATGTATGCAGAGATTAACCTCTAGGTGCCATCTAATCGGTCGAGTAGCGCCTAGGGATTAATCGGGACCTAGTCGGAATTTTTACAACATTGATATATATATATATATATATATATATATATATATATATTATTATTATTATTATTATTATTATTATTATTATTGTGGTTTTAAAAATATACTATAGTTTATATGTTATGTTAGCAATATAAAGTTTCTTAGGTATATTTACTTACACCCTAGAATGGAGATTTATGGTATTGTTTTTATTATTTATGCTATGATTTGGATTTATTTATTATGAACTTTAAATGTTATAAATGGAGGTGTGATGTGAATGCAATGTAAAGTCATGGCAAATTATAATGTTTTTCAAGACGTGATAATTTTATAAACATTAAAAAAGATAAATGATATAATTATAGAATTATATAAAATATATCTAATTTTTATAAGTGTTATATCATTTAATATGAAAGTTATAAATTTCAATGTTATATGTCTAATAAGAAAGAAAAACAAATCGCGTCATAACGTGATAAGACGCACATTGACTCGTTATTTGGGTGCTACGAGTAACAAATCCGTCTTGGATGTTTTTGATACGGCTACACCATACATCGCGTCATGACATGTCTTGATGCACGATATGGTGTGTCTTTTAGAACGATGTTAAATTTAGATATTTTAAAATTTGTACGTTAGATGATTTCAAGTTAATTTTAGGATGATGTTGTGATCATGTTTTCCGGAAATTTCAACAAGTGATATTTAAGACATTGTGATCATAAATGGAAACCCCGGGGTATACTTCCAAGCCCGATGGTTATTTACTACTCGGGTTTGGTATATAGTTTTATAATCGATTATGGGACTGGATCACCGATACCCATGCCAAATGTGTCCCATTGCCATCCCTATGATGTCTTCTTCCTCCTTGCCTTTTCCTTCATTGGATACCAAAAATGAAACAAATCACCACCCTCCTAAAGCAAACTTGAGAATGAATCCAAATGAGGGATTGTGAATGTGATTCAACAAATCCATAATCTCTCGTCTTCCCTATACTGTCTTCCTATCCTACACCCATCCTTTTTTTAGATGCACCTCCATCGACTTCCACTACCTCTGACAATTCCCTTCACCTCCTACTTTCTTCTCTACTTTTTCCCTATTCTTTCCTATTACACCTCACTCTAAATACATAAAAAAAAAATCATAAATTTTACATTAATCCACCTACATTAAATAGAAAATAAAATATAATACTGAAACAAAATATAATTTTAGATAAATACACACACATCAAAAAGCTTCATCACGTTTGCCATGTATTTTTATTCAAATTAAGAGAAATCTAAATATATGTGAAACGACCACTAAAGTTTGTTATGTAAAATGCTTTATTTTCGTATGTTTTTATTCAATTTAACTGATTCAAACAAATTTTTTTCGTAAAAATCGGCTAGTTTGTTCCGTTCTAAAAAAGGGCATAAACCGGTGCTCGTTGATCCATTCCAACCGCTTTGAACCAATTTTTAAAACATTGGTGTTAGTAAATGCAAAGCCTCATTTTTATTATATAATATCAAGTTTATTCTCACATCATGGTTTTTTAAAGTCCTTTTGTTATTGTTTGGTCAACTTTGTGAGGAATTGTCATAAATTACTAAATGGCATTTATGATGGCCTAGCGAGGATCGTTTTGGTAGAAAATACGTTAAAAAGAGTTACTCATATTCGAATCCCATAGGCTTCATTTGTAGAGTGCCCATTTGTTCAAAAAATGTAGAATGTAAGGTGCAGGGAAAGAAAAAACAAGCTGTGGTGTAAGCTAACCGCACAATGTGGTTACACTTTACACACATGTTAATGCAAATATGGTTAATTCTGAGGATTCAAATGCATATAACGAATCAGAAAAATGCTCTTACGCCCTAACGTGTAATGAATTAAACTATATATATATATATATATATATATATATATATATATATATATATATATATATATATATATATATATATATATATATATTGGTTTGTAAATGACGAGAAACTTTATAGCAATAAATATAGTAAAAGCATAGTAGTTTACTGAATAATGAAATATTGTAACAACTAACCGACAACCCGTAAAGCTCTTCTTACATTCTTGATAGCAAATTGGTTGATCAACTATTCGTAGGCTATACTCTCTAACAGAGGCAGGGCCGACCCCAAGATTTCAATGGTCTTGTGCAATTTAGTAAAATAGGCCCTAAAGCTTATAAATAAATAAAAAAACATAAAATTCTTGTTTTTCATAGTTGTAATATACATAAAATTCTTACATTTTTCATGTCAAACACATTTTAATTCCATGAGGTATATTACAGAAAAAGAAAACACATATGATTTATAAATTTCTTTTTTCCTTTGTGCTTTTTAGATTTCCTCTCTTGATCAACCAAGCTAAAATCTGATAAACTGAAATGTAAAAGAGAGAAATATAAAAAGAATAATTCAATAAAATTTAAAACATAATCTGAATTGTATAAATCACAAATATAAAAATTAGAAAGTTAGAAAAGATTTATTGCTTTACCAATCAAAAAACCACTTGAACAAAAACTAAGAACAAGGAGAATTCGATAGCCAACACACAATGAATCTTTTGAGCAACACTGTTATGTAATAGGAACAATAAAACACAAACTCAAAAATATAAAATCTCTCACATTGTGCAACAAAATCAGAAAATAAGAGTAAAAGTAAAAGATTTGAAGAAAAAAACTGATATGCAATTCTAGAAATCAGAAAATTACATTCTGATTTTTCAACACTTCAAAAAAATTCTAAAAATCTAAAATTTCTAAACCTCAATGTTGGATTCATAGTCACACACTGAGTCATAAAAAATGAAAGGAAAAACATTCATTTAATTCTTACAAATCAGAAATGAAAAAAACAAAAAAACAAAACCTTATTTACTTGTACCTACAAAATTCATAAAATGATTTCCTCAATGCCTTGTTCTTCTGTATTTCGAAATTGGTTTCCTTATTCCTTTGATTTTGGAAACTGATTAGTGTCTACCTTAAAAAAAAATAGAGATAAAAAAAACTAATTTTCGAAAAGAAAGAAGAAGTGAAGAACAAAGCTTCTATGAAATTTGATTAGAGTGATACCTTCACTAGTGGTTTCCTAATTCCTCAAAACTTGTGTGAAATTTGAAGCTTCTAAAACCTGAATCTGATTTTCGAGGAGAAAGAAGAAGTGAAGAATGATGGTAATACCTCTAAGAACTCAAATCGAATGATATTTCTTATTGCCTCAATGCATCTAATAGATTGTAAAATAAAATCTAAAAATGTTGCTTCAACCTACAGCAATATTAAAGTAAGCGTAATAATCAACAAGAAAAAATACAGAACATACATTTCGTATTATTAAGTCACATTGGCATATAATTGCAAATCCCGTATGAGAAATGACTTCCAAAATCTTAAACACACAATGTACACGTGCATTATATTACATAGGGTTTTATACAGAAAAATCATGTTATTTTGGAATTTTTTTTGATAAAATCATAAAAGTTTTTTTTTTAAACAGAAAAATCCCATTATTTTGGGAAAATCATATGAGTGTAATTTTCTGTTAAAATATAAAAAATGGTTTTTTCATTAATTTGGGTAATATGTTAAAAAATCAAAAATTTTCCGTTGAAATTTTTTTTAAGACTTTATTAAAAAAAATCCTAAAATAATGAGACATTTTTTTTTGCTTAAATCGCTATTAATTATGCAATCAACAATCTTACTAGCAACTTTTTTCTCTTTTTCTCGAAATTTTCGTTTATCATAGACATGTGAATGATTTGCCTCAATTAACAAATTCAGGATATATATATATATATATATATATATATATATATATATATATATATATATATATATATATATATATATATATATATATCATCAAAATTTGTTATCTATGTCATTTAATTATCTTTATTTCGATTGTTTTGTGTTCTTTTAAAAAATAACTTTGGAATAATTATAAAGCCACTTGTCAAGACCTAGCAAGGATCCACATGAAAAAGAAAGTACATTTTAACCAAGTGGCTTTTTAAATTTTCAAAGTTATTTTTTAATTAGGTTATCTATGCGGTTATAATGTGTAAACGGGCTTTCAATGGAAAATCTAGAATGACTTTGGGCCTTCAAATGGGTTTGCTTAAGCCAGATTTGATAGGGACAAATAAATGTCTTATAGAAAAAACATAAATTATAATAAATAACAATGTATTTCTATTGATTTTTATTTATTAAAGCATTGCACTTTAGCTTTATTTATTAAAATATTGTATTTTGAAAAGTCTAAATAATTATATAAAATTATAAATGGAATTGAAATAAAATAATTATTGTTATTATTTGGGTATATTTTTCAAAATATATTATCTAAAAGAAAAAAAAAAATAGAAATTACAATGCTTTAGTTCAATGGCAGAGCTTAAACTTTTTTTTTTCTTGTATAACAATTGGAGAACATAGGGGCAGAACCCAAATTTTATATGTTTAGGCCTAATGTGTATAAAATTTAATAACTATGAAATAAAAGCTATACAATGAGCAAATAAATGAACGATAGGTTAGAATTTCTTACATTTAGTCCTAAAAAGCAATGCAAATATCTAACTTCCAAATATAACAACAAAAAAAATTTAACAAGTAGTTAACTAAACCAAAGAAGAAGTATACCTGAGGCTTCACGAATTTCACATAAAAAATATGATGCAAATCCGCAACCATATGAACAACCATGACTAGTAGATGAAAAAAACGAGAATACCATTTGTCAGGCGAACCCTAAAGTTCCCCCAAACTCTTCAGTAGAAATTATGTACATGATTACAAGTCAACACCTCAGCAGAGATTTCTATTGAAGTGTTTGAAGGAACTCTGGGAGTAACTTGACCATTCATTTATCTTTCTCTTTGTGTTTCTCAAGTATATATAGACCAATTTAGTCCCATTGGCAATTTCATATAAAAATAATAATTACATAAGCTTTTAGCCATCGTATTTGTAGGGTTGTTACTGAAAAATCATCATCATTACACAAAACCACCAAAATATGCCATACCAAGTCATGTTTTACATCCTACTTGTAGTCTCGCTAAAAGTGCCTTTGAAATTGCTTAAAAACGTTTATTTCCAAATAAGGGTTGTCCCTCCTTTCTAATATATTTTTAACTCGCTAAAAGTGCCTTTGAAATTGCTTAAAAACGTTTATTTCCAAATAAGGGTTGTCCCTCCTTTCTAATATATTTTTAAATTCGAAGAATTCATGGGAGTTTGTGAATCTCTGATTAATCTTGTTTCTTGAACCTAGTCTCAAGTGTGTATCAAATGCAAAAAAGAATATAGATAAAAGAATTAAGAAAATAAAAGTGAAAAGACCCAAATCATGGACATGGTTCTTATGCATATTCTCTTCACTCTTTGTCTCCTTAGATCATGTGCTATTCCTGCTAAAAGTACAATGGCGGTATAAGTTCTTGAATACACCCATGATTCCATCCACATTCATAGACTACCAAAGGGGATGCATTGGAAGGTTGTGCGGTACAATCATCATAGCATGAGCTGTTAATAAAAATATCATGAAAATACGTCAATCTTGGTGGAGACATGCATCATTTGTATGACTAAGGATTATGATATGTCAACTCAAATGTCATATGTGTTTAATTCAGTTTGATGATACACCCGTGTGTGACACATAAGATTTGTTATTTAATTTGTTTTAGATTATAATACAAAAAGTCATCGTCGACGAATATAGGTTTTATGTAAACGAACGAGGTTTAGCTTCTAACTAAGGTTGAACAGGCAGCACATGGTGGCGTAGAGTTTAAACCATAACAATTATTTGGACAACCACAAAATCGTTAATCAAACATACATATTTGTGTCTGAATATATGTATGTGTTCAGTTATGAACATAGATAAAATAATGGGTTAGATAGTTCTATGGTTTGCTTAAACAGTTTAATAATAAAGAAACACGAAACACTAAACTGATTATGGAGATATGTATATAATGATAGTAAAAAGAAGAATTTGTAAGTGTGCATTTCTATGTATTTACCTGGTTTAGTCATTTTATTTTAATTATTGTCCGCCGTTTTTGCCCCTACAATGGAAACCTAAGAGCATACGGTGTGGGTCATGTTGGTTTTTGTTGTGGCTGAGTTGGCAGCCCATAATGCCGTTACAACATCAAAAACACCACCTCTCATTCTTGTTGCATCTTGTTGTGGTGGTTCTTGTTGCCTCCATGACAAGAAGAAACGTGATCATCTATTGGCTGCCAAATTATGTCTCTCTATCTCTCTCCTCTTAACATGGTGTTATAAACCATGAACACCACCCCTCATCTTGTTACTTCTTGTTATAACACCACTTCAAGTTGCTCATACCACATAGTCTAAGGATTGAAATGCATGATTACAAACAAAAAGTTCATATAATTTAAAATATTGCAAGTGTCGCATACGATGGACATATGACAGGCTAGTGGTGGGCCACCCAAAGAGTATGGTTTATCCAATTCATCCTTTCTATTTTTAATTATTATATCGTTTTTATTAAGGGTGAGGAAAACTGAAACCGGAAACCGAAAAACCGAAGAAACCGAAACCGAAGCATAAACCGACGGTTTGGGTTTGTATTATTAAACCGAAAAATTCGGTTCGGTTTGGGTTTTAGGAATGTGCAAAACCGAGAGAAACCGAACTGAACTGAACTTTACAAAAAATATGAATTCTGCGATTTATTATGTATATATATGTTTTCCTTGACTTATAAACACAAATAGATGGCTGGTGTGTTGGTTAAGGCTACGGACTTATAAGGAAAAATACCAAGGTTCGATCCCCACTTTCAATGTGTGGAGCTTTTATTTTGTTTACCATTATCAATTCTATGGTTCTATACGCGTGCTATGGTGTGAGGCGTGATGTAACCGTTACGAAAACGTCAAAGACGGGTTTGTTAAGTGTGACGCTCATATAATGTGTCAAGACGCATCTTATCATGTTATGGCGCAGATTTTTTTGTTTTGTTTTTTTTATCGGGCTTAAAATAAATGAGTTTTTATTAATTTTTTTTTCTATTAGATATTAATATAACACTTCTAACAACTTCATATATTTGATAAAATTCAATAATTATATGATTTATATCTTTTAATGTATATAATATAGTCACACCTTGAAAAACGTCATGGCTTGTCAAGACTTGTCATGAATTAACTTCTACCGTGCCACGCCTTACGTTATTTAGAACGTTGATCAATTCCCTTTGTTTCTTCTATTTCTTAAATCGAAACTCATCGACCGAGGATCAAACATTCTTCCAACTTACCTCTTATATAATGCAATAAAAACTACGAATTCCCACCAAGTAAAATTTCGAATGGGTTTTAGGTTTAAAACTGAAACCGAGTTTGAAAAAACTGGGAAACCGAGCCCATCAGTTTGGGTTTAAGGTTGGGTTTTATATATTTGAAAACTGATACCATCAGTTTGGGTTTGGTTTTGGGTCAAAACCGACCCATGCTTAGGCCTAGTTTTCACTAGTAACTAGGAGGAAAGTCTGGGCTTCGCCCTTAGACTTTTTTTTGTCATGCCAAAATGTAAAAGTTTTGACTGCAAGGACCAAAAGCGTCAAAGTGGTTAAAAAATTGGATCCGGCCTATTCTTGAAATAAACAACTCGCACGCACTCCTTTTCCAAAAAAGATCAAAACCTCAAGCACTACACTTAGATTTATTAGATTTGTTGCTTAAATATCAGTATTAAACCTGAAACTCCCGGTGGATGGCCAGTGGCCCAAAAAAAAAAACGAAGGAATCGGTTACATTTTTCATATGATCTCCTCGTATAGATAGACTAAAAAATTGAACAAAGTTCTTTTTGTATTACTTTGCCTTCTTTTATATAAATCTGCATACAAATTTGACAATTCATGAGTTATGTGTAGCAATCAAGGTATCGTTACCAACATTTATATTACACGCATAAGGTCTACGTGTGGTAAAATGTCCGGATTCATTGTTTTTCTATGATGAATAAGGTGAATACTCTCACTTAGAACATATACTCATTATGGGTGGAGAATTATAAAATTTGCATGACACAAGCAAGGTTTGAGTGTAATGATAAAAAAATATAATCTTAAGAAGGAAAGAACAACAAACAATCGCTCTTCTACCAACATTAGAAATAGAGGGGTGAATACGAGTAACATGTTATATGCCAATGTCCTATATTGAATGAAAATTGTAGCTAATAAATAGAAATATGCTTGAAATCAACTTAGAATGGAGTGGTTATGATTTTGTTAGTCATACTTCACCATATTGCATTGCCTTAGAAATGTCAAAGAGGTTTCTCCTATTGCTAGAAAACAAAACAACTTCAACACTTTAGACAAGTATCAAACAAACTTTGGTGAAACTTGTAGAAATAAAACTTCTGAAAAACGTAAATCAAAAGAATACAATATTAACGTGGTTTGGTCAAGGTGACCTACATCCATGGACGAGAGAGAGAGAGAGAGAGAGAGAGAAAGAGAGAGAGAGAGAGAGAAAGGGAGAGAGGGAGGGAAGGAGGGAGGGAGAGGATTTTATTAAGATTCCAAGAAGAATTATAATCACACACAAAAGTTGTACCTCACTTGAGCTCTCAAAACAAAAGAAACTCTCTTGCTTACTAACTACTCTAAAGGATGTGCACTCAACCTTATAATGATTTCTCTCTTGAAATTATTGTGTACATTCAATCGCAAAGAATAATGAATGGGGATATAAGACTATTTATATGAAAGCATGGAAAACTCTAATTCTGATGGGCCAGAACCATCCAAAATTATCCCATAAATGGGATGCCCTAATTATCAACCAATCACATAATGTCATGTGGATGTTGATGGATGCAAAGTACGTACTTAGTATTAAATTTATAACCTAATAAACTTTTACTATCTATGCACCTATAGGCAGTGTACCTAGTCAATTTATAGCATAACTCAAGTAAGTCGGGTGTCGATAACAGAATGGAATTCAATTAATAAAATTAAATACTTCTAATTAAACTATTAAACAAACTCTGATTGGGGGTATTTTACTCATTTTTCAAGATCAGAATAACTTACTATCAAATAGCAAACAAGCACGTAATGAAAACAACTAAACTTCAAGAATTAAAAGAATACTTCTACCTACATCCGATTTCACTTTCTCCTATGGTTGATTTCTTATGGATAGATTATATTGATTGCCAGTTATGTAGCTATTATGATCAAATATCTAGGCCTACCAATTTATGAATAACAAAGCAATGATCATGCACAAGTTAAACACCAAATTAATAATAGCAAAATTGGATTGTGAATGATATGAGTTACTCTCCTATGATCAATTCAAGCAACCAATCACAAATTAATACTAATTATGCTCTGTAACACAATCAAAGTTACTAGTATTAATTACTTAAACTAAGATTTGATTAATCCTAGCTCTAATTATCTAATGATCATAAACAATTAGAAGATAATTTCATGCAATTAATATGATCTCTTAACACACAAAATCTGATTGGTAGATCTGGAAGATCTTCACAAAACCAGGCTCCTCGTGGGCAGAGCTTCGGCTCGAAAATTTTACTTCTCGGGATCTTCGGGGCTTCGGGATTAATACCGGGGCTTCGGGATATTTTTTGCACGAAAAACGAGGCAAAAACACGAGAGAAGGAAAGAAAATAAGCAAAGAAACTCGGCAGCCTCGACTTCCTTTTATAGGGGCTGGACTCTCGATTTACGCTGGGCGTAACCCGGATAAGCCCGGTGACTCCCCCCTTTGGATAATATCTGAATTTATATTTAAATTAAATACTTTAATTATTTAATAAACTTCAAAAATTCATATCTTTCTCATATGAGCTCCATTTTCGACGTTCTTTATATCCCCGCGTAGGTGAGACTATGATCTACAACTTTCATTTAGACTCTCTTGGTTAATTTTGACTTTATTTTTATTATATTATTTTAGTAGGTCGGGACAGGAAAACTCCGTTATAAATTCATAACTTCTTCATCCGACATCCGTTTTTGTCTGTCTTTTTACCATTGCACTACTATAAACAAGATCTTCGATTCTAGTTTAGATTGTTTTGGCTAAAAACCGTTCGATCTCAAATCGAGTATTCGGGCTGCATACTGGTAAGTCGTAACTTAGAAAAATCATAACTTACTCATACGAAGTCAGATTCGGACGTTCTATGCATGCTCATGGTTTAACGAACTCTACGACTTTCGTTTAGATCACTAAGGCTAACTATCACTCTAACGTAAATTCACTTTTTACGTCATTCAGCGTCGTGCGGTTCTGTCGCGAAACTTCGACAGGTCATAACTTATTCGTTATAACTCGGATTTTGGCGTTCGTTATATGTACGGAATCCTTGTAACATATACTACAACTTATTTAAGATTATTCCTTCAAAATAATCTTCCATCAAAAAATCTTTTTTGACACTTAACGTCTCTAAATTGACTAGCCCTGATCTACGGGCGTTACAAATGTAAGTATAGGAACCTCTTTAGCTTCATTATAATCATTTACATCAAACACATCATCATCAAATTTATTCCCCGCATTGTCATTCCTCTCCTCCAACTACTACATTAAAAATAACACATTATACTTACTAACGAAAGACACATTAAAAATTAATTATTAATAAAAGTTATTTTTAATAAAAGTTAATTATTAATTATTAATAACACATCAAATTTGTCCACATGCACGAACAGCCGGAAGCATCTTATATATCCATATCTACAATTTTTACAATTATAGTAATAAAAGTTAAAATTAAAATAACAAACAGAACAATGAAACCATTTAAATATAAGTAAATTTTTGTACTCTAATTGGAGCCGTAAATCCTGAGACGGAGTATTTTAATGTTTGACGACGCTCAGAAAATGATAAATATTTATTTATCTTGTTCCATGTATCTTCAAGGTCATCATACAAAAGATCCCATAGATAGCTGCCCCAAGCGAAACTAACAAAACAAAAAAAAATTTAGTTATAATATAAATTAACATTAATAATATAAAACTTTCAAAGTAAACAAAAAATACCTGTTCCAGACATCCAAATTCTCAGTAAAAAAAAAACCAATCTTGTGGCACCCGATCATTTATTTCTTTTCCCAAAAAACCTTTACACAAAATGTATATCAAACATACCCTAACTATATCGGCGTCGTCAACTTCTAAGAATGGTTAATTTAAAATAAAACTTTTCAGGTCGCCGATTTTCACCGAACTATTTGTATAGTTCGGAAATAGCCGCTTACGCAATAAACATCTTTTTTACTACTAACTATACACTTTTTTCCCAATGTTTTTTTGGATACTACCCAAAATTGAAGCCAATTATCAAACAAAACTCTTCCGGCCCATATATTATTTTCGTATCGCCTACTCTAAATATAACCGTTTTATTCCATCTGGAGATAAAACAACGTCCGGCCGTATCTGATGAAGGAACATTTTGTGGAACAACAATCCGTTCCTTTGTAAACGAGGGATGCCCAACAAGTAACCAAATACAATATCTCTAAATATATAACGTCTGACACCATCTAACACTTCCCATATATTACATCCCGATCCTTTTAAGTTTACAATTGCTTTCACATTGAAATTATTATAATCATGTTTCACAAAACACAATAACATATTAGAAAACTAAACAAATATTTCATTTTAAAATATATGATTATTAAATGCAATAATGACATTAACAATAATAACAATGCAAATACAAATATTTAATAAATAATTTATATATTTACGCTAAAAAATAATAACATACTATAACCATTTTTCAACTTAAACGACAACTATATAAACAATTTTCCAAGTTATACGACAAATATACAAATAATTTTTATCTTTCTAATCATATAAAATAACATTTTCTAACCATATAAACAAACAAGTTTTCAACTAAAATGACAACTAAATTAACAATTTTCCAAGTTATACGACATATAAACAAACAATTTTTAACTTTCAAATTATATAAAATAGCATTTTCTAACCATATTATAAAATTTTTTCTACTAAAACAACAAATATATACAAATTTTCAAGTTATACGACAAATATACAATCGACTATTGTACACATATTATAAAATTTTCTAACCATACTATAAAATTTTTTATACTTCACCAACAAATATAGACAAATTTTCAACTTATACGACAAATATACAAACGACTATTCTACACATATTGTAAACATTATTTTAACCATTTTTCAATTTATAAAAACAATTATACAATAAGAATATACAATTTTTCAAGTTATACAACAACTATACAAACAACAAATAACATATTCTAACCATGCTATATCAATTTATCAACTTAAACCACTAACCAAAACATATTCTAAACATTATTCTAACAATTTATTTAACTAATAACTTAAAAAAAATAGCATATTCTAACCATTTTACTAAATGTACAACTACCCGATACACACTATACGCAGTTTCTACTTGTACATTCATACAACCACTAACAAAATAGCATTTAAACTTCAAATTTACTAATAACAAATATTAAAACTATCAAATACAACAAAATTAGCCTATCACAAACAATATAATTTCATTTTTTTTACACTAACTAATACAATAAATAATAAAATAATAAAGATATATACTAAATAAATGTTAATTAAAACATAAAAAGAGTTAAAATCTAACCATATTTACGAGATTGTTGAAATAATCCTCCATTTTCTTCAAAAAATCGTCAAAAAAATCCGAGAGAGAGAGAGAGAGTTTTTCTATATTGAAGAGTGAAAAATGAAAAAAAAAACGCTTTTATAGAGTTTTCCACCGAAAATCGATGAACTGTACAAATCGCAGATGGACTTTTCCATCTGCGAATGTACAAGTTCCTAAAGCACAATTGTGCTTTAGATGCTTGTACATTCATAGACGGAAAGAAAAAAAATTGCAAATGGGGCTTTTCCATCTACGAATTTAGTGGTGATTTTTGCAATTTCTATTTTTTTTGCTAATTTTGTAAGGTAATTAATGTATTTGGCTAATTTTATCATTTTCTCTTTTTTAAATGTGTATTTGATAACATGCATTGTGTGAACCAGTTATAGTTAATGATTTATTAAAATATTTATATGATATTATTACATGACAATCTTAAAAATAAGTAGTTCCACTTAAAAAGATTACTGCATGTTAAAATATTTTAAAACCCTGTTACGACAAGTGTCGTTTAAACAAAAGTTAATACTAAAAGATGATATTAAGGATTGTAATCTCGTCTAAGTTCTAAACTAATACATATAAAGAATATTTAGATCCAGTTAAGTAGGAAAAAAGAAAAGTCATGCGTTGTATTGAGATAGTATGGTGTAAACATGAAAATGGTTTGGAAATCCATTATAAGCATTATAGTCTTGCCTGGTAATAAAATAAGAATTATAAAGAATGTTTGGTTCCGGTTAAATTAGAAGAGAGTTTAGTTACACCATGTGTTGTAAAATATTATATAGACAGGAAATTGTGTCAATTATAAGTTTTGTTATCTTGCCTAGTCATACACTAGGACTTAAAGGAGATGCTTAGTTTAATTAAGATAAAGGGTGTGTGTGTGTGATAGGAATGGAGAGTAGAACTATGTTCTGTGACACTATGTTGTGTTGATGTACAGTTTACATACCAAAGTACGAATATTATTTATTTGGATAGTCAATATTCGTAGGTCCAAATCCGACATTAGAGAGTAAGTCTGGAACATCTTCCAGACTGAGATGACAACACTTGATTGTTCTAGATGGTCTTGTCAATTAAGTTAATAGTGTGGATTTATAAACTACATACTTATATGAAATGTGGTACCATCATTCATCAAATACTCTAATGGCTTAAATGCATTTATGACTTATATCAGCCAAGGAATTCCTTAGCTGTGTAGTCAAACCATTACTCTAAACGATTCATCAGACGAGTTGATTCTTCTCGATAATCAAGGAATAGTATTTTTTAGAATCAGTTGGAATGGGTAAGTATTGGTGTGATGATTTATAGATACCTAAGATAAGGATATATCTATATTGTTTGGTAATAGTTAGTTTTGTAGGTTTGATAAATATAAGTTATTATCATAATAATATTGTGGGATTGAAACCCTATGTGTCTCACCAGGTTTTCCAACATGACCTACCAAATTTATATGCATCACAAGTAATTACCGGGACAAAGCTTCTGGAACTTATTTATGATGCCGAGTGATTTAAGAGACAACCTGCGATAGTGCTCAGGATCATTAGGTCTTTATGGTGTAACAATGTTGTGTATTGATTTTGTCATCATTAGAGTTTTTGTATTTTGAAAGAACATGTTTACTCAAATATAGTTTAATAAAACGAAACAGTTTCCGCAAATTGTTTTATTATACTGAGATTTTCTACAAACAAAATATTATGATTTTAAAGTATAAAGAAAAGCTTTTTTTGGTTCTAAAAAATAAGGGATGTCACGTATTTCAATTAAATATTTTAGAGAGAGAACATAATTAAATTATGAAAGAATAGAGCTACAATAAGGTATGATTTTTATATTATGGTGTTATAGTTATAATAATTGTTATAACCAGAACTTTAAAACGTTATATTATAAAGCTTATCAAGCATAAAAGTAAGACTAAATTTACATTTTACAAATATGGGGATCCAAGTGTCTAATTAATTGTATCCAAGTAGATTGAACCAGACTTGACAAATCAGATTATGTATCTAAATCCTGATATATTTAATCCAAAACATATACATGGGTTCTATAATTTAAAAACGCATATATTTTACTTAGATTCCAAACAAACATCTTATGTAAAAACGTGTCCAATAAACATATACACATGTATAAGGAAAAGGAAAAGGAAAACGAGAAACCACGATGTTTTGATTTATTACTAACAAACCGAAACTGAATTAAAGAAGCTGAAAAATAAAAAAGGCTACCCTCGTATTGAAATAAAAATAAAAAATATGTTATGATTCTAGCATTTTATCAAACACTTTGTCAACATCATCATGTTTTCTTATATTTTAACAACATATCATTATCTTTTATATTATAATTTATTTTCTCCAAATATCAGCAAAGCTCCAATGCTCTAGTATACATCAAGATATACATATATTGTTATTAAGCTATGTTAAGAAAGAAGATGTACGGACAACCATGTTGGAAGCCATATCACTATCTTAAAAGATAACTTCAATAATTATGGTAGTTTTAAATTAATAGGTTAAAAAAATAAATGATTTAATTTTAACTGTACTAAAAATAGAAAATGATTATTATTATTATTATTTGTAAAATATATAGATATGAATAAGCTATCCAATTACCAAGAGGCGGGTTTCTCTCTTTATAAGAGAAACTTAGTTAAATAATAATTTTAGAAATATATCTTTACATAAAATTTAATTAAAAATATTCTATTTACAAATAGTTTGTCATTCTGTATAATTTGCATATAATTTGTGGTGTTGATAATTAAGATCTTGATTTTGATCTTAAGATCTGATGTTATGATATGAAAATTCGACACGTAAAAACTCATCGCATCACACTTGTATCGATTAGCATGATGTATATTAGGATGTTAGTATCCATATTGAGACTGTTATATTTCTTTAGTCTGTATTCTATATAAAAGTCTTTAGTGTTATGAACCATATGAAATCTATACATATATTAGGTTCAAGATTCAAGCCTTAACACCCAAAAACTATTAGTGTTCTATAATTTACATATACATGAACCCTTGAGCAGGTTCGACGTGGACCATCTAGATGGTGCCGAATACCATTTTTCAACGAAATTAAATATGTCATTTCTACCAAAAACAAAATCGACGCATAGCCTAATTTTTTTTCAATGAGCTTAATATTGAGCTTCAAAATTTTATCAAAAAATTCAAGCATTACAGGTCATGTGATGTCTCTTAGAGCATGATGTCACATGATGTTTTATAAAGCATCAAAACTTCATCAATTCATCCCGAATTAAACATAACATCGCAACATGTGAGTTAGTACATTTGTGATCTTGTCCTTTAGTATTACGTTGTTATGATGATCTTGTTTCTCTTTCCGCTTAAGATATTTTCCCGTCTCTGCGATGTGAACTTAGTAGTTGAGGATTGAAATTCTACAGAAAAGGTATATGGTTCAAATCCTAAAAAAATATTACTAGTGTTTCACGATTGATCTTATAAGGCCGTCTGGTACACTGACAACAAACATGCTCGTTGTTGACGTGGCCACGAACTACGACCGTGCACACTATCCCGCCGGTCCGTGGTGGCTCGTGGTCATGGAGATTTGTGGTGGTGAGCATGGAGGCGGACGACACCAATCCGTTTTTTCTTCACTCCCAGGCGTCTCTTCTCTCTCTCTCTCTCTCTCTCTCTCTCTCTCTCTCTCTCTCTCTCTCTCTCTCTCCGTTCTTCTCTTCCGACCGTTGTATGTGTACTCTGAAATGGGTTCGTGGCTTGTGGTGGCTAATTTGTAATCTCTCAACAACTGTTGTCGCGGACAGTATTATTGATTGTCTAAGTGGGCCTTTGGTGGGTTGACCTAGGCTGTTCAAATGATATGATTTATTATTATTATTTTTTTATAATATTTTCCTTCTAATTGTTGTTGCTTGCATCTATAAGCTTAAACTATTAGAATATATTTCATCAATGATGTCTTAATTAACAGGCCCAGATCTAAGGGGGGGGGGGGGGGGGGGGGGCAAGCTGTGCAGCCGCACAGGACCCCAAAAAAAATAGGGCCCGAGTATTATATAATTAAGATATTATTATATATATTATGTTTTCAAATTTTCAACACAAATGCCCTTTCGTTCAGCCGGTTAAGATGCGTTTACTTAAATTAAATCCACACGGGTTCGATTCTTTGCAATATCAATTGTAACTTTTTAATCGTTGGCTTATTTTCACTCAGATTGATATCATTGATATTCCAAGTTACAATTTCTACCCTTCATTTATGATGCATACTTAACAATTTATCATTTATATCAATTCTCTTTACTAAATAAATTTCCAAAAATTGATCTTTAGACCCTCAGCTTTCATAAATTTATACTTATCATTTTGTTTATTAATTTAAGAGTAAATTATACGAATGGTCCCTATGGTTTAGGGTAATTTGCACGTTTGGTCCCTAACTTATTTTTTTAACTCGAAAGGTCCTATTGTTTGTTTTTGTTACGCGCTTGGTCCCTGTCTTACCTAAAAGACTATTTTATCCTTGATTTTTTTAATTTATTTAAATAAACACACCCCAACTCCACCCCCTCACATTATCTCACCTATTCTAACATTTTTTCATATTGAAATAATAGTATTTTTAGCTAAGATAGGGACCAAACACGTAACAAAAACAAATAGTAGGGACCAAGCGCGTAACAAAAATAAACAATAGGGACTTTTCGAGTTAAAAAAATAAGTTAGGGACCAATCATGCAAATTACCCCAAACCATATGGACCATTCGTGTAATTTACTCTTAATTTAATTTATTTTTTAGTTTTTCTTTATGACAATTCAACCTTTAATTTAAATTTCTTTATATATATATATATATATATATATATATATATATATATATATATATATATATATATATATATATATTAGTTTATATAATTATTTCATTATACGTTTGGGCATAAGGGCCTTTTTTTCTGGTTCGTCCTAAGCATTTGAATCTTCAGAACCGGCCCTATTAATTAACATCAACTTATAATTAATACTACATAATCGGCCCTGTTAATTAACATCAACTTATAATTAATACTACATAATCGTAAACAATACCCAAATTTGGAAACTGATTTATTTACTTTGATATTGATCTTTTAATCATGATGTGATCTTACGATCAAAATCTTTAAAACAAAAGGCAATCATACGGAATATCACGATTTTAATAATCTTAGTTTGAGGTGACCAGTAAAACAAATGGATGGAGTTCGTAATGTAAATTTTCATGATTTTTTTGAAACCGCAATTATGAATATAGGATGTGAAAATGCACGAATATTGCAATATTAATTTTTGTACTTCGCTCTCAATGTTTTACTATTTTCAACTATCTTCCTTAACGACTTACCATCAACAATCATCACATGCAATGAATTATATAATTATTAATTTTTATGCAATATTAATCTGAAAAGGTATACGAATATTTAATTACAGACTTACAGTAAATGCCAAATTGATCTTGCCAATTTTGAAGGATTTATATATGAAAAATTGAAAAGTAAAAGACAGGTTTAAATATTTTTTTTATACATAGTAGAAAATCATCGATAAGTCAATAATTATTATAAAATTAATCAAAACAAAATTGTTATAGTTGTCAAAATCGCGATCATGATCGTATGATCGTACGATCTTACCATCCTAGGTATAGCTATGAAAAACGATCCGGATCGTAAAATGATCGTATTTGGGGTAAGATCGCATGTATGATCGTAAGATCGAGATCCGATCCGATCCTACCTTCCTTTTTTTTTTTTTAACCATTTTATGTCTTTTACCCTTTACCAATCTACCGTTTATCATTTTTTATTGTGGCTTATGACTAATATTTTGAAGTTTTTATAACTTTTAAACGAAAAATTAAATGTTTGAAATATTTTTCATGATTAACTATTATAAATTAAAATTATATTTTATTTTGTGGGATCTTAGGATCTCAACCCAATCTTGCAAATCCGAAAATGATCTTAAGTAGGATCTCGATCTTGACAATCTTGAAAATTATCATTGAATCATTACTAATTAGTCAATCTATCATTAATTTGTCCTTAATATTAATATACCTAAAAAAGTGACCCTCTAACAGCATCCACATGGGGTCTTTCAAAATTCTTTTGAAATGCCACCAAGTAATATTTCATGCTACATATGACTTGATCTTTCAACCTATGCAAACCTTGGAAATACCAATATAAGTGTGATGTGAGGGAAATACACATGCATATTATTTATAATTAATATATTAACTTTTCATCCACTTGATATATATTAGTTTTTTAAACGACATATTAACATTTCCACCAAATATTATACACATGTTTCATTTACAATTGATTTTCAATAACCTAGGTGGTATTGATTTTCAATAACCACCACCTATGTGGAATGCTCTAAGAACTAAATGATACAATCTTATAAGACCGTACACCCTACATATGCGAAGGGTCGGTCTCCTTGGGATATGCTATATAGCTAAAGTAAAGGTGCGTTTTATAAGCAAAACATGCACAATGAATTTAAAGCAAAGAGGAAAGCATTTTAAAACTCAAGTAGTAACATATAATATAATGTATTTATTTTTCTTCATAATATATGTCGTTTTTTCATTCATGCTATATTATATTCGTACATCATATATTATTGTTCATATTCACAAATTTACATGCATAAATAATCGCGCATCACAACACGAGTATATGTATATGGCAAAAGGTGTCAACGATCACGTCTATATACGTATATTTTTCTCTTTTATATTTGTAAACTAGGTTATAACCCGTGTAAAACACGGTGGTTGAAATTTTAAAATAACAAAAATAAAAAGTAACAATTAATAAGAAAATTAAAGAACAATTATTTATATAACACATTGAAACAATATATTATTAAATATTTTATGTTTATTTAAAAATAATTTATAAATTAATTATAAATAATAAGAACATAGCATTTATTACATTTTTGTGATAGTTAATAAATAAATAAATAATGATGGCATACCATCACCTATAAAATTTGATATATTGAAAATAACAATGAAATTAATTTTTTTAAAGTAAGAACTTTTTTTAAAACTAAAAAATAACTTAATGTAACGTGCGTATATAAAAACCATTTTTAATAATCACTATTCTATAAATTATTTAACAAAACAATATCTTTTATAAAACAATATTTTTTTTTTCCAAATATAATGAAATATAATTCAATAAATTATGAGATTTAAATATAATTCAACTTTTTCAAGCATCTAATGAAACCGTGGGGGTATAGACATCAATTCATATGGAAAAAAATATGTAGCTTACAGTACAATCAAATGCAATTTGTGCCGACATAATAGCATAATTTGTTTTCTATCTAATATCCCAAAACAATTGAGTGACAGATATTTGGCAAGCCAAAATGATGTTTGAGATGCAGAATTTTCACTCACCCTTACTCCACAAGGCTGTATTATATTTGGCAAGTGCTTAAAAAGTAGTTGTAGAGCTAGTACAATGATGGCTTCAAACCAGTTGTTCATATCAGTGCCAAAACATGATGAAATCCCAGTAATATACATATTGTTTCTCACATTGCCATTCACTATGGTTAGCTAAAAACCAAAAGTAGAAGGTATTGACACTTCACCATATATGACTTTTTCATCCTTCCAATAATTAACGTTGGTTTTTATTCACCTCCTCCACCTAATCAACACAAAAGCAAATCATCATAAACATATTTATATCTTGAGTTAGACCTCTCGTCGAACAGTTGGAAGACATTTACTAAAACTCTAGTAACTTTATGGACTGAAATGAAAGAGAAAAAAAAGTATGTTAGTGCTAAATCAATCCATTGAATGTTCTTATTTCATTTCAAAATATGAGTGTTAATTAGACCATTGTCTACAATCAAAAAATTGCAATACAAATGATAATTACATTTCAAAGCCTTCAAAATTTAAAGATTCAAACATTAAAACCTACTCAAAAAAGAGCTCTACACAACCAAGAACACAAATCACTCTCACCGCCTGATTTACATAGTTTTCTGATTATACAATTTGGTTTAGTTATTTTATCAAACAGGTGGTGTGCGAAAAGAGTTACTGATTCAAGACACCAAAAAACATATGGATAAACATATAAAGACGTACTCTTTCCATCAGAAGACTCCATTTGATCTCCATACCCTTCATATATCTGATTTTTAAATATGAAATTGAAATAAATTTCACTGGCAGTAATCTAAAACATGTATTTGGAAAAGAAAAAAGAAAATCCCACGGCTGAATATGAGCAGTCATAATAAGAAAGCAGAGAGGGGCATTAAGGGGGGAAAATAAGGTTTGTGGATGAGGTCGAGTAGTAACCTCAACTAAGTAATGGGGACCAATAATTCTAGTGGATTTGGTGAGTTGCAGATGATGGGAAGAAGGAATGGAAATTAGAAGCTGAAGATGGGAGCTTTAGTTGAGATAAGATCCAATTTAAATTTGGAGAAGATTTCCTAATTTCTTGTTGTAGCGATTGATATGCATTCCAAAAATATAAACGAAAATATGGTAACCGAATACGTAATTAGTAGGAGATGATCATGATGCTGATCTTGATTCTTCAAAGAAGCAGTGGGCGGGAAAAAAAATTAGCCGAAGATATGACACGTGGAATGTAGGGTTTTATAAAAATGACATGTGATACCTTAAAAGAGGCTTTTATTAGGTAGAAAGATTCACTGTAAATAATTTTTCATTAAAATATAAAATATTTTCTTATATAATAGTTGTTTTATTGTGATTTAATAAACTAATATTTAGTTTCTATTAAGAGCTAAACTAATCTTTAGTCTTTATTGATAGCAACCGAATGATTCTCTATTGAACCACTTTAGTCTATTAAGAGGTTAGGTATTCGGTAAGGTTGTTGAATGAAAAAATGATAATTTTAACCTCTATACCTACAATCATATCTACAAGTTGCTTTCTCGTTCCTTTTGTTTCACAAACAAAATGAGAATCAAGAACAATGAAAATCCTTCACAAAATAATAAAAAAAAAAAAAAAAAAAAAAAAAAAAATAAATTAAGAACGTAATAACACATAAACATGGGCGAGAAACCTACTAAGCATGACAATTAAAAACCATCCTTCGAACAATTAAAAACCATCGCAAAATGAAAATAAAAAATAAAACACAGCAACATGTAGCTTTAAATCAAAATCAAATACATGAACATAAAGCTTTAAATATAGGAAGAAAAGAGTCCATCGTTAAGAATGAGAAAAATTAAGACACACGAGGCGACTTCTCCAATTGATATTGTCTTCATATAGAGTTTTAATTTCACCGGGTTATTCTATTTCTAGGCATACTCTCAAATCACAATAGTCATTACTGATCAAGGTGTTTCGCATTTCATGCTCGAATCAGTCGACAAAAGTAGTAACACGTTTAATATCATAGAAGCGTAAAACTATAAGGGACAGAAAAGTGGGACGTATGACTCGTTAATAGTGGACCAAGAATTAGGGGGTGTGTAATTGTGTATCAATGTATGTTATCCCATTATCCTCGATGGGAGATGTTGTCTTTCAGTAGGGGAACATGAGTGAGTGGCAGATGGTGTCGCCATAAGGACGAAGAGAGGAGCTACAAGTGCGGGAAAAAAAAAGCTTATCAAGTAGAACGAAGAAGAGAGGCATAACAAAAGATGAAGCAAGATTAGGAAAAAGGGTCAGGGATCAAGGGGCGTCCATTTTCCATTCATGTATGGTTTATTGTTGAGCATTCACATGCGCATCTAAACGATTCGGATGGACAAGGATGGAAAAACCAACGTTTTGAATATGACCGATTCAAAGTCCAGCCTCTTAATGAAACCACTATGAAGTGAAAGAAATAACCTCTAATTTTTCCAAACTAAATACATGTCATAATACAAATGATATTATGATAGGCTTAGAACAAGTGACTACTCCAAGAGTCAACTATTCAAGGGAAATGGATGTGGCTCATCATCCAATCCCAAAGCCAAGCTCCCAAAATAGTATTCAAAACATTAAAGATCATTTAGATCTACGTTTACAAAAAAACATCTCAAACAATTAAACCATAATATCAAATATAAATTAACTCAACAATGAAAATATACAATGTTGTAACATCTTAAAATTTTTTTTTAAAACAATTAATATAAAAAAAAGTAATGTGAAATTCTTTAATTAAAACCATAACTTTTAAACATTAGTTATCATAAAACTAAGTGAATACTCATGTTTTGCGTAAAATATAACTATATAGATAAAATATTGATAAATATATGTTATAAACAATATTTTGTTGTCTTAAATTATGAAATAATAATTTTACTACTAAATTATGAAGTATCTTAACTATTTTAAATCTATGATAAGATTAAGGTATAGTAAAACTACATCATTTTATTTGCATTTATATACATGAAAAAAGTAAACTGAAATTTATTAACTATTATAAAATTTAATTAGTTTATATAGATCTTTTATACTCTTATCATCTCAATAGTATATATTTGTAAATTGTATTCTATAACACCCGTCTTCCAGATTAGATCAATGTAGGGCATAAATGAGTAAAATGCATGGTTTTTAGGAAAAACCATGAGTCACAACGTGACCATAGGGAGGTCACGATGTGACGTGCCAAAGATGATAACGTATATACCGAAAAGTGTCATGACATGGCATGAGTGTGGTCACGATGTGAGAATGCTTGTGTTGGCCAAAACCTATAATTTTAGGATTCTCTCATATTTAAGCATCATGCCCCAAGGATTAGGGCACCCTTTCAACCTGTAACCCTCTATCATGAAACCCTAGCCTCCATTTGAGCGTTTGGCTCATTTTGGTGCTCTTGGTACACTTTGAAAGAGAAGAAGATTTTAGAGCAAAGATCAAGCAAGCCACTCTGCTCCACCCTTGGAATCATTCTTTGGACCATTTGCAAAACTTAAAGCTTCTACCTTTATGATTCATTCCTTGTAGATCTAGATCTCTTTGTATGTTTTAGCCCATAAGAGGAGTTTGTATGTTGGAATGAGACAAAGTTTGCAACTTTATGGCTCATCAAGGTCCCTTGAGCCTTATATCTTTCAAATCTTGAATGTGGTTAAGTTTTGGGAGCTTTGCATGAGTTTTAGGTCATATTCTCGCATTTTTACCTAGCTTGGGGAAAGAACATGCATGTCCATGAAGTTGACATTTTTATGAGCCTTTAGAGCCCTTAGAAGCTTTCTAAAAAGTTGGAGTTGAAGGCTTAATGGATTAAGGACTTAATCCATAAAGATGTTTCCCAACCCGGTGGTCACGACGTGGCATGGAGAGTGACACGGCATAACGATGGAGGACTTCTTGACTATTTTGTCATGATGTGTTCACGACATGACTAAGGAGGGCCCATGTCGTGGTGTCTACTGATTGAGTTGTCCGTAGCCGAGTTGGTTGAGTTGGAGCATGACCGAGTTTGGAATCGGGTTGAGTGCGTTCTCACGACGTGAGGGTCAACTATTGGTAATGTTGACTGTTGACTTTGACCTTGACCGTTGACTTTGACCTTGACCGTTGACTTTGACCTTGACCGTTGACTTTTCATTAAATTTCTAGTTTTATAAGGTATACTAAGGGTTACCTTGCATGGTTTTAGTAGGAAGTGTTTAGCACCCGTTCATTGGCCGTGAAAGATGTTAGAGGTTGAGTGCATCGGCAAGGTGAGTCTTCTAACTGTACTATGTAGGGTGCTAGTTTTCCTTGGGATACATGCATGAAAGACCAGGTGGTGGCCCCTATCATATGTATGAAATACCATGTCGTAGTTCGTGACAATTGTATGCAAGACCAGGGTGTGGCCCCGACAGATATATATAGGATGCTAGTTGTCTTTGTGATGCTTGCGTGGAAGACCAGGAAGTGACTCTTGGCACTTGTATGTAAGACTAGGATTTGGCTCCTGGTGTGGTAAGAAAAGACCATGACTTGGCTTATGGCTGAAAGTGACGGTAAGACTATGGTGGTCCCATATCATTTCATATCTTATGTATGGTATGTGGTATTTTGGGAAAATCACTAAGCTTTGTTCTTATGGTTTTATGGTTCAAACATTTTCAGGTACATCCAGTTCCAAAGGTAAGGGCTCGACTTGACTTCAAAACATCCCCTGATTGCTTTTCCACACTAATTGTTATTGTGGTATTTTGAAAGATACATTTTACTCTGATTGGTTCTTGGAACAAATGGTGGTATGGATTTGATGCTTTAAAAATGAAAACAAAAATGGTATTTTTGGGACGTTACAAGTTGGTATCAAAGCCTTGGTTTTAGGGATTCGGGCACACTCTCGGGTATGTTTGGACTCAAACCGATAATCTTTTTAAAAGAAAATAATTTTTCTAAAAATATATTTTTACAAAGAAAGGGGTGCGATTCTTACAATTAGTCGAGCTCAATTAATTGATTCCCAAAATAGCGACACGTGTTGATATAGTATGTGTTATAGAATGTTATGCATGCTAGAAGTTAGCATAAGGATATGTTCATGGTTGCATGCTAGAATGCCTATTAGGAAAGATGCCTATTAGGAAGGATGCCTTTTATGTTTTGTGGCCTATGGAGTTTTACTGCTTGAATAATGCTTGCTTTGTGCTTTGTAGGATGTAACACTCCAAATCAGGTAATTACTCTTTATACCCTTGAATTAATAAATAAAGCATAATGGTCCCTTATGTACATTGGGTGTACTCTAGGAGTTTGCTTAGCGTACTAAGCATGGATGAACGCGGAGGGTTAGCACGTACGTTGGGCGTACGAAAAGGTACACGGGGCGTACATGACAGGCATGAAACCCTAATTTCCGGACTTAAGAACCATATAAGCATCCTTATCTCATTTGAGCTTCACCCTAACTAGCCTCCTTCATCCTCAAATGTCCCTGAAGCCCTAGAATCATTAGAGTGTGTATTCTTGAGCATGTGAGTGCTTTAATACCATCTTATTTGTGTGTTAGCTATAAGGAGGAGGATGAAACAAGCTTGAATGAGGAAGGGCTTATGGATATTGCATTTAGAGCAACTTAGGAAGCGTGAGGAGCTAAAAAGCTTTCTCCTTCATCATCATTCTCATTTCTAGAGCTAGGGTTTTCTATATAGTCCCTTTTTTGTGTTCATGGATCACCTTTTGAGAGTTAGAGAAACTCCAAAGCTTAAAAAGAGTAGATCTGAGGTCCCTTGGTTCATTCATACCATAAAAATGGAGTCTTGATGGGTGTTTTGACCCATGCATAGATTAAGACTCTTAGAAAGGTCTCAATGGGTTCTTGGGAGCATATGGAACATGCAAAGGCATAAAGTTGCCAACTTTATGCCTTAGGACATTTTAATGGACTCAGATCTAAAGTTGGACGTTGAAGTCCCAAGTATTAAGAACTTAATGGTCATTTTTGCATGCCAGATTAGTACGTTGCGTGTAGCAACAAGTACGTAGTGGGTACTGATTAAGGCGCTAGTACATTGAACGTACTTGAGTGGTATGTCGGGCGTACACATCCTAGCGGGTTTTGGGCTTCATGTGGGCTTGTAAGCCTTTTGGGCCTAGTCATATTTTGGGTTGGTGGTCCGACTAATCTGTTTTGGGCCATGGGTGTTTGATTAGGCCTTATTGGGCCATTTAGCCCATTCATAGTTTTGGACATGGACTTTATGACCATTAGCAAGGGGAGACTTTTAGGCCATTGTGAAAGGACTTGGACTTAGGTAATTAGGTTCTACAATTAGATTGTGTTTTACCCTAATTTAAGGTTAATGGCATTATTTTTCAGCACGGGTGGTTTCAGACTGTTAGGTGAGCAGCTTTCGGGTTCAGCGGACTAAGGTGAGTCTCCTCACCATACCAATGGGTCGAAGGCATCAAGGCTGGCCCATTATGTGATATATGGATTGTTAGTGGATTATATGTTATGTTGGTATGACTTTTGCATGGAAGACCTTGGGGGGTTCCGTGACAGTAGATTAAGACCATGAGGGGGTTCCCATGGCATTTAGTGTAAGACCTTTGAGGGTTTCCATGGCATCCTAGTATGATTGTCTGTTTAGCTTGCATGATATTTCCTTGGTTAGTGAAGACAATGTAGGGGTTCCCATGGCAGTCAGCAAAGACCATGTGGGGATTCCCATGACAGATAGTTAAGTCCTTGTGGGGGTTTCCATTGTAGTGGGTTAAGACCACATGGGGGTTCCAATGGGCACTCGGTCTAAGACCGTGGAGGGTTTCCATGACATCCTTATATGTTTATATGCATGGCTTATGTTGTATATGTAGCCTTTATAGCTAATATGGTTTATGTGATTATGTGGATTGTGTGGTGTATGCTCTGGGGAACTCACTAAGAATTAGCTTACATTTTGTTGGTTATTTCAGGTACTTCAGGATCTAAGGGCAAGAGCCCGGTGTGATGGCGTGACATTCACTCTCTAGCATTTTGTTTGGGGTCACTCTGATTTTATGAATAAATTATCTGATGTTATGGATTTGAAAACAGTTGTGATTTGAATTTTATGATTTATGGAAATGAATTTCTTAATTAAAAATGAAAAAAAATTATTAGGATTTTGGGCTATTACAAGTTGGTATGCCTTGGTTTAAGGGATTCAGGCACACTCTCAGGTGTGTCAGGACTCAAACTAAGGAAATGGTAAAAAAATTGTTTTCAGAAATCAAAGTTAAAACTTCTTAAAACTGAAAAAAAGGGAGAGTACAATGTGCGTAATCGGCTGAGCTCAAGTAAGTGTTTCCCTAATATGTTAGCCATGTTATACTGATAATTACATTATGATAGTCAGATGGATTTTTCTATGTGTATGTTTTAAAAATTGTATACGGTTAGGATCTTATAGAGCCTTATAATGATTGATTTGGCCTTATTTCATGTTCCTTGTCTGGTTGTGGTCCTAGGGTAGAGTCTGTTATTCAAAAGTCTATCTGTGTATAATTTGCATGCATAGGGAAACCTGTTATGATTGATCTGAGTTCTGGTTTGATGTGGATGGATCAAATCTTAGGATAGTCTAGGATTTGATATATGCGGTACCCTACGAGATATGTTTTATTTTGGGAAAAATTAGAGCTATCATGTAGAGCTTTAGGGAAGGTGCAGGTAGGTGTGGAAGGTAGTATTGAGCCTGTACTACTGAAAGCATAAGACTTGTACCCGAACTAAGGTTAGATGTGGAAGATCTATGGAGAACCGGTGTGGAAGAATCCCCTTTTTGAATATCATGATCATTATGTCTTATGGTAGTTTAGATTAGTATGGTGGCGACACAACATGGAGCAGGGGGATCAGGATCAGGATCCAGATCTGGGTCGGGCTATGCTACGGAGCCCATTGACGAGAGACTGCGCGAACTCATCGCAGCTGAGGTGGTAGGGGGCATTCTTGACGCTACCCTTGTGATTTTTGGGACCATCAAGGAAGGGATTATGGAGATTATAGAGGAGCGGCTCAGGTCTTTCCGAGCCGACTTTGCTGCAAGCTAGATCGGGGTCCAAATTCCCTCGTTCCGGGAGTTCAAGGCGTGCGAAGCGCCTGAGTTCTTTGGGGTCCGAGATCCCATAGTTAGTTGATGTTGGGTGGTAGGCATGGAGAATTCCCAGTGCATGAGCTCTTGCCCCGAGGCAACAAAGGTGGGGTTTGCTTCATGTATGTTGAGGGACCAAGCCAGGGACTGGTGGGAGGAGGTGACCCATTATGGGGGGATCAACTGGAGTGGCTAAGTTGACATGGGAGGAGTTTGTCCCACGTTTTGATTTGTAGTTTGCACCTTCCATTGAGTTGTAATGGTTAGTGAGGGAGTTTTAAGAGCTCCAGCAGACCACCGAGACTGTGGCGGAGATCACCGCCAAGTTTCAGGAACAAGCACTGTTGATCTCGCAGTATGCTGCAGATAAGGATATGAGGAGGACGAGGTATCATTCCATGCTGAGGGATGGTATCAGTGATTTTGTGAGTTTTTCAAGGTGAAAATCCCTAAATGAGATGGTGGAGAAGGCCCGGGAGCGGGAGATGGAGTTGGAGCACCCTACTAAGTGGAAGCCAAAGCAGGTGAAAACAGCCGTGGGTCATACTAAAATGCCTAAGACCTATGATTATTCGGGTAGGGGCCAACAGGGCCATGGCTAGTGTGCCAAATATAGGAGATCGCACAGTGGAGTTTTCCATGTGATGGTCCCGGTGTGTTATACCTGTGGCCAGCCAGGCAATGTGAGCAGGGACTGCCCCAAGAAGGGATTGATTTGTTTCCACTGCAACCAGAACGGTCATAAAATGACAAATTGTCCAAGGTTGCAGGGAGGAGGAGGAGCAATGACAGTGCCCATGCCCACCACAATGAGGATTACTGATGGCCGCCCTGTCAAGGTGGATGTTAATGCAGAGAAGATTCGTGCATTTCAGTTGACTACCGAGGAGGCTCGGGTAGCACCAAACGTTGTGACTGGTACGTAATCTATTTTTCTTATTATTGATATTATTTTTTATGCTTATCTGTATACATATGTGAACTTGTATAGGGACATTTTTGGTCAACGGTACGTCAGCTCATGTTCTTTTCGATTGGGAGCTACCCGATCATTCGTATCTCTTCCGCTTAGCAATAAATTTCAGGATGCTCCGGGGACTTTGGATTCCCCGCTGGAGGTTGAGATTGCTGATGACCACACCATGAGTATTGAGAGGGTATATCGGGATTGTGTCCTGAACGTGTTTGGGGAGAGGCTCCATGTTGATTTGGTTCTGATACTGCTACGAGGGCTGAAGGTGATTGTTGGGATGGACTGGTTGGGGGCCAATAGGGTCATGATAGACTGTGAGTCTCATCTGGTGAGAGGTCAAACCCCAAGTGGAGAAGAACTGGTTATTCAGGGGGAACGGGCCTCTTAAGGCCCAACTCTCCATTCGGCTGCGAGGGCTAGGAGACTTCTCCATCAGATTTATTTGGGATTTTTGGAATACATCTAAAATATGAGGGTTGAGCCTACGACATATTTGGGTAATGTACCGGTTGTACGTGATTTTTGGGAAGTCTTTCCCAAAGAGTTGCCAGAGGTGCCTCCAGAGAGGCGAGTAGAGTTTCGTATTGATTTGGTGTTGGGTGTCGCACCAATAGGTAAGGTATTGTACCTGCTAGCTCCGCCTGAGATGTAGGAGCTGTCTACGTTGCTTCAAGAGTTGCTAGACCGAGGCTTTATTTATCCTAGCAGTTCCCCGTGGGGAGAACCGATCCTATTCGTGAAGAAGAAGGACGAGTCTCACAGGATGTGCATCGATTATCGGGAGCTAAACAAGCTAACGGTGAAGAACTGTTATCCACTGTAATATACACGTTCTGAAATTGGGTATTGTTATTATTAAAAGTGAATAAAATTGAGTGTTGAGTTCTAACAACTAGTTTTTACTATAAATAAAGTAAAACTATGTTAAGAATCACTCATCAAATATTGGAAGTCTTATGAGATTCCAATTATTAACCAAATAATGAAAATTTAGCAAAAATATAAAATTTGAAATAAGTAAAATTTTATTATTTGATGTTGTAGAGAATCTTGTTAGAAACATTTGGGCAAAAACCTCGTCGAAATCCGAGTTATAACAAAGAAGTTATGACCAATTGAAGATCCGCGATAAAACCAACACGACGCCAAATGACGTAAAAATTGAGTTATTGATAAACTACTTTTTAGCCTTAGTGATCTAAATGAAAGTCGTAGTATTCGTTAAACCGAGATATTCGATAAAAAGAATGCCAAAATCTGACTTCGTATGAGGAAGTTATGATTTTTCGAAGTTTCAACTTAGCAGTAGACAGCTAAAAACTCGAATTTTAGATCGAGCGATATTTGACCGATACATCCTAAACGAGAATCGAAGCTCTCGTCAATTGTAGTACAACGGTAAAAAGTCTGACGAAAACGAATGTCGGATGAAGAAGTTATGAATTTTTAACGGATTTTTCTGTCCCGGTCTGTTAAAAGTAATAATATTAAAAATAAAGTCAAATTGAGCCGACGAAGCCTAAACGAAAGTTGTAGAGCGTAATTTTAGCTACGCGTGCATATAAATAACGTCAAAAACAGAGCTCGTATGTGAAAGCTATGGATTTTAGAAGTTCGGGGCTCAATTTCCGAGAAATTTCGCATGAATAGTGCCAGCCTCGCCTCGTGTCCGACACGCGTCGCAATTCGGTTTGCCCAGAGCATCGGTCCAATACGCACCCGACATTCGCCTCGCAGTTGAGTCCGCTTCGTGTCCTCTTCTGATTCGCCGAGGCCGAGGTCCAGTAAGAACTAGACACGTCTCGCATCGGTGGCCAATCCGACGCGAGACACGTCTTGCCTACCTCTCGCATACGAAGCCACGTTCGAGCCTTGTAGCAATCTCGTAGCCCTTGCACTTCCTGCCGCGTGTCCGAAGCTCGCATGAGCCACATCTCCCCTCCGGATCTGAGCTTCGTAGCTACGACGTGGAGCTTCCTCAGCCAAGCAATCCTCGGTCTCGCACCCTATAAAAGGGAGACCTGCGAGAATTGCCAACTAACTTTGAAATTTTGACACTTTTCACCCATTTTTCCATATTTTCTTCATTTTGAATTTCCCCGAAGCCTCGGTATCAATTTTAGCACCCGAAACATGTCCCGAAGCTCCCGAGAAGCCCAAAAAATTTATCTTTTCGGTTTTGAAGCCCTACCTTCGCAAAGCCTGGTTTTCAATTAAGCTCCCGGTTTTCAACATAGAAAGTCATATTTAAAGCTGAAATGCTATCCAAATTACTATTTTAACCCCCGATTAACTTAAGGTGAGTTCGATATATAGGAACAATTGTATGTTATGTGTTATATGTGCTATGTGCTTCCCAGTATTATTATTCCGAGTTATTTTCCCGAGTTATTTTATTCGCTATGTTTATAGAAAATATAATACCTTTGACCATGTGATCAGTGAAAGGACTTAGATTCACATTGGTATTGGTACGTAGGCTCTGGCCATGTAGAGCATGTCTGCGTAAGAGAATGACTTCTATTCTATGGCATTGGCAGAAGGTTAAATAGGAATGGTATGTAGCCTTTGACCATGTAGAGCATGACTCCGTAAGAGAATGAACTTTATTCTATGGTATTGGCAAATGGTTAGACATGGCTATAAGCCTGAAATCTACCAAAATGTTAATCAGAAATTATATGTCTTCTGTGCCATTTGGGCCAAAGCTTTATTGATGCATATCAAGTATTGAAATCGTTATGTCTCATTGATCGTAAATCTTTGAATCAAATCTTGAGTTGATATTGAAAGCCTGACATATGATACGCATATGCTATTGTTGTTCTTGTTCCCTTTTGCTTTTGTCCTATTGGTATATATAAGGCATAAGATTATATTGTATCTATTTATTGAATTCACTGAGCGTTATCGCTTATCCCTCTCAATGTTTAACAATTGCAGGTAATGAGTATCCAACATAGTTTTATACTGCTGAAAGATTTAGAATAGTTAATAGTATTTCTCTGTATTTTAATGTTCATGTATGTATATGAATAGTAGATTCCTGGGTAGACATGAAATGTAATAAAACTTAATCGGTTTGTATCCAATCTTTTGTAATCACTTTATCAATATAAAATATTGTTTTATAAATATGCATGTAGCATGTTTTGAGGAAGTAACTTAAGAAATTTTATTTGAAATAGTATGAAAGTTTGGGTCTTTCATAAATACGAAAGTTGGGGTCTTTCATCCACTCCCGAGGATCGATGATTTGTTCGATCAACTTTAGAGTGCATCTTGGTTCTTCAAGATTGGTCTTTCGTCGTGATACTATCAGATGAGGATTATGGATAAGGATATACCAAAGACGGCTTTTAGGACTCGGTACGGTCACTATGAGTTTGTGGTGATGCCATTCGAGCTCACCAATGCCCCAACAGCCTTCATGGACCTCATGAATAGGGTGTATAGGTCGATGTTGGATCGGTCTGTGATCGTTTTTATCAATTATATCTTGGTGTATTCTAAGACCAAGGAACAGCATGAGCAGCATTTGAGGGAGGTATTGGAGACACTGAGGACGGAAAAGCTTTATGCCAAGTTCTCGAAGTGTGATTTTTGGTTGTGTAAGGTGCAGTTTTTAGGGCACATCATCAACCATGAGGGTATTTTGGTTGATCTAACCAAGAGTGAGGAAGTGTTGCAATGGGAAGTACCAAAAAATACATCTGAGATTCGTAGCTTCTTGGGCCTATCGGGGTATTACTGGAGATTTATTTAGGATTTCTCCAAGATCACCGTACCTTTGACTCACTTGATATGACATCCCCATTTTCACGACCAGAAAAGACCGATTTTATTTATGCTTTATAAAAACCAGAGTATCTCTTTCAATAAAAACGTTGCGGAATTTGTTCCCAGAAAAACATGATAATTTCATTATCAGAGCATTTCCGAATAAATGTATTTTTATTCCATTTAAAATATTTGGGATGTCATCGTCAATACATAAACATAAGCATAAACAGAACTTACATTCATTTACACTAGTGATCTATATTTCCTTAATCTCTCAGTGTAATGTAACTTCACATCGTCACCTGTGATACAAGTAAACTGAGTGGGTCAGGTTGGGAAACCTGGTGAGTACATAGGGTTTTCAACCCACAATAATATAATTATTATGTTTAATCATCAAAAAATTAACCCAATTACCCATCCCCATTATCTTCTATATTCTTAAGTACCTTCCCTAAGGATTTATCCTAATGGTCGTCTCCTACATCATATTTACCTCTCATCTCCTTACATCACATTTCCTTATATGTTTGTTCCTAAGGACTCTCCCTAAGGATCATCGCCTACATCTCATAGACAACATTGATTCAGGGATTACTCCCTCAATACGTGTCCAATAGGGGTTAGGGTGTCATCGCATGAATACGTAGTTACAACATCGCTTGAACTCGTAATTGATAGTAAGGGGCCTGAGTATCATCGCATGAATACATAGTTACAACATCGCCTGAACTCGCAATTCATCACCTACAGGTTATGAGACTGCTGGTGTTTCCACGGGGTGGTCTATAATAGTATGTGGTCGCCATCTATACTCTGGTAGATGACTACATCTCCAAATTGTCGGACAAGGTTATAGTATCTTTCATCCTACATCATTGATTCATCATCACCTATTTATCCTAATTATCATCACCTATCTCTCATCATTTTATTTCATCACACATCAACTATTTTATCTATCCATGTTTTATCCCAACATATTTATAGATATAAAATAAATATATAGTTTAAATTATTTAAAACATGTATAAAATCATTCATACAGCATAGACAACAAGTATCTAGATAATATGCAGACATGGCACGTGTGTGTGTAAGATGAAAGTAACTATGCACTCACTTCTTAAAGTGATGATTCCAAACTCGAACAACGCTACGCTTATTAACAATATAATTTCCTTCGACGAAACCTAGTATTATTATCACTAGATTTTAGTCTGATATTTACCGTGACTAATTATTTGTCTTAGCATTATTATTATGATTATTATTATTATTATTATTATTATTATTATCATTATTATTATTATTATTATTATTATTATTATTATTATTATTATTATTATTATTATTATTATTATAAGGTCCTAATAACATTACTATATTTAAATAAAAGCTATATTATAAATAGTGTAGGCGTTGCTCACTTATAGCAGGTTTTTATTAAAAAACCGGGCTTCGTTGGAGCAGCGTTTCCAAGCCAAAAGCTTGTCTTCTCGGAGCTGTCGGGCGCTCCAAAGCTTCCTTCTCGTGCTAGGGAGGTTCCTTAGAATTGGGAGGGGTTTAAGGGGGCTAGAGAGAAGTTAGAGAGAGAAAGAGACGTTATGGTGTGAAGAAAATATGAAGGATTCATCCTTTATTTATAGGGATTTTATCGTAGAGTAGTCTCTAAGCTTTGTCTGTATCTTCCGCGTACGAGCTTCGTTTTCTATGTTATTTATATCCACGCATTGGTAGTAATGAGTACTATAACTTTCATTTAGACCCCATCGGCTAATTCTCATTGTATCTCAGATTTACAAAACTGTATTCGAATTTGTCGTGCTCGAAAAGTACAGACTACGCTTCGTCCATATCTTTCGCATATGAGCTTCGTTTTCGATGTTATTTATATCCACATGTTGGTATTTATGAGTACTACAACTTTCATTTAGAAACCGTTGGCTAATTTTCATTCTATCTCCGAATTACAAAAATTGTATCGAATTCGCTGCGCTCGAAGAGTAGAGACTAAGCTTCGTCCATATCTTCCGCATACAAGCTCCGTTTTCATCTGTCTTTTTATCTTTTAACTCCTATTAACGATATCTTCATTTCTCGTTTAGATTATTTTGACTGAAAATCGACTGACCTAAAATTCGAATTTCGGGCTGTGCACTACTATGCTAAATCTTAGAAAAATCATCACTTCCTCATACGAAGTCAGATTTGGACGTTCTTTTTATGGACGCTCTCAGTTTAACATATACTAATACTTTTTTCTAGATTGCTAAGGCTAGAAAGTATTTGTCGTAAATTTATTTTTTATGATTCCCGGTGTCGCAGCGGTTTTGCCGTAAAACTTCGACGGATCATAACTTCTTGGAGGTAGGATATCGAGTCATGGGGAGCACCGAGGTGGTGCTCAAGACTACAGATTGGATTCAGCAGGTACGCGACAGGCTACGAGTCGTGCAGAGCCATCAGAAGAGTTACGTGGACCCACGCCGATCGGATCTCAAGTTTCAGGTGGGAGATTTCATTTTATTGAAAGTGTCACCATGGAAGGGTATCATTAGGTTTCGGAAGAGGGGAAATTTGGGACCCCGATTTATTACATTGTTTAGGATATCTTCCTGAGTTGGCAGGGTTACTTATCGACTGGACCTTCCGGATGAGCTGAGTCAAATCCACAACACCTTCCATGTGTCCCACCTTCGGAAGTTTGTCACTGATGAGGCTGTTGTTATCTCCTTGGAAGACATATAGGTGGATGGGAGCCAAAATTACTTTGAGAGACCTGTTGTAGTAGGAAGACTAAGGTTCTTCGTAACAAGGATGTGAAACTGGTGAAGGTGAAATGGTAGCACCAAAAGGGCTCGGAATGGACATGGGAGTCTAAGGATGAGATGAGAGAGCATTACCCAAATCTATTTGTGTTTGCAGACTTTGAGGACGAAGTCTAGTCTAAGTGGGGGAGAGTTTTAACACTCCAAATCACGTAATTACTCTTTATACACTTAAATTAATAAATAAAGCATAATGTTCCCTTAAGTACATTGGGCGTACTTTAGGAGTACGCTTAGCGTACTAAGCATGGATGAATGTGGAGGGCCAGCAAGTACGTTGGGTGTACCAAAGGGTATGCGGGCCATACATGACAGACATTCAAACCCTAATTTCCGGACTTAAGACCTATATAAGCATCCTTATCTCATTTGAGCTTCACCCTAACTGGCCTCGTTCACCCTCAAACGTCCCTGAAACCCTAGAGTCATTAGAGTGTGTGTTCTTGAGCTTGTGAGTGCTTTAATACCATCTTCTTGGTGTGTTAGATACAAGTGTAACACCCAGTTTGAAAGTGTTCGATTGTATCTTCGGAGGCCAAGGTTATAAGCATAATATGACGATTCGGTCTTTTATGGGTCTTGGGTTTTATTCGAAAGGTTTTATGTTTTGGGGTGTTGCTAGGAGCGTAGGGATTCTTGGCACCTTTTCATGGATATAAAGTTTGTCGGAAACAGACTTAGAATGAAGAAGTTATAGTACTTTGAAATTGTTGGCAGAATTGGTCCCTGAGTGGAAAAGCTTGCATTTCAGCCCATGCATGCAAGGTGGAAGCCAGGTGAGTATGCCCAACATAATCTGGGGTATGCACAGCATAGTGCTGGATAATGAAATGTATGTGCTAAACATATACACCCAACATACATTGATTACGCTCATTGTTCGTCCAGGATCTCCAAAACCCTAATTTTTAGGGTTGGCTCACTATTTAAAGCATCTTAAGTCAGGGGGTGTGCCTCCCTTTCATTTTCAGAGCCCTAAACCCTAAATTTGAGTGATAGCTTCATCCAAGAGTGTTGTGAGCTTTGTGGGTGCATTTTGGGTGGTTTTTGGTGCATTTCAAGAAGATGGAATTTGTTACAAATATGGGAATCAAGGAGGAGCTTGTGGATCTGGCATTTGGGATTCATTCTCAGTTTGATGAAGGTATAAAGCTTTAATCTTGATCATTCATCTCTTAGATATACCATTGTGAGTTTTAGTTCATTTTGGTCCCAAGGATCGAACTTTAAGGTTAAAATCTGACTCTTAGGCTTAGAGTTGCCACTCTATGTGTTAAATGAGTCCCTAAGGAAAAAAGTTGCCATCGTGGAGGTCTTAATGGGTTCATGCATAAGTTAAGACCATTTGCATGGAAGTCGATTATCATTTTTGGAGTTTGAGCTTATGTAGGTCATGCAAAGCCATCAAGTAAGAAAATTTATGGTTTAAGAAGTCGAAGAGGACTTGGATATGTAATTGTAGCTACTTGAGTTGAGTATTAAGCACATAGAAAAGTGGCTTAATAGAGGAGTATGTTGGGCGTACATGCAGGTACGCGCAGCCTACACTCCATTCAACTAGTACGCTTAGCGTACGGAAGAGTACGCCTTGCGTACTCATCAGTTATGGGTTTGGTGAATTTTGGCTCTCGGGTTGGGCCAATCAATAGACTTTGTGTTTTGGTGCCCTGTTGGGCCGTCAGGTTTTGGGCTTTATATCTATTTGTGGAGGCCTATTATGGTTTTGAGCCTAATTTGGAAATTGGGCCATTAAAGGACTTATGGACATTAGAGTGTTGGGCTTTTGTTTTGGGTTTAGGCATTAGTTTTGGATCATACTGGGCCAGGGGTAGAATGGTCATTTTACCCCATGCATGGATTAAGGATTATGGTATGGGACCCAATTGCTAATTGGGTATATTGTTTGGTAGTGACAGCTCGGGAAGCTGGCGGGGCAGCAACTAAAGAATTCATGCGGGAAGCTTCTGCAGTACGAGGTGAGTCTTCTCACCATACCAATGGGTCTAAGGCACCAAGACCAGCCCATTTTATGATAGTTGGTATACTTTTTATGTGTAGATGTGTGACATATTTATGTAGTGATACGTGGTAGAGATATCTTTTACAGCTAATGGTAGAGATAACCTTTGTGGCTAATAGTAGTGATAACCTTTGGGGCTAACGGTAGTGATAACCTTTGGGGCTAACGGTAGGATAGCCTTTGGGGCTAATGGTAGAGATAACCTTGGGGCTAACGGTAGAGATAACCTTTACGGCTAATGGTAAAGATAGCCTTTATGGCTAAGAGTAGAGATAGCCTTTGTGGCTAATTGATATGTGACATGTGGTAGAGGTAGCTTTTATAGCTAATTGGTCCGTATTATGTGGTAGAGTTGGCTTTTATAGGTAATTGTTATGTGGTATGCGGTAGAGATAGCTTTATAGCTAATTGATATGCGATATGTGGTAGAGATATCTTGTATATATGATATGTGATATGTGGTAGAGATAGCTTTTATAGCTAATGTGATATGTGCTATGTGGATTGTGTGTGGAGTATGCTCTGGGGGACTCACTAAGCTTTCTGCTTATAGTTACAGTTTTGGTTTCAGGTATCATCGGTTTGGAAAAGACGAGCTCGGATTGATCGCAGTGCACACACCTATGATTTCCGTAATGATTGATTTTGGGATAAAATCTGATAAATGATTTACCTAACGATGATTTGGAATGTTGAATTAAATGGTATCAATGTTTTAGTTACATTAAAGATGAAATTTTTACCATTGATTTTTGGATCGTTTCAAGTTGGTATCAGAGCCTTGGTTTGAGGGATTCGGACATACTTTTAGTTGTGTCTGAATTCAGACTGAGGATTTGTAAAACTTTCAAAAGAAAAATGTTTTAAGTAAATAATTTCTAAGACAAGAAAGGGTGTGGTGGATGCAATCAGCCGAGCTCGAGTAAGTTTCCCCAGAATACCCACATTTGTTAATTGTTATTATTTGATTATGAATCTGTTAATCGCATTCTAGTTAGGGCTAGGAGAGATGCATGTATATGTTGCATGAGCTGGTAGACTTGCATGCTAGTGCTGAGTAATCAGCAATTGGTTAGCCAGATATGTGGTGCTTGTAGCCATGAGGATATTGGATGTCATGCTGGAATGAGAATGATAATTGGCATTTGTAACTGCAATGTGTATGTTTTGAAAATTGTATACGGTTAGGATCTTATAGCCTTAGAATAGCTGATTTAAACTTATTTCCTATTGTCTTAGGGTAGAGTCTATTATTGGACAGTCTATTAGATCTTATTTTGTGTATAATTTACATGCATAAGGCAATCGACAGCGAGGGTGGATGTGGACAACATGGATTGTGGTATATGGGCTGAATGTTCTATGAGAGTTTGTGGGTCATATATTACCCTAGGATAAGCCTAGGATGAGGTTAGCGATAGGTGTTACCTGCTTGTGGGATGTTTGTGTGGATATACTGATTTGTCTAGTGTATGTTGGTTAGATTTATCGATTACCTGAATGCTACTTTCTTTGTGCTTTGTAGGACTTTTATTAATGTGAGTTAGCTATTAAGTGAATATGCTAAGTCATATGTAGCACAGACTGGATAATCTCACAATGATGGACTTGACCCTATTGCACAACTCTCGTATGAGTCTAACCGTTCTATGGATGAGTCTTTTACTTGAAGGATTATCTATTCTCTGCTACATGTGGCTATATTCATGAGGTAGCTAGTTGACATCAATGGGAATCTTTCAATAGCTGAGAGCAGGGTGAGGTTGGGAACCTAGGAAAGCCTAGGATATGCTCTGGTTAGTTTAGTGGGGCAATTCGGTGACGTTGGGATCGTAAGGGAGCCTAGCAGGTGCTATGGTAGAGATTGTCTTGCTGATTAGCAAACATTTAGTATACCGGTGAAGTAAGTGGCTTAGAGGATTCGGGAGGATTGCTGAGGAAAGTATGGATAGGTGTGGAAGGTAGTATTAGGCCCGTACTACTGAAAGCATAGGATCCATACTCGAATCGATGATAGTCTTGGAGAATCTGAGAAGCTTATGGGAAGGAGAAATCTTGGTTATGCCTTGATCATGGGAATAACTGCTTTGCAGAATGAGGATGAGCACGCAGGGATGGGACCAAGGTTTGGTCTTGGCTTCGGTGGTGAGCTAGTTAGCGGAAGGACTATGGGATGAAGTTTCATTCCAAGGGTTTGGATTGTCATTAGGATCAGAATGAGGTGATACATCATGTTCTTTGGGTGGTCGAGGTATTATAGGAGGAGGTGGTTAGGAATCCTTCAAATGTTTGCGGATATGCTATCTTCAGCCATTTCCGGTGGATATCGGGTATTTGTATCGCTTGGGAATTGTGATAAGTTGGATCTTGGGTCGGTTTTCTACTATTTTTTTGGGTTAGCAGGGGTTCTCAGATGTCATTCAGCATGTCGACGAATCTTTGAGAGATCTTTAGATGAATGTATCCTGCAGAGTGGATTCCGCGTGTACCATGATTGCTCTGAGTTGTTGTCGGAATCTGTTTAGTGATCTGGTATGCTACGGGTGTAGAAGGTTTGGCCACGTCTTCAGGGATTGCCCATAGGGAGCAAACCCGTTATATTTTCATTGTGTTCAGGTGGACGAAAAGGAGGTCGACTGTCTGATGATCAGGGAGGAGCAGTGAGTGCACCTGCTTTAATCATTTTTGGGGTTTGTTCAAGAGCTTGAATGAGAGAGTTATGACTAGTTTTCAATAGCATTAGTATTTATGTTTAGAAGAGCCATCGGGATTTCCGGAGGAAGAGAGAGAGTTATCGTTGAGGTTTGGTTAGACTATCCGTTTGTTGGACTCCAAGATCTGAGTGTGATTTCTATTTTTAAGCATTTGTAGTCATTGATGTTGTTGGGATACAAGAAGTGTTAGCTGGATTTCAGGAAGTGTGTTGTTTGGGCAGGGAAATTTTTGGTATGCTAGCTTTGGTAAGCACCGGTCATCAGCAAGGTGAGCATTGGAATGTATTAAGGATAGGGAATCCTTCAATTTTCGTGTACCGAGTGGACTTAGTTGAATATAAATGGGGGAGAACTGTCCAGGTATCTAAGGCAAAATCAAGGTGAAAGTGATGTAAGACTACGGGGGAGCCGTAGCATTCACTAATGGTCAGTTAGGGTATAGTGTTGTAAGACTGCGAGGGAGCCGTAACATTCACTAGCCGTAGAGAGTGTTGTAAGACTATGGGGGTGTCATAGCATTCACAGATTCTTTTAGGTGATTTGGACTAGGGCAGGCTAGTTCGTAGGGTTGTGGGGGAGCCACAGCTTAGTTAGGATCATGACCAGAGGTGATTGACATATCAGTTATTCGGGGGTGATCCCGAATTGTTATGGGAATTTAAGATTGAAGGGGTAGAGACTGTTGAGCTAAGGATTGGACCTTGTGATACATGATCTTCTTGTCAATTAGTGCATGTTTCTATAGGGCTACAGCTGGGTAGCCTTGTTATTGGATCTCATAAGAACCTGGTGGCTAGACCGGGTGCGAGACTGGAAATCTAAGGGAATCGGCTAAGGGTATTTATTAATCGGTCGAGTAAAGAATGACGGGAGGTCATGGTGCATTATGCAAGTGCTGATTCAATGATCTCTGGATAGGAGCAGAGTAACAATTCGGATTTGGGTAGGAACCTAAATCAGAATTCGAGTAGGATTTTGTTTCAGTGAGATGGGATGTGGGGCATCTATATGTCAAGGGCATCGAGGGTAGAATTCCAGGGTGGTGAACGAGTTGGGTTGATGGTAGACTAAGTCGTTGTGATGTGTCTCGGGAGGCTCTATCCGTAATAGAGCCACGACATGTCGGAATCAGGAAACAGGAAGTTGAAGGAGGCCGGGTATGATGTAAGACTACATCTATTATGGTAGTATTCGTCTTTTTGCAATAGATTCAGTGGCGACAGGTTGTCATCTTATCTCAAACGGATAGATCAAATGGATTGAAGGAGATAGGGCAGTTTTGGTTAGACGAGGTATCACTCGGTGGTTGCAGGGGTCTGTAGAGTGTGGTTTTGGCTCAACAATCGGGTAGGTGTAGGGTGTTCCAGACAGTTGGCCGACATGTTAGGACCAGGGAGGTCCCCGGTTGTTCTTTAGGAAAGCAGCCATGTGGCAGCAAGAGGAGTAGGAGTGACTTTAGTGAATTGGGGTCTATGTGTGGAATTGCTTGTTATTCGGTAGTCGCAGTTGATCAGTGATTTTGTTATTTAGGAAGCCTGAAGGTATTACAAGTAGGAAGTATTCTATCTAGGCTGGTTTCTTGTGAAATCAGTTCAAAGATGATTCGATGTGGGCAGTCTATCAGGGAGACATGCCATCTCGAAACTTCAAATTTTGGATGGAGCAGATGTGATCAGGTTGCAAGGAATTCGTTCATCTTCAGGTTCTAGAACCCTACGAGGGTTGGTTTCGGTTGCCTCAGAAAGGATATGTTATGCTCGGGGATGTGGCCATGAGGAATAGTAAGGAATGATTTCGAGGACGAAATCTAATTTATGTGGGGGAGAGTTGTAACACCCAGTTTTGAAAGTGTTCGATTGTGTCTTCAGAGGCCAAGCGTATAAGCGTTATCTGATGATTCGGTCTTTTATGGGTCTCGGGTTTTATTCAAAAGGTTTTAAGGCGTGGGGTGTAGCTAAGAGCATAGGGATTCTTTCCACCTTTTCGTATATAAAAAGTTCGTCAGAAACTGACTTAGAACGAAGAAGTTATAGTACTTTGAAGTTGTTGGCAGAATTGGTCCTTGAATGGAAAAGCTTGCATTTCAGCCCATGCATGCAAGGTGGAATCCAGGTGAGTATGCCCAACGTAAGCTGGGGTACGCCAATGTAGTGCTGGATAATGAAACATGGGTGCTGAAAACGTACGCCCAACGTACAGGGATTACGCCCAGTGTACATCAAGGATCCCCAAAACCCTAATTTTTAGAGTTGGCTCACTATTTAAAGCATCTTAAATCCGAGGGGGTGTGCCTTACTTTCATTCTCAGAGCCCTAAACCCTAAATTCAAGTGGTAGCTTCATCCAAGAGTGTTGTGAGCTTTGTGGGTGCATTTTGGGTGTTTTTTGGTGCATTTCAAGAAGATGGAATTTGTTGCAAAGATAGGAATCAAGAAGGAGCTTGTAGATCTGGCATTTGGGACTCATTCTCAGCTTGATGAAGGTATAAAGCTTTGATCTTGATCATTTAGTTATAGTTCATTTTGGTCCCAAGGATGGAACTTTATGGTTGAAATCAGAATCTTAGGCTTAGAGTTGAAACTCTCTGTGTTAAATGAGTCCCTAAGGTAGAAAGTTTCCATCTTGGAGGTCTTAATGGGTTCATGCATGAGTTAAGACCATTTCCATGGAAGTAGATTATCATTTTTGGATTTTGAGCTTATGTGGTCATGCAAAGCCATCAAGTAAGCAAATTTATGGTTTAAGAAGTCGAAGAGGACTTCGATCTGTAATTATAGCTACTGGAGTTGAGTATTAAGCACATAAAAAAAGTGTCTTAATAGATGAGTATGCTGGGCGTACATGCAGGTACGCGCAACCTACACTCCATTCAGCCAGTACGCTTAGCGTACAGAAGAGTACGCTCTGCGTACTCATCAGTTATGGGTTTGGTGTGTTTTGGGTCTCCGGTTGGGCCAATCAATGGACTTTATGTTTTGGGGCCCTGTTGGGCCATCAAGTTTTGGGATTGATATCTACTTGTGGAGGCCCATTATGGTTTTGAGCCCAATTTGGAAATTAGGCGATTAATGGACTTATGGATATTAGAGTGTTGGGCTTTTGTTTTGGGTTTAAGCCTTAGTTTTGGATCATACTGGGCCAGGGGTAGAATGGTCATTTTACCCCATGCATGGATTAAGGATTATGGTATGGGACCTAATTGCTAATTGGGTATATTGTTTGGTAGTGACAGCTCGGGAAGCTGGCGGGGCAGCAACTAAAGAATTCATGCGGGAAGCTTCTGCAGTGCGAGGTGAGTCTTCTCAACATACCAATGGGTCTAAGGCACCAAGGTCATCCCATTTTATGATAGTTGGTATACTTGTTGTGTATAGATGTGTGACATATTTATGCAGTGATAAGTGGTAGAGATATCTTTTATAGCTAATGGTATAGTCGTATAGATAACCTTTGTGGCTAACAGTAGTGATAACCTTTGCAGCTAACAGTAGAGATAGCCTTGGGGCTAACGGTAGAGATAGCCTTTACGAATAATGGTAGAGATAGCCTTTATGGCTAAGGGTACAGATAGGCTTTGTGGCTAATGGTAGAGATAGCTTTATAGCTAATTGATATGTGACGTGTGGTGGAGGTAGCTTTTATAGCTAATTGATCTGTATTATGTGGTAGAGGTAGCTTTTATTGCTAATTATTATGTTGTATGCGGTAGAGATAGCTTTATAGCTAATTGATCTGCGATATGTGGTAGAGATAGCTTGTATAGCTAATTTGATATGTGATATGTGGTAGAGATAGCTTGTATAGCTAATGTGATATGTGTTATGGGGATTGTTTGTGGAGTATGCTCTAGGGGACTCACTAAGCTTTGTGCTTACAGTTTATAGTTTTGGTTTCAGGTATCATTGGTTTAGAAAAGACGAGCTCGGATTGATCATAGTGCACACACCTATGATTTCCACAATGATTGATTTTGGGATAAACTTTGATACATGATTTACTTAACGATGATTTGGAATGTTGAATTAAATGGTATCAATGTTTTAGTTACATTAAAGATGAAATTTTTACCCTTGATTGTTTGGTCGTTTCAATAAGGAAGAGGAGGAAACAAGCTTGAACGAGGAGGCCCATTATGGTTTTGAGCCGAAACTCTGTCCGCGTGAAGCCCAGTTTTTTAGAAAACTTTCCGGTTTCATTGAATATTATTTTTAGAGTCGAAGTTTTGCCCGATTATCATCTTATAAAGTGAGCGTGTAGTCACTTTCATCTTACACATAGATACGAAGTATTTTCTATAAAATAAGTGCTATGTGTATATTTATTGTTTGTTTATCTGAGAGGAGTGTTGAATGAATGTTTTTATACAGGTTTTAAAACGATAAAAACTGTATATGTATGTTTATCTACAAAAATGTTGGGTAAAACATGGGTAGATAGTTGATGTGTGATGAAATAAAATGATGAGAGGCCTCGATGTTATTGTGATCCATTCATCTAGCGGAGTATGAATAACGACCACATACTTTTCTAGATAGTCCTGTGAAACGTTGGCAAGCTCGCAACCTGTAGGTGTTAATGAGCTTGGGTGTTCATTTGTTGTACTCCATCCCCCACATGGTTGCCTTATTTGACATAAATTGATGGGAAATCCCCAAAGCAGTGTTGTCGCCCCGATGAAAATCCTTAGGCTAGGTCCCTTGTGATAGTTGTTTTAGGGACGTAAAGTGAGGATAACGGGAATGGGTAATCGGGTTGTTGTTTGATGAATTTAATAAATTTATTTATTGTGGGTTGAAAAACCCTATATGCTCACCAAGCTCCCAAGCCTGACACACTCGGTTTTCTTTGTATTACAGGTAGTGGCAGAAGAGCATAAGTTGGATGACTTGTCAAGATATTTTGGATTATAGACCAGTAGTTGTAAATAACTGTTGTAAGGTCTATATCATACTGTTTATGCTTTTAGTCTGTATCAAACATGACATCCTAAGGTTTTTATATAATGAAATACATTTCTTCAGAAATGCATTGATAAATATTTTATTATCATATTTTGTTTTGGGAACAAATTCTGCAACTTTTTTCTTTAAAAGATAACTCTGATTTTAAAACAAAACATAAACAAATCGGTCTTTTCTTGCCGAGAAAATTGGGGATGTCACAGAGCTTGAGGCTGGTGGGAGGAGATTGGTCACTCTTTGGGAGCCGAGGTCGTGACGGCTATCTCTTGGACTGAGTTTTTGTCGAGGTCCAGGGCGGAGTGTTCACCTGCCATTGATGTGCAACAGTTGGCGAGGAAGCTTTACAACCTTTGCTAGACGATGGAGACTATGTCGAAGATCACCGCTAAGTTCATAGAGAGGGCTTTACTGGTTCCACAGTTTGTTGCGGATGAAGAGATGAAGAAGACGATGTACCATGATATGATGTAGGATGATATTCGGGAGTTTGTCAGCCTGTTGAGTTACAAGACCTTGGAGGATATGATTTATAGAGTTCAAGAGTATGAGATTGAGTTAGAGCTTCAGAAGAAGTGGAAGCCAACTTTGGGTCAGACATGGTAGTGCTCAGTGAAGAAGACCAAGACTTTCAATTCACGAGAAAAGGGGCATAGAGATAGAGCCATTGCGGAAAGTGCAAGAAACCACATTATGAGGGTGTATCAATCTAGAGGTATGGGCTGTTATAAGTGTCACGAGATTGGTAATGTCAGTAGGGAATCAAGTCTGATTTCTTTATATTGCCACCATATCGTCCATAAGATGGTCGATTGACCAACACTTACGAGTGGAGTGGTGACGGAACCTACTCCAGCTACAATAAGGATTAGTGATGGTCATGATGGATGGGAGGAGGCTCCAGTTGCGAGGAGCTGAGCATTTCAGTTGCAGAAAGAGGAGGCCCAAACTTTGCTAGATGTTGTCACTGGTACATATCGTATTCAAGTCCTTTTTTCTTTTATTATTTATGTTTATGATTATGTGATTATGTGTGTGTGACATAATGTTTGAGGTGTTCAATTCTCAACCTAAGGTTCAGGGTTTCCTTTATGGTTATGTGGTTAAAGGGATTATCTTATGCCAGTTTGCATATCGTGAGTCGTTCTAAGAGTGTATCTGATTGAGTCAGTTTTAGGCATAGATATGGGTGATGTCGGCTGATGATAGAGTGAGCCCTAAGTGGGGGAGAACTGTGTATTCTGCTTGGAGGATTAGTAGTCAGATTGATTTTTATGGTTTTATTGCAATGGGTCTGAGGAAGTTTCAATGTAGATATTGGGTTTTTGTATTAGGAATTCATAGAGATCGTTCTTGGTTGCAGGATAAGGAGGGATTGGTTAGATCGTGAGTATAGGATTATTTTCTGTCAGGCTCATGCCTTCAGGGATATGTGCACGGTCCTTTCGTTGAGATTTGTTAGGTGAAGATCTCATTGAAGCTAGTTGTTCCTTGCTGGAACACCGAATATCAGGCTAAAATGAAGCTTGGGCAGCTCTGGTTGAATGTCAATTTAAGGGTTGGTTAGCTCATTAGAAATATCACTATATTTAGTAAGGGAAGAGTTGTTGTTAATCTATTAACCAACTTCAGGGATTGGTTGATGCGTTTTCGCATGAGTTTTTTTTAGTAGCAAGTGGATCCTTGGATGGGTTATCTATCTATTTTTAATATTTGGTTTAACCATTTTGTCATTAGTTAAGTTTGTTTGAATACTTTGGAGATGTATCAGTGGAAAGTGCTTTCGATGAGTCAATCTTTCATCGAGTATAGTGAAGTGTATACCCTGTTTTTAAGGTGTGTGTACCCCAGATTGTTGGGTCATGGAATCTATTTTCTTGAAAATTCAGGTTCGTGGTGATCTTGAGTAGTGAGGCAGTGGGATTGGTTGGGATTTCAAATGGATATGAGGTGTACAGAGTGTAGATTAATCCAAGGGAGGGAGAATCATTTTGAATTAATGGAAATATTTCCACGTGCGAGTCACTTGGAGTTTCATATCCGAGGGAAAGAGGATATCAAGTATTGGTTGTGGTTTGAGTCAAAGCTTATGAAAGGAATGACATTTATTGGGCAGTGGTAATTGTAAAGGTGAAACTTATAATATGATGAGTCAAATATTTGCCAACCATCAACTTATGCTCCTCACCAGTGTCAGCGTGTGATCAATTGTACTAGTGTATTTACTTTGTATTCTGTAATTATTATAATTATAGCTTTTGGTTAACTGTTCCTTAATCTCAGTGATTAGGATCAGTATCTTTACTTAGATTAGAATCAATCCCATAAATGTCGAGATTGATTGTTACTAGTGTTACTATATATTTTTGTACCCGGGTTGTGCTCACAGCAACCATATCGTCGCTTTGTGTGACATCCCCAAATTCACGGCTAGAAAAGACCGGTTTTGTTTATACTTTATTTCAAAATCAAAGTACCCTTATAATAAAATAGTTGCGGAATTTGTCCCAAAACAATAATATGATAAAGATTTATCAAAAGCATTTCCTTAGAAATGTATTTCATTAAAAGACTTGGGATGTCATGTTCGATACAGTACATAAGTATAAGCAATACAATATAAGCCCTACTACATTATTTCATATCTACAGGCCTATATCCGTAATCCCTCATCTCAACACATCACAACTATGCTCAAGAGCCACTACCTATAATACATAAAACTGAGTGGGTCAGGCTTGGGAGTCTGGTGAGCACATAGGGTTTTCAACCCACAATAAATAGTTTCTTAATTTCATCAACCAACAATAACCCGATTACCCGTTCCCGTTATCCTCACATTACGTCCCTAAACACCTATCATAAGGGACCTATCCTAAGGATCATCATCGGGATGGATACTACTGCTAAGGGGGTTCCTTAGCAATAAATGTCCTAAAGGCAAGCATGTGGGGGGATGGAGTACACCGGTGAACACATCGTTCACAACACCTACAGGTTGTGAGTCTGCTAGCGTTCCACTAGACTGTCTAGAAGAGTCTGTGGTTGTCATCTATACTCTGCTAGATGACTGGATCAACAACAACAACATCGAGACCTCTCATCATTTTATCACACATCGTCTTATTACATCTACCCATGTTTTACCCCAACATTATTATAGATATAAAATACATATACAGTTTAAATCATTTAAAACTTGTATAAAAACATTCATCCAACATAGATAGCAAGTATACAGATAATAGGCACACATATCACGTAATATATAAAATACTTCATATCTATGTGTAAGATGAAAGTAAATATGCACTCACCTTAGTAGCGTGATTTTATGTTATCTAAGCAAAACGGCCAGCGTGCGAGATCGTCGGGGCTCAGGATGCAAAATGACCTCAGCAAAGGAGAGAAGGGAAGAAGTTTTGGTGTAAGAATGGCTGAAGTCAGACCTACTATTTATAGTAGGGATTTTAGAAACTCACGTCGTGAGTCTTGCATGATCACCCCGTAGACTTGCCATTTGCGTCCCTAGCTTCGGAAGGTGGCCATGTGACTCCTCACGTCGTGAAAAACACCTTGTTCATGTCGTGAGTTTGGATCCTATCCCCTCGCAGCCTCATCACACCTTCTAGACTCCGAAATGTGGCAAAATGACTCCTCACGTCGTGAGTGTCATAAAGCTCACGTCGTGAATTCAGTTAGCTTAGGGTTTCTGAAAGCTAAATCTTCAGAAGGCCATAACTTTTGCATACGAACTCCGTTTTTGACGTTCTTTATATCGACGTACAGGTGGAGACGTACTCTACAACTTTCATTTAGAATCCTAAGGACAAAAAATAGTTTATCATAAACTAACTTTTTATGTTTCCCAGTGTCGTGCCGGTTTTGACGCGAAACTTCAACAGGTCATATCTTCTTCGTTATAACTCGAATTTCAGCGTTCTTTATATCTCCAAAATCCTTGTCCTGACCACTACAACTTTATTCATAGATATTGGACCTATCTATTATTTTATTTTTGATGCTTATTTTTATTCTTAATTTCTATATCTTATAATTAAATATAAGGCACATAAAATCACATAATATTCAAATAATTCCTATTTATTACTTCAAAGTAGGTTATAAGTGTTGACCCTAACTATTACACCCTTAAATTAATGCTTAGCTTAGAAACACGGGCGTTACACTTTGTGTCAAATCTCTCTTTGAGGGTCATTTCTTAGTGAAAACATCTTTGTGATAACTTTGTTCTAAGTTCTTTTTTGTTTGTATCCGATCAAGCGAACCTACAGGTGTACCAGAGTACATTTTCATATACATTCAGGATATCATGTCTTCTTCATCCCGATACCATCCTAAATCCTCAACAAGAAACAAAATTCCATTGTTTGATAAAAAAATATTTTTCCATGTGGAAAACAAAAGCTTTGATTATTCTTGAAACCATGGACTATTACATGCTCGACATCGTTAATCATGGTCCAAATGTTCCCATGTACCAACCCATGGTTAATTATGCTCCTACTAGTGGATTGAAGCAAAAGCAAAAGGCAACATATGATGAAGAAGATAAAAGATTCATTCATCTAGATGTGAAACTAAGGGCTACCATTGGAGATTCTATTCCCTACCACATTTATCATCTGGTTTAAAACTGCGAGTTTGCACAAGAGATGATGAAATCGCTTACAGTGGCTTATGGAGAAAAGTCACCTAAAGATGAAGGGCTGAAAGACATCGTTAATTATGGTCCACATATTCCCATGTACCAACCCATGGTTAATAACGCTCCTAATGGTGGATTGAAGCAAAATCCAAAGGCAAGATATAATGAAGAAGATAAAAGACTCATTAGTCTAGATATGAAAACAAGGGCTACCATTGGAAATTCTGTTCCTTACCACATTTATTGTCTGGTTCTGAACTGCGAGTTTGCACATGAGATGATGAAAACTCTGATGGTGGTTTATGGATAAAATTCATATGAAGATGAAGGGGTGAAAGAAAAGTGTCTAATTATTTGCATTTATGTCTTCCTCACTGAAGAATCTGATAGCAGTTGCGACACCTTCAACGTTGATTTCTCTCAAGCTGCAAAGGATTCAAAGATACAAGATTGGGACTCCTCTTCTTTATATTAGGCTAAGAAGTTTATTAACTACTCCTTTGAAGAAAAATTTGATACGTTAAATTACTTGCGTCTTGATCTTTCAAAATATGATTCTGAAAATGCCATTCTTAAATTTGAGGTCAAGATCTTAAAAGAAAAATTAATTTCCACTGAAAGTTCTCTTTCATTGATAAATAAAGAAAACACAAAATTTTCTGTATCTAATGAATTATTCTTCAATGAAAAGGAAAAATTTGATGAACTTTCCAAAAAGCTACAACTTATACTTTATAATTTGGGAACATTCATATTTCAAGTTAAACAAAATCACAAACACCCAAATTCCTGATCAGCGTGAGAAAATTCTTCGTGGCAATATTGATGACGCTATAAAAATTCTCAAACATTTCAAATCTGAATTTTTTTTGACATTGTTTATGATCTTGAAAAGGACTTTAAAGCCAGGTTGGTTAGTACCACTTTTATAAATCAAAGTTTAATTGACAAGGATGGTATCACTGACTCAAATGGACATACTAAATGTAAATCTGAATTGTCTGCTCTTGATCCATCACAATAACCTCCAAATCATGAATATGTGTTTCCTTCAACTAAAATCTTGCTAAAATATCCTATTTCAAATGGCGAATTTCACTCAGTGAATGAATTTTTTTGTGAATTTCCTCAATGCACTATAAGTGACATTGACACTGACTGTCCTTCAAACACTTCTGACACTGACTAGCTTTCAATTGTTCCTGACACTAATTCCAAACCCTGGAGTTTTAAAAAGTTAAAATTCAACCCTTATACTTTATAGTATTATAAAGTAATATATATATATATATATATATATATATACAAGATCAAGTCAGTCTTACAGTTAGTAGGCCTCATTCACGAAGCCAGTCTATGGGTGTCCACTCTCACCCACAACTTCCTTAACTAGTGGAGGGTCGTTAGCCGAACGGGTAGGGCAAAGATTATAATTCTTATTAAAAGTATAATGATAAATATAACGTAACTAAACTTTTTATAAATTCCCAATCTTAGTTACTTTAGGGAAATGTGAAGTTGGTGCTAACCCATGAAATAACACTTTGTACCTTACCAAGTCGTTGGTGGAGCGTGTGTGGGTAACCGACATACTAACATGGATTAGTAAGAGTGGCAGATGACTTAATGTTTATCATAGATCGGTGAAGTGCGTCTGGGTAACCGGCACATCGATTAGGTGATAAAATTAAGGGTACCAAGTTAATTTTCATGGTTATTAACACCTTTTTTGTGATCCTCGGCATCCCAGTCACAAACATGAGAGGGCACAATTGAGATTTAAACATGCAATTGAAAATTTCAATGAATCTTAAAAGATCTAGGAGTTTCAATCCAGTTAAAACATAATACCTATTTCGTTTTTCATGGTGGAAATTGGTGAATCGCCATTCGCCTACCTTCAAATATTTTGTAGCTTGGATTACGGCATCCCTCTTCTAAATTATAAAATATTGTGTTTAGTCCTAGGCATAATATTTCAAATTGGGTGCTCTATTAAGGACTTAAATCAACTAACTTGAATTATCCCATTATAGGTGTATGGTTCAGACAATTATGATCTTCCAAAATCCCTTGGAACAAGCTTTCCTTATTAAGATGATGTCCCGCGATTGGATCATGGAAATCATACTTCTCTTCCTTCACCTCCTCTAATTATTATCCCTAACCCACAAGCTCAAAGAATTGAAAATTTCAAGCTCACTCAAGCCCTACTTGCAATGAAGCATGGAGATGGAAGGCCTATGTGTTCTCACGCCTTGGAGATGAAGTAACATATCGATAGGCTGAGAGTGTTGGGTGTCGAAGTCTCAAGGAAGTTGGCTATTGATTGGGCTCTTCAATCACTTCCTAATTTGTATAGTGAGTTCATTAAGAACTACTATGTGAAAGACCACGACATGAACCTTATTGATCTTACTTATTTGCTTGTTGCTGCTGAATCATAAATGTTTTGGTGCACCGGAAAAGTAAATTTTGGTGGAAGATCTACTTCTCAAACTTCCATGGACATTGAAAATGGTAACATTGGAAGTCCAGAAAAACTTTCTCTTCCCAATGGAAAGGGATCGGGCTTGGTCAACCCGTTTAAACAAAATGTAAAGGGAAAGGCTAAGTTTGTGATAGTCCTGTGTGCCAATCTCAAAGAGTCTATATGTTTTTATTGTCAAGAGAAGGGGCATTAATTGCGAAGCTGCCCCGACTACCTGAAAGATCTGAGAGAAGGATGAATCAAAAAGTTTGACTCTACTTTAGGTAAGTACACTATCCAACTTTGTTAAGTTTCTAATTGTTGATTCTTAATACTTGATGTGACTAGGTTGCATTTTGATGTTTAGCAAGATCAAGCAAAGGGAAGGAAACGTAAAGGAAGAGTATGCTCAATCTGATCGCGAAGATGGATTTCAATCACATGGTTTGAAGATCGGATTTTTGAGCTGTTGCTTAGGAGTTATGATAGATTGCTAGGAAAATATGAAATAGCATAATTTTCATTTAAAGTTGCATTGTAAGGAAATAGTTTTTTCCGCGTTTTATAAATAAATAAAATTTTGTTTTATTTTATTATATTTCCTTGCAATGACATTTATGAAAATTTGATTTTTGTATATTTCTAGAAATATTGGAAATATGAATTTGATTCTTTCTTTTGTGGTAGTGTCTAAAGTTACCAAATAAGGAATGACTCTCATCACCCAAGTTTCAATTGAACAGAAACTTGGAATCATGAAAGTTGTATTGTATGATGAATGAGAATTTTCATTTTTGGAAAATTAAGACTAATTCCTTGTTCACATGATGTATATGTGAGTCAAGTGAAGGACTAAGGGATCGAGTACACATTCATGTGCAATGGTCAAGTCCACTACAAAGATCGATAAGACTATTCATCATGATTTACTAAAGTTTAGTAAATATGGTTATACTTACAAGTTTAAGTATAATTTTGAAACGTTGGAAAAGTTTCGATGTATGGCTCAACGAATGAGAAGAATCAAATTAGGCAGAAAGATAAAAGTTTCTCAAATCTGAAAAGATGGGAGAGTACTTTAGTATCATGTTTTGTGATCATCTTAATGATTAAGAAACCATATCAAAATTGGTCTCAAAGGACATCTTAGTGCATTCATATGGCTAAGAAGAGGAATCATGAATTGTTGTAATGGTTAAATCAAGAAGATGAGTCATACTTCGTTCCAAAACAATTCTTAGAGTCATACTCCAAGACTGTAACTTGAGTGAAATATCTTAAAGAAGGCTTATAATACTTGTCAAATGTAGAGTAAAAGTTTTTTTATTCTTGTACATTTGAAATTGGTAAGTTGTGATGTTTTGGATAAAACAAAGACCAACTAAGGCCAATTGTATGAATTGTTTGTCTTGATAAATAATCCGCACTATCTCTTGAATATTTGTCTGTCAAGGAATGGTTCTTAGAAAGAGAGTCTTATATGTCAAGAGGACAGTGAGAATCTTAAAGATCCTGAAATAGTTTCAAGAACTAATCCAGAATAAAACATGTAGTTTATCACTAGCACAAGACTTGAGGTTTATAACCTATCATGTTGACATATTCTAGTTTTTGTGCCCATTCCAGTTAAAGTTGACTTTGCATATGAGTTCTAAGAGTTCTCAATTGGTTACATAACAACCAGGAAGTAATGGTAGGCCCTTGTGCTGTCAGGTGGCAAGAAATTAAGTATAAACAAGTTCAATCCATATGAGTTTGGATTTGTCACTATCCTTTTCTTGTGATTATGGTTATGACAGATTTACATGGATAGGAACACATACACCATAGAAATCTAAGTTTCATAAGGTTTCTCTTCGATTCATGAAAATGATGTTGAGGAAACGCTTTCAGTGAGTAGATTTTAAGTAGATAGCAATTGTGATATTTTCATTCTCAAAGTCGTTAGTGGAGCGTGTGTGGTTAACTGGAACACTAACATAGACTTGTGAGAAATGGAAAAGGTCTAAACAATTGAGGCTATGATTACGGAATCCTTTTTCATAGTTCTAAAACTGTTTAGAGACGCATGTGAGCTATCTAAGGAAAGGTGTATGATTTTGATAAAGTTTTATCAAAGCATCTCGTATCAGAAATCTGAACTTTGGTAAGAAAGTCAATAAAGCATTAATTTCTAGAAGTCCACCTGATTTCTGAGTACATGTCAAAGCTAGTGGGAGCATAATTGTTATGTTAATAATTATTATGCTAATGGGGGCATAGTTAATTATGATGAGTGTTGCAAGTTAGCAATGTTAATTATAGAAAACAAAACTTTTAATTGGGAAAAAGTTGTTTTGCTATAATTAAGGGAGAGGAAAGTATACTTCATTTCAATTCTAAAAGCTTAGATTGATATTTTAATCATCTTTAGTCAAGGATATATATATATATATATATATATATATATATATATATATATGTGTGTGTGTGTGTGTGTGTGTGTGAATTTTATGTTGGAATGGTTCAACATAAAGAAATTCTATATATATATTGCATTCTCAAAATTCGATTATGATTACGGCATCCCTCTTCATAGTCGTATTATGAAAACATAGAAAATAAAAATTATTTAGCAAAAGGATGGTCTAGGATCATGTCTTTATGTGAGACATCATGTATCGTTTCCCATATGCTTCGGGTATAGGATCGATTACATGTGCTATAATATCCATCTGTTCTAAGTTTTCCAAATGCCTAGGGCATTAAGAGAGAAGTGATAGTCAAAAGGAATGGACTTTGAATTTAAGACTTCATTTCCATGGAATTGATCTCTGTTGGAATACTCTGTAAATGTCTGTTTCCATGTCTTTGTGACTTTTGTGCATAATCATTACAAGAGAATCAATGCATATAAGTTTAGAATCTAACAGATTTCAGTAAATGGCAAAGAATCTTGTATTCTTACATTTGCAGTAAGGATTTCGGATTACGAAATGAGCATCATTGGAATCATGCTCAATTGGTCTATTTCACAAAGTAAGGATCATAGAAAAACATAGTGTGAATACTTGGAGTATGGCATAACAATTGTTTGGACAAACATGGTGTGCATGTTTGGAGCATGGCATGACTATTGTTTCAGTTCAAGTACTAAGTTGATTGTTCGAAACATTATATATACATGAATAATGTGTAATCAATATGGTGATAAATAAAAAGTGTTCTATTTATATTCATAAGTTTTGAGACCATATTGGATTCAATTATTCTTGTGTTTCATTTTTCATGTTTTGACTTCCCGAATAACTAGGTTATTCAAACTCTCCACAGTCAATCATACTTTGGAAGTAGGTATGAATCAAGACTTTCGTGAATTGCGCTTGTAGATGTCTAAAGTGTTTAGACATAGCAAAATTTTTTGCAACATTCATGAGTGCTCCTAGAATGAGATTCAAGTATTGGATAAAACCCACGCTCATTTGAATCACTTCATGGATTTTATCATGAGTGGTCATGAGAGGATAATATCTTATATTCTTCAAATGGATATGTATGATTTGTAATTGCATGTCAGTTGCACATTGAGATATGTAAATGTTGGATAAGGTGTCTAAGTCCATAACTTATTTGGTATATACTTGACCCGACCGGCATGGTCCATTTGGGTTGCATCTCATCCAAACTATTATGGATAATTTTATGAGAGTTATACACATATGTTTATTAATATATTATGAGTTATAATATATTAATATGAAGTTACGTTATTTAATTAGTTTTAGTCTTAAATTAATTATGAATTAATTTAGAGATTAAAAGGAATACTAATTAAATTATGGGTTATTTGTTTTATATAGTGTGGGCTAATACTCATTTGTTAATGGGCTAGGCTTATGTGGAAGTCCATGGATGATCCATGGAGCTTTTAACCCATGGATCCTTGGAAAAGGAAAAGACATGGGTTATTAGGGTTTCACCCTAACCATGCACACTATATAAGCATGCTTATGGAGCATGAAATGGAGCCCAAAAGAGAAAACTAGTGAACTAGTGTGTGTGTGCATGTGTGTGGCCGATTTTATACAAGGTGTATACTCTCTTAAAGTTTTCCAAGAGTTTGTGGTGTTTGTGATTCCATTTGAGGCATTCACACTATTAGTGCTTGGCCCTCAAACTCCTTAGAACCAAACTCACCAAAAGGTATGTAATCTCTTCTAACTCTTTTATGTTGAAATGTTCCCCATGCCATGTTAGATAGGTTATAAACCTTGGAAAATTATTATTTTGCATGTATTTAGACAAACATAGATCCAAGGTTTATTAGGGTTGCATGCACACTTAGGAAGTGTTAGATTGCTCAAAACCCAACAGTGGTATTAGAGCCTAGGCTTGCTTGTTTGATACTTGATGCAAAATAGTGAAAAAAGTCGAAATCGTTGCTATCAGCATGGTGGACTCGCCGAGTCCATTGGGGGGACTCGACGAGTCCAAGGCAAACTTCAACCTACTCGGCGAGTAAGTTCATGCACTCGACGAGTAGGATCGAAAGAGTGCAGATTCTCGACTTTTGCTGCTGGAAATGGACTAGAAACATTACCCTAAACTGTTTTGGTGTTATAAAACTTATTTTAGTTGGTGTAATGGTTGTTCTAATCCATTTGCAATAGCATATATCAAAATTCCATGATTTTATGTGTTCATATAATTCTTGAATTTTTTATGATCATGTTCATGTTCTTATGAATTTAGAAAATGATAGGAATTATTTGCTTAATTGTTTAGGATTAATTCTTTATCATTTATGTGTTTTAATGGAGTCCATAATTTGTCCTCAAGTTATGGATTACCAAAGGTCACTTTCATTTAACACACACTTAAAACACATAAGTTACATGAAAATGAAGAGTCTTCATTTTTATGAACCTTTAATTCATAAGTTATGAAATGAAGAGTTTTGAAAAGTTACAAAAGTTGCCCTCAAGTTTTGGAATTTGTAAAGTTTCACACACTTTAATAAACTTTAATTCCAAACCTTAGAGTTTTAATAGTTAAAATTCAACCCTTATACTATTTATAACATTAATGGTTAATTATTATATATATGTATAAGAATAAGTCGTTTTACCGTTAGTAGGCCTCATTCACGAAGTCGGTCTATAAGGTGGGTATAAGGTTGTTGCCTATAAAATGGCGACTTAATGGGTGTATACTCTCACCCACCGCTTGCTTGATCGGTGGAGGGTCGTTAGCCGAACGAGTAGAACAATGACTTTAAATCCTCATTAAAAGTATAATGAATATTATAAAATAACTAAACTCTTTTAATTCCCAATCTTAGTTATTTTAGGAAAAATGTGAACATGGTGCTAGTCCATGGAATTCACACTTTGTACCTTACCAAGTCGTTGGTGGAGCGTGTGTGGTTAACCGGCACACTAACTAGGACTAGTAAGGATCACGAAGGGTGACTTAATGTTTGTCATAGATCAATGGAGCGTGTGTGGTTAACCGGCACATTGATTAGGTGATAATATTAAGAGTACCAAGTGAATTAGCATGGTTATTCACACCTTGTTTTGTGATCCTCGGTATCCCAGTCACAAAACTTGAAGGGCACAATCGAGATTGAAACATGCCATTGAAAAGTTCAATGAATCTCAAAAGAATCTAGGAATTTCAAATCCAATTAAACCTAATAAATCATTTCGTTTTCATGGTGGAAATTGGTGAATCGTCATTCACCTACCTTTCAAATATATTATTACTTAGATTACGGCATCCCTCTTCTAAGTGTAATATATTGTGATTGGATCCTAGCCTTAATATTACATTTGGGTGTCTTATTAAGGATCCTAAATATCTAATCTAAACTTACTTTCTTCTTTCAGATGTCTTCCAACACTAATGCTTCAGGCTCTAACCCAACTGGTTCTTTCTCTCTCATGAATCTTTGTGGGAGGGTCATCTTTGATGGTTCCAACTTCATGGATTGGATTAGGAACATCAGGATGGTTACTCGTTACGAGGACAAGGAATATGTCCTCGATAAGGAGTTAAAAGAACTTGATGAGTCTACTGCTACTCCTGAGGAGATCGCTGAATTCAGGACTCATGAGAGAGATGCTACTAAGGTGGCATGTATCATGATGGCCACGATGACAGCCGAGCTCCAAAAGTCGTAGGAAGATTTCTACCCTTTTGAGATGCACCAAGACCTGATGGAAAGGTACCATCAGAGTGCTCGTCAGGAGCGGTATGAAATAATCTCCTCCATAATAACTACCCGCATGAAGGATGGTGAATCCGTCACGGGCCACATGCAAAAGATGCAAAGGTATGTGGACCGTTTGCTGAAGCTGAATGTTAACATCCCTGAGGAGTTGGCAATTGACATCATTTTGCACTCCTTGCCTTCTTGTTATGATCATTTTCGAATGACATATCATATGAACAAGGAGGAAGTTACCCTCAGCAAGCTTCAAGGACTCTTGAAGACCGCTGAAACCGGTCTTAAGGGTAAAGCGGTTGTTACCTTTACTACTCCTACTCCAACTTCTACCCCTGTTTTAGCTATTGGGCAAGGCAAAGGGAAAAAGAGGAAGCACCCTTCGAAGGGTACCAAGGGAAAGTCTCTTGAAGGCTCCTCATCAAAGACTAAGAACGGTTCTGTCACTCCTTCTGCCATTCCCAAGGATGTTGAATGCTTTTATTGCCATGAAAAGGCACACTGGAAGCAAAACTGCCCTAAGTACTTGCAAGATCTAAAGGATGGGAAAGTGAAACCCACCTATGCAGGTATTTACACTATATTGTCTAATTACTCAACATATTCTAACTCTTGGGTGCTTGATACAGGATGTGGTATTCACATATGTTCTGATTTGCAGGGCCTAAGAAGAAGTGAGGATGTGGAGCACGGGAAGATAAACTTAATCATGGGGAATAGGAAGGCTTCACCTGTTTCCAAGATTGGAGTTTATACTTTGTTTCTTAATAATGGGTTAAAATTAGATTTGAATAAATGTGTGTACTCGTCTGAAATGGCGAGGAATATTATTTCTTTTCATGCTTTGTACAAACAAGGTTTTACCTTTTCGTTTGATAATGAATGTGGTGGTATTAATGCTTTCTTTATTAATGTGTTTTATTTTAAAGCATTACCTTGTGATGGTGTGTATGAAACTGTGTCGATTGTGGACAACTTAGGAAATAATGTGTTGTATATTGATTCTTCTACTAGCCTAGATAAAGCATCATTGTGGCATTGTCGTCTTGGACATGTAAACAAGAAACGCATAGGCCAACTCCAAAAGAGTGGAGTCTTGGAATCATTTGACCTCAAATCAGATGATAGTTGTGAATCTTGTCTACTTGGAAAAATGACAAAATCACCCTTCACTGGAACTTGTGAGAGGGGTGAAGGTTTGTTGGACCTAATACATACTGATGTATGTGGGCCATTCAAAACCGCCACAAGGGATGCTAATCGGTATTATGTGACTTTTATCGATGATTTTAGTAGATATGGGTATGTCTACTTAATCAAAAATAAGTCCGAAACCTTTGAAAGGTTTAAGGAATTCAAGCAGGAAGTAGAAAATCAATTGGGCAGGAACATTAAGATGCTTCGATCCGATCGAGGTGGTGAGTATCTTAGTACCGAGTTCCTTGACTACCTTAAGGAGTGTGGGATTGTCTCACAATTGACTCCTCCCAGGACACCACAGCTGAATGGTGTAGCTGAGAGGCGTAATCGAACCTTGTTGGACATGGTTCGCTCTATGATGAGTCGAGTTTCGTTACCAATCTCTTTTTGGGGGTATGCCTTAGAGACTGCCGCCCATATCCTTAATCTAGTCCCTACAAAGAAGGTTACCAAAACACCTCATGAGATGTGGACTGGGAAGGTTCCCAATTTGGACCACATCAAAATTTGGGGTTGCAAAGTCTTCGTGAGGCGCGAAACTCATGATAAGCTTGAACCCCGAAGTGAAAGGTGTATTTTCATCGGCTACCCACAGAAATCCTTCGGTTACCTCTTCTACAGACCCAGTGAGAATGTGGTCTTTGTAGCACGAAGAGGGATCTTTCGCGAGAAAGAATTTATAAGCCAAGGAGACAGTGGGAGGTAGATTGATCTTGAAGAAATTCAAGAATCAATTGGTGAAGGAACCTCAGACACTAGCAATCAACCTGAGGAGGAAACTCCTGTTGATCCAGCTGACGAGTCTGTACCTCCGAGGCGTTCCACACGGGTTAGGAACACACCTTCGTTTTATTATGGTTTTCTTATTACTACGGAAGGTGATACGTTTATTAGTGATAGTACACTAGTAAATTTGGATGAACCTAGCAGTGTTAAGGAAGCCATGGCAGGCCCGGAGTCTGCTAAATGGAAGGAGGCTATGGACAGCGAGATACAGTCCATGTATGACAATCAAGTTTGGAACTTGGTTGACAATGTACCAGGCCGTAAAACAGTCGGGTGCAAATGGATCTTCAAGAAGAAGACATACATGGAAGGAAAAGTGCATACTTATAAGGCTCGACTGGTTGCGAAGGGTTTTACTCAAACTCAAGGTGTTGATTATGATGAAACCTTTTCGCCGGTAGCAAAGATTAAGTCTATTAGGGTTATGTTAGCCATTGCAGCATTTCATGATTATGAAATATGGCAAATGGATGTCAAAACTGCTTTCCTTAATGGAAAGTTGGCTGTGGATGTGTACATGAATCAGCCAGAGGGTTTTGTCAATGCAGCGTACCCTAATAGAGTATGCAAGCTTGAGAAATCCATTTATGGATTAAAACAAGCATCTCGTAGCTGGAATCTTTGTTTTGATGAGAAGGTAAAAGAGTTTGTCTTCTTGAGAAGCGAAGATGAGTCTTGCGTGTATGTCAGAGCTAGTGGGAGTATAGTTAGCTTCTTGGTACTGTATGTGGATGACATACTACTCATAGGAAATGACATCCCAACCTTGCAGGAGGTTAAGTCCTGGCTTGGGAAGTGCTTTGCTATGAAGGACCTAGGGGAGGCTACCTATATCCTAGGGATAAGGATATTAAGAGAAAGGAGTAGAAGACTAATTGGACTTAGTCAGAGTATCTACTTGGATAAGGTGTTGAAAAGGTTCAACATGGAGAATTCCAAGAAAGGAGATTTACCGATCCAAAGCAATACCAAACTGAGTAAGACTCAGAGTCCGAGTACAGAGGCAGAGATAGATGAGATGAGCCAATTACCATATGCTTCCGCAGTTGGCTCGATCATGTATGCTATGACTTGTACCCGTCCTGATGTGGCATTTGCTTTGAGCATGGTCAGCAGGTATCAGGGGAACCCTGGCAAGGCTCATTGGACCGCGGTAAAGAACATTCTCAAGTATCTGCGGAGGACTAAGGATTGGATCCTTACCCTTGGTGGTAGTGATGACTTGAGAATATTAGGGTATAGTGATGCTGGTTTTCAGACTGATAGGGATAATTTCCGCTCTCAATCGGGCTGGATCTTTACCTTAAATGGAGGGGCAATTTCTTGGAAGAGTTCCAAGCAGGAGACGGTGGCTGATTCGACTTGTGAATCAGAGTATATAGCAGCGAGTGAAGCAGCGAAGGAGGCGATATGGCTAAAGAACTTCATCGGAGACCTTGGAGTTGTACCAGCTATTAAGGAACCTATAGAGATTTTCTGTGACAACAATAGTGCGGTTACCTTAGCCGAGGAACCAAGAGATCATGGCAGATCCCGACACATTGACAGAAAATATCACTTCATAAAACACAAGATTGAAGAAGGACTCCTTGTGACAAGGAGGATATCGTCGGATGAGAATCCTGCAGATCCCCTTACGAAGGGACTGACGAGGGTTAAGCATTTTCAGCATGCGAGACGCATCGGGCTGAGGGACGATATTAGTTTTACAGATTAGATAGTTTTCCTGAAACTTGTAAAATGTAATCAACGTTTGATGATGAATAAAATTTGTGATTTATTTATGAGTAAAGTGTTACTATCATTGTTAATTATTTACTATTGTTTCAGTTTTGCATGTTTTGACTTCCAGAATAATTAATTTATTCAAACCTCCACAATCGATCATACGTCGGAAGTAGGTATGAATCAAGATTGTCATGAATTGGGTTTGTAGATGCCTTAAAGGTGTTTAGACATGGAAATGGTTGCTGCAACATTCATGAGTACTCATAAGTTATGAGTATTGGTATAAACCCACGCTCACTTGTATCACTTCATGGAATTTATCTCGAGTGATCGTGAGATGATAATATCATATAAATCTTTAAACCTAGAGATATGAGTTGTTACCTATGAGTTGGTTGTGCATTGATTGCACGTAAACGCATCAGTAACTTGATGTTATAAAACGTGCCTTTGTGTACAATTCAATAAGTAGTAGAACAAGCATATCAGTCAAAGTTTATCTGTTCCTTCTAGAAATAGAAGCGATATCTGGGCCCCTCGATGATTTTGTGTTGATCCATGTACCAGGCCTGGTCAGAACTAAACCGATGTGTTCAGTGAAGTTCTTCGTCAAACAAATCGGAAAATCGAAAAACAACTGCTAGACAATAAGCAAGACATAGTTCCATGTGTTTGTCCGGCTGATATCATGAGAACAGAGGATTATGTGATCACTTATCTAAAATGGCGCTTCATAGTTCGACAGAGTCTTCATTGTTCGAGGGAGTTTTCGAGAGCTACGATTGTTGGTTGGTTCCTGAAGTTATAGGCAAATATAGTTATTAGACTTATCCAAGTGGGAGTCTGTTGGATAAGGTGTCTAAGTCCATAACTTATTTGGTATATACTTGACCCGACCGGCATGGTCCATTTGGGTTGCATCTCATCCAAACTATTATGGATAATTTTATGAGAGTTATACACATATGTTTATTAATATATTATGAGTTATAATATATTAATATGAAGTTACGTTATTTAATTAGTTTTAGTCTTAAATTAATTATGAATTAATTTAGAGATTAAAAGGAATACTAATTAAATTATGGGCTATTTGTTTTATATAGTGTGGGCTAATACTCATTTGTTAATGGGCTAGGCTTATGTGGAAGTCCATGGATGATCCATGGAGCTTTTAACCCATGGATCCTTGGAAAAGGAAAAGACATGGGTTATTAGGGTTTCACCCTAACCATGCACACTATATAAGCATGCTTATGGAGCATGAAATGGAGCCCAAAAGAGAAAACTAGTGAACTAGTGTGTGTGTGCATGTGTGTGGCCGATTTTATACAAGGTGTATACTCTCTCAAAGTTTTCCAAGAGTTTGTGGTGTTTGTGATTCCATTTGAGGCATTCACACTATTGGTGCTTGGCCCTCAAACTCCTTAGAACCAAACTCACCAAAAGGTATGTAATCTCTTCTAACTCTTTTATGTTGAAATGTTCCCCATGCCATGTTAGATAGGTTATAAACCTTGGAAAATTATTATTTTGCATGTATTTAGACAAACATAGATCCAAGGTTTATTAGGGTTGCATGCACACTTAGGAAGTGTTAGATTGCTCAAAACCCAACAGTAAACACAACCAATAACTTGGTTGTTATGAAACATATCGTTGTGTGAAATTTGATAAGTACAAGCAAACATTTGGGTCGAAGTTTATCCATTTGTTTTACCCTTGGAGGGATAAAAGCGATATCTGTGGGCCCCTCGATGATTTAGTGATGACACCCCTAAGTTCTTGGCCAAGCCTGGACTGATTTGATTTGTTCAATTACTCAGTCGTCATAAATCAGAAATCGGGAAACAACAGATGGACAGAGAGAATGATTATAATCCATGTCTGAATCCATATGATTTCTAGAATTGAGGAATATATAATCCCTTATCTAATGGACACGTCATTTGACTAGGTCGGAGTTCGGCAACGGCCTTAAGAGCTACGATTACTAGTCGGGATCTTGGAGTCATACTTGAATAATAGTTTTAGACTTATCTAAGTGGGATACTATTGGATTAGATGTCTAAGCCCATAACTATTATTAGTATGTACTCGACCCGAGAGTAGCATGGTCCATTTGGGTTGCACTTCACTGAAACAATTCGTATGGATAGTCTTTTGAGAATAGTATGTCTATGGTTTATTAACATATTCTAAGTTAAAATATATTAATATGAAATCATATTATTTAATTAGTATTGATCAAGAATTAATTTAGTGATCAAAAAGGAACTAATTAAATATGGACTCTTATATATATATATATATATATATATATATATATATATATATATATATATATATATATAATGGGCCAAGTTCATTTTGGATGGGCTAAGCTTGCATGGATAGTCCATGGAGTTTTTAACCCATGAATCTTATGGAAATGAAAGGTCATGGGTATTAGGATTTACATGAATGTAACCATAATCCTTCATACTATATAAAGTGGTCTTTGGCACATGAAATGGCACTAGTGTGTGAGTGAATAAGAGTGGGCTGATTTCTAGTGTGATTACTATTCTCTCAAGTTTTCCAAGGTGTTTTGGTGATTTGTGATTCCACTTGAGGTATCCACATTATTGGTGCTAGGATCTTAAAGCTCCAAGGAATTAACCACAGGAATAAGATGTGTCATCCCACTAAGTTTTATATTACAAGTATCCCATAGTATGTTAGTTAGGATGAGAACCTTGGAAAAATCATATTTTTATGTATAATATAGAAAAACTAGATCCAAAGTTTATAGGGTTGCATGTACACCATAGAAGTGTTAGAATACTCAAAACCCTTCAAAAACTACATCCTGTATCGAGGACCCAAGACATAGCATGTGATGAGTTATTAGATTGAATAGTATAAATACCTACGAAGATGGGCTTTATATTCCCATCCTTGATGTCCTGCAGGTACTTCGGGCAGCTTCGTTTCCAATGCCCTTTCTCGTGGCAGTAGAAGAGGTACCATCGTGATACTTTCCCTTGTGGCTCTTAGAAGGGGCATTCCTCTTCTTTCCTTTTCCTTGCCTAATAGCCAAGACATAGGAAACAGTAGTAGGAGTAGATGTAATAGATTTTCCTTTCAGACTACTCTTAGCAGTCCTTAGCAGTCCTTAAAGCTTGCTTAGAGTGACCTCCTCATTGTTCATGTGGTAGGTAATACGAAACTGGTCATAGCAAGGAGGTAAGGAGTATAGAATAATATCTATGGTCATCTCCTCATAGAAGTTAACTTTTAACTTCAGCAAGCGGTCCACGTATCTCTGCATTTTCTGCTGTTGAGACGTGATGGACTCTCCATCCTTCATTTTGGTAGTGATCATCACAACGATGATCTCATACCGTTCCTACCTAGCACTTTGATGGTACCTTTCCATCAAATCTTGGTGCATATCATAGGGATAGTAGTCCTCGTAGGACTTTTGGAGTTCCACAGTCATTGTTGTGAGCATGACACAATGAACCTTCAGAGCATCTCGCTCATGGGTTTCATAAGCAGCAATTTCTTCGGGAGTGGTAGTGTTCACATTAACCTCCATCAGCTCCTTGTCGAGAACATGCTCTTTGTCCTCGTAGCGGGTGACCATGCGAATGTTGCGGGTCCAATCATTAAAATTGCACCCATCGAATATCACGCTCCCACACAAGTTCATGAGTGAGAATGAGTCGGAAGGGGTCGAGCCAGAAGTGTGGTTGTTGTTTGAAGTAGACATCTAGAAAAGGAACAAATTTTAGATTAGATAAGAATCCCCAATTAAACACCCAAATGAGAAATTAGGGCTAGGACCGAACATAATTATCTACAATTTAGAAGAGGGATGCTGTAATCTAATTGCATATAATTTGAAGATAGGTAATGACGATTTACCAATTTCCACCATGAAAAACAAAAAAGACAATTAAGTTTTAAATGAATTGAAATTCCTAGATTCTTTTGAGATTCATTGAAAATTTCAATGACATGTTTAAATCATGATATGTCCTTCAAGTTTGTGACTGCGATACCGAGGATCACAAATAAGGTATGAATAACCTTGCAAATGTCCTTTGTACTCTCGATGTCATTTACCACATAATCAATGTGTCGGTTAGCCACACACACTCCATTGATCTATGATAAACATCGAGCTACCCTTTTCCACCTTTGGTAGTCCTAAATTAATCCGTCGGTTAACTACACACGCTCCACTAACGACTTGGCAGGGTGTAAAGTGTAAGTTCATGGAATAGCATTATTTCACATTTTTCCTAAAGTAACTAAGATTGGGAATTTTATAAAAACATTTACTTACTTTATAGATCATGAACTTATTAATTAGAAATTATTTGCTCTATCCTACCCATTCAGCTAACGACCCTCCACCAATCAAGGAAGCGGTGGGTGAGAGAGGAAACCCATTAAACCACCATTTTATAGGTAGTAACCTTATACTCCCTTATAGATCGACTTTGTGAATGAGGCCTACTAACGGTAAGACTAGCTTATCTTTTATATATATATATATATATATATATATATATATATATATATATATATATATATATATATATATATATATAATTATTAATCTTATAATATTATAATAGTATAAGAGTTGAATTTTAAACTTGTAAAATTCTAGGGTTTAGGATTTAAATATTTCAAAATTAAAACTTTTAATTAAATTTTAAATCCCAAAACTTGAGGACGAGTTTTGAAACTTTTTAAAACATCTTTTAGATCAAATTTGAAAAATAATTAATTCATCATATTATTAATCTTTATCACATAATTTGACCTAATCTATTTTCTTGACAAGATAATTCAAATCAAAATACAAATAATTAATCTTTATCATATAAAACAAGTAATTATCTTATTTATGATAATTATGTTTGAATTGCATTAGGATAATCATAACTTTATTGAAAAAAATCAGATTTTATCAGCCACAAATGAGTTTGGTAATTATCCTAATTCAATTTCAGTCAAAATCCTGAAAAATCAGTCACTAGACGACTTGATTCGCCGAGTCACAGAATGGACTCGTCAAGTTGCCCTAACTCATCGAGTCCATCAGGTGACTCGACGAGTTCATCAGGTCGAAGCAAGATTTTTGCTATTTTTCAACCTTGAACAATTTAACAATGCGTTAAATACAAAAGAAAAATGACCTAGGCTCTGATACAACTGTTAGGTTATGAGCAAAACATTAATCCTATGGTGCACATGCAACCCCTAAAGCTTTGGATCTAGGTTTTTGTATTTGTACATGCAATAATCATCCAAAGCTCTTAAACCCTAGAACTAGCATACCAACATCGAAATTAACAACTAATAAACAAGTTAGAAAGTTACCTTTGATTGTTGCTTGTTGATCTTGAGCTTTTAAGAACCTAGCACCTCAAATGTGATGCCTCTAGTGAGTCACAAACACCAAAGCATTTAAATGATCTTGGAGAGAGAGGAATGAGGCTCAAAAACAGCTCATGATCCTTAGGGTTCAAGTGGCCAGTTTTAGGATGCCAAAGGGGTATTTATATAGTTGAAGAATTAGGGTTTCAGTCAAAGACCTCATGCGGTTGCTTAGGCTCTAAGCAGCCATAAGAATCTTTCAGAACCCTAGCCCTCAGATGAAATTCTTATGGGCTCCCATAAGATTTCATCCAACCCTTTCCAAAGGGTTCCTCAGCCCATTATGCAATTATCTTATAATTACAACTTTAGTCCCTTTAATTCAATTAACCTCTCTTGACCACAAAATTAACTCTTGACCAATTTTAATTAAATAATATGATTTCTATTTTAATATATTATTCATATAATATATTAGTAAACCATAATAACCTCTTTCTCCATTATTCATCCAGTCAATTTGCTCTGGTGAAGGCAACCCAAAAGGACCATGATACAACCGGGTGAAGTACATATCATATATAGTTATGGGCTTAGACACCTAATCCAACATAAATGGCTACACAATAAGTTAATATATTTAGAATAATATACCCCTGAAGTTTAAGCAGGAGGCTAATAGATACTCAAGATGGATCTAAAATTGGAGGACAGTAGGAACGGTAGTCCTTTGATGAAAATGTATGCATATTGATATCGATATGGGACATGGATAACTTGAACATTGCCAATGAAGACTTTATCCCAAACAAAATAAATGTCAAACTCAATGTTCTTAGTCTGTTGATGTTGAACTAGATTGGCCATCATGTCAATAGAACTAATATTTTCGCATCACACCGAGGTATCAAATCGAAGAGGGAAACGAAGTTCTCTAGGATTACAATACAAAGTTGGGTCTGAAGTTGGCTTCCCTCCAGTAGATAGCTTTGATGTTGGATCAAAGCCGGATCATCTGGTGTGTGAAATGGATTAGAGTTGGACATGTGACCACTCTTGAGAATCTCATGAGCATACTTTTGTTGGGAGAGAAACATGCCTGTGGTGGATTGAGTGACAGAAGTTCCTAGAAAATAGTTCAATGTGCCAAGATCTATCATAGATAATTCTGCACTGAGAAGAGAAATAAGTTGTTGAAGAAGGCAAGTGGTGTAGGTTACGAGGATAATGTCATCCACATATATAATTAAATATGTCAGGTGGTCTCCTTTTTTAAGAACAAAGAGAAATGAATTAGATTTGCTATGATGGAACTCAAAGAGAATAACATGACTGACAAATTAGTAAAACCAAGTGCTTGAGGGCTTGCTTAAAGCCGTATAGGGATTTTTAAAGGTGATAGACTGTGACATCCCCAAAATCACGGCCAGAAAAGACCGGTTTCATTTATGCTTTTAGAATAATTTCAGAGTAAATCCTTTTGATTTAAAAGAGTTGCGGAATTTGTTCCCAAAAAACAAAACGTGATAAAATAATATTTACCAAAGCATTTCATAAAGAAATGTATTTTCATTATATAATCAAAACTCGGGATGTCATGTTCCGATACAGACCATAAAACATAAACGATAAAATTACAAGTCATTCAACAAATATATACATATACAAACTTGTAAACAAAACAACTTGATGATTCATCCATCTTATGCCATTGCATCACTTCCTGTAATACAAATAAATTGAGTGGGTCAAGCTTGGGAGCCTGGTGAGCATATAGGTTTTTCAACCCACAATAAATAATTAAATTAATTTTCATCAACCAACAACAACCCAATTACCCATTCCTATTATTCTCACTTTACGTCCCTAAAATAACTAACACAAGGGACCTAGTCTAAGAATATTTCATCAGGGCGACAACACATGCTTCGGGGGTTTCCCAGCAATATATGTCAAATAAGGCAACCATGAGGGGGATGGAGTACAACGAATGAGCACCCAAGTTCATTAACACTTACAGGTGGCGAACCTGCTAGCGTTCCACAGGGCTGTCTAAAAAAGTCTGTGGTCGTCATTTAAACTCCGCTAGATGACTGAATCAAAAACAACATCAATGCCTCTCATCTGCTTATCACACATCAACTATCTACCCATGTTCTACCCAACATATTAGTAGATAAAAATATATATTTTTATACATAGTTTAAAACCTGTATAACATTCTCATTCAATACATATTCCAAACAACAGATGAGACACATACACATAACATGTATTTCATAGAGAATAAATCATATCTATGAGATTGAAGAAAGTGAATATACATTCACACATATAACAACAAATTATTCACATAACACTTATTTTGTATAAAATACTTCATAATTATGCGTTAGAAGAAAGTAACTACACACTCACTGGATTAGAAGATGATTGGACAACACTACGACTTGTAGAAGTAGTAATCTTCGGTAGATCTGGAAGATCTTCACATAAACCGGGCTCCTCGCGGGCAGAGCTTCGGCTCGAAAACTCTTTTCTTCTCGGGATCTTCGGGCTTCGGGACTCGCTTGCACGTAAATCGAGGTAAAACGGGAGAGAGAGGAGAGAAAATAGCAACCCTAAACGGCTGGCCCTTCAAATCTGTTTATAGGGAAAAATTTGCCCTTGCCACATCCTGACACCTTTTTCCACATCGTGGGCTTGGATTTCACTGCATGCGTCATCGCAAGTTGCGTCTGGGGGACTCCAGGAGGTGTCATATGACTTGCCACATCGTGGTATCTGACAGTTTTGGGGTTCTGCGCCCCGGACTTCAGAAATTCATAACTTTCGCATACGAACTCCGTTTCGACGTTCTTTATATCGACGCGTAGGTGAGATTATGATCTACAACTCTCGTTTAGACTCCGTTGGCTAATTTTGACTTTATTTTTAATATATTATAAATATATTACTTATATATTATTTTTTTAGTAGGCCGAGACAGGAAAACTCCGTTATAAATTCATAACTTCTTCATCCGACGTCCGTTTTCGCCTATCTTTTTATCGTTTCACTACTATTAACGAGATCTTCGATTCTCGTTTAGATTGTTTCGGCTAAAAACCGCTCGATATCAAATCGAGTATTCGGGTTGCATACTGCTAAGTCGAAACTTTAGAAAATCATAACTTCCTCATATGAACTCAGATTTTGGCGTTCTTCTTATGCACGCACTCGGTTTAACGAACTCTTCAACTTTAGTTGAGATTAATAAGGCTAGATATCACTCTATATTAAATTCGTATTTTACGTCATTCAACGTCATGCCGATTCTGTCGCGGAACTTCGACAGATCATAACTTCTTTGTTATAACTCGGATTTCGGCATTCTTTATATATTCGGAAACCTCGTTTCAACTACTAAAACATTATTCAAAGATATCGGCTTTATCTACTATTTTATTTTGACGCTTATTTTTCTTCTTAATTCATTTAAGCCACACAACTAAGCACAAAATATATAATACTCAAATAATACATTCTTATTATTTCAAAATGGGTTATAATGGTTAACGTAGACTAATACATTGCTATTAATGACAAGCCCAGAAACACAAGCATTAAATAGACATGGTTTATTAGTGGGGGTCAGTGTAACCAAATGGCTGATGCATGTAGACAGCCTCGGATAAGTGCTCGTGTAAAAAGGTATTTTTCATGTCTAGTTGATGAATACGCCAGTTTTAGGAAATCGCAAAATTGAGAACGATGTGTATGCTAGCATGATTTACAACATGAATACATGTTTTCTCACATTCAATCCCCCATTGTTGACTTTTTCTATTTTCCACTACTCTTTCTTTGTACATGCTAAGAGAACAGTAAACATTAGATTTATGTTTGAATAGCCACATGGAAAAAACAACATTAACACCTAGCGAGCAAGGACGAGAACCTATATGTCATTTTTACTAGCACATTATATTCATCATTCATGGAAGAATTCTAATGTGGGTCTTTTAGAGCTTGAAGGTGTGTTATAGGTATAGGAGATAAGGCGGAAGTGTGAAGCTTTAGGCGGTTAACGGGTTTTACAATTCCAGAACGAGATTGAGTAGAAATTGTGTGAGTGGGTAGAGGAGCAGAAAGTAGGGTTGAATTGTTGGGGGGGATTAGTTAATGAGGAGACTACCAAAAAAGGGAGGATAGTCAATGAGGGGGTTTTCAGAGGAGGAGAGGTGGGCGGAGTGGATGCGTCGGTAGTGGAAGTGGGAGCGTTGGCTGTAAGTGATGTCGTGGGGGTGTCGGGATTAACGGTAGAAAGAGTTTTTATTGAAGGAGGTGAGAGGTGATGGGGTTGATATATGTGTCAAGAAAACCATATGAGGGAGGTGAGTTTGGTGTCATATAGGGGAAAGGAATTACATTCTCATCGAATGTGATGTGTCGATATATGATTATCTTTTTGTGGTAGAGATCCAAATATCGGAAACCACCGTGGTTGTCGAGATATCAAAGGAAAACACATTGAGTGGATCTTGGAACAAGTTTGTGTGGAGTGTGGAGATATGGGTAACGTAAACATCCAAAAATGCATAAATGATCATAGGTTGACTGTTTTTTGTAGAGTTTGGATTATGAGGTATCGTTGTTAATGGATTTGGAGGGCATACGGTTTAGAATGTGAGTTGCTATGTGGAGAGCTTCGACCCAATATATAGGTGGAAGATTGGATTGAAAAAGAAGAGATCGAACGAGGTTGTTTATGGTGTGAATCATGCATTCATATTTTCCATTTTGTTGAGATGTCTTCGGGCAAGAGAAACATATATGTATACCATTTTTGTCAAATATGTTATGAAGTGCATCATTGTAAAATTCTACCCCATGGTCACATTGGAAAGCACGATTGTCATGGTTAAATTGGTTACAAACAAATGATTGAAAATGTATAAATTTTGAGATGGTGTCACATTTTCTCCAAAGAGGGTATACCCATAGAAAATCAGAATATTAATCTAAAAATGTAACATAATACTTGAGACCACTAAGGCTATGAAGTAGTGATGTCCAAACATTAGAGTATATTAAATCAAAAGGAGAGTTCACAACTTTATAAAATAAAAAAAATGAGAATTTAAGGTTCATAAACCAACTGATGGTTTGTAGATTGCTCGTGCCTGCCAAGTGATAGCTTGTTGAACATGTATCCATAAACCAACTGAAGTTTATTGGGAATTGGAGGTTGGTGGTTTGAAATGCTTTAGGAATCGAGGTAGGTTGATTAGTGGTTTTTGAATTGGACCAAGTAGCATGGAAGGCAGCAGGTTGATGGGAAGATTGTTGTTGGAGGTGGTGATGGCTTAAGGCACACTGTTGTTGTGTTGTTGTAAGCCACCCTTGATAGGTAGATTGGATCCAAGGCATAAAAGTAGTCAGCCAAGGTGTAGATATAACCCGTGGATACCATGAATCAAGAGGATTTGGAGGATGTATGGGAACAAATTAACGACGTCTCTCCCCCACTTCCACGACAATCAAAATGGCTACCTCCATGACGGTTATTTCGGTCATCACCGTCACCACAATTTTCATTTTGGTCATTGCTGTCACATTGAGAATTGTTATAGATATCGTTTTGTAAGGAGTTGGCATTACAAGGCTGATCTCTGGGTTTGATATAGAGGGTTTTCGGGTCATAAGCATTATTTCGATGAGTTCCATGAATGGTACGAGAGCGAGTGTAACACCCAAAGTCTAGAAGGCCAAGAAAGGAAATAAAACCCTAATTTTAAAGGGCGACTCGGCGAGTCCAAGGAGGAACTCGGCGAGTCCGAGCGGGATCTGGGTCGAGGAGTAAGTGGTCGACTCGGCGAGTCGGCCAAGAGGACTCGGCGAGTCTGGTCTGTGTGAGGAAAACCCTAAAATCGGGACTTGAAGCCTATTTAAACGTCTCATTCTCTCCCCTAGGGTTCCTTTACTGCCTCTTTCACCCAGAACATCGAACCCTAAGCCCCATTGTTGCTCATTCATGCTTCCAAGCCATTTTTGGGTGATTTGAAGGAAGAAGAAGAAGGGGAATCATTGAAGCTTCAAGGATTGGCCTTAGATCTAAAGATTTGGGGAAGCTTTCTGAGTTATTGAAGGTATTAAATCGTTCTCTCCTTTAGATCTAGTATGGTTGTGAGTTTTGGGGGTTTTTTAGCCATGATTAGTTACCTCTTTTGAGTTAGAAGCCAGATCTGAAGTTGCTACTTCAGATCTAAGCATATTATGGTCTTGAGAAGCATAAAGTATCAGCCCTTGAGTTGATTATGGAGCCTCTTTGCCTTAAACCCTAGTTTATGGTGTATTTTGCCTAAATCTCCTTCTCTACACGTAAAGTTTGCAAATTTACGTGAGGAATAGGCTTGGGAAGGGTAGATCTACAGTTTGGAGTCCATGCATGACTCAAAAGTCCTCTGCATGTAAGGAGATCTGAATGGACTCGGCGAGTCCTTTGAGTGGACTCGGCGAGTAGCATGAAGAGCAGGAGCAACTCGACGAGCGGGATGAACAAATCGCCGAGTCACATGAAAATTGCCTTGTACTCGGCGAGTCAGGTTGCGAAACCCCAAACCCTTCGAGTTGAGACTCAAATCAGTGAGTTGAGTGGAGACTCGGTGAGTTAGACAGGTCAGGACTCATAAATCGGTAGACTCGACAAGTCATGGACTGACTCGGCGAGTCGAGAAGCGAATGGAAGGACTCTAAACATATGAACTCGGCGAGTTAGTAGGGTGACTCGGCGAGTAGGGTTGACCTGGAAGGTTGAATTTGACCAGGACTTTAACTTTGACCTGAGTTAACTTGGTTGTCTTTCGGGGGTCAGTTAGGCTCAGTGTTGCTTTGATATTGGTAGTTCGGGGAGCAAAGGGAGCGGGAGTTCAGTAAGTTGTCGGGCAGCAGCTAATGAGATCATCAGCAAGTTCAGCCAGTACAGGTGAGTTTTCCTTTATGTGAATGGGTCTAAGGCCACAATGTCGGCCCATGTAGTTATGAGTAGAAGGCCCAGGGGTTAGCCCTAGGCACAATATGCTAGTATGATATTCCGGATGAGGTCCATTAATAGCGGGCGGGTGCCCAAGGATTTGTTTACATGATAGTTTATACTTGTTTGTGTGATGCATGTATTGCCTAGTAGGGAGGTGAGTGTGGGCGAGGTCCCGTATCTCACCAACAGCAGAGTGTGGATGGGGTTCCATATCTCATTAGTAGCAGAACAGGGGCGAGGCCCAAGTTAGGGAAGGAGTGAGAGTGGGTTGGGCCCGTATCTCACTACCAGTAGGAGCGTGGACGGGGTTCCATGGCTCATCAGTAGCAGGACAGGGGCGAGGCCTTAGGACAAGATCAGTCGTATGAGTTTAGCTTATGTGTTGTGATATGTTTATGTGTTATTATTTGTTGGCTGGCGAGGACCTGTGACAGGCGAGGCCTAAGTGAAACAGATCTGTATCTGAGCGGGGCTCGAAGCCAGGCGGGGCCGTTATAGCGGGCGAGGCCCAAGATAGCGGGTGTGACCCAGTATGTGCAGTATGTGGTTATGCATGGTATGTGGTAGGGTGGGGAACTCACTAAGTTTCGTGCTTACAGTTTTCAGTTTTGGTTTCAGGTACTTCAATTAGCGGAGGGAAGAGCTCGGGGTGATCGCATGACACACACCATAGATTAGACAGCCTGGGAATGTTTAATTTGATAATGAACATGTGTTTTGAAAATTAATACTCTGATATTGTTTTGGAATGATGACTTGCTTAAAGTAATGTTTTATTAAAATAAATTTTTGGTCTTGAATTTTGGGTTGTTACAGCGAGCAAGGAGGTTTTCTTCAAGTAAAAGCATGGATTGGGCTTGAAGCTTGATCGAACTTATCCCTAAGGTCGTTAAGCATATAAGTCACCAAGTTCTTTTACGAAACCGGTTGCTCGATATTAGCAAGGATATCAAAGATGAATTTGATCTTCTTAAAGTATTCGGTGACCATCATGTCACCAATTTCAATGGAACGGAGTTCTTGATCTAGTTGAATACCACAAACATCCTTGTTGTCTCGGAAGAGGTTTTCGAGACTAAGCCAAATTTTGTGTGCAAAGGCACCTTTCTTCATAACCATTTAGAGTAGGTATGTTTTGATTGTACCGTACAACCAAAGCTTGACAAGGGAATCAAGTTTATTCCATTTCACGGAGGGTTGAGAGGCGGTTGTTTTTGTGAGATGGTGGTGAACATCAAAGCTGATACAACAAGCTTAAAACAAATTGTGTCATGCATCGTAATTGAGTTCTTCAAAGTTGAGAGTATGTGGTACGTATGTGTGGATGTTGGCAATGCTGAAAGGATTTCCAGTGGTGTCTTTACCAATAATCGTGGTGGAAAGGGGAAGAAGACGGATGAACTAGGGTTGGCTACAAAAGGAACAAATAGAGAATGGAGAGAATGGAGCGGGAAGAAGAGAGAAATCAAGGATTTTCATTTTAAAACCGCTATGATACAATATGAGCGAGAATGAATCATTGTCATTCTATTAATATACAAGAGATATATATACACACATACAACATATGGCCCGAATATACATACAACATATGGCCCCAATATACAAAGGAATAAGAGCCTAAAGGGCTACTGAGTAAGTTAATATATGTAACTAATAAACATGAATAAGAATCCATGGATATAGATATCAGTAAATATGTTAAAGTTGAAGTTATTTTGAAAATAAAAATTAGGTATAAAACTGCAGAAAAAAAAGAGACAAAATGTAAGTCTTTTATAAAAGAAATTCAATATACTTGTCGATAACTAGCTCTATTAATGATATAACAATAAATTTGTTAAATTATGGTTTTCCTAAGAAAAAAAATACAAGTTTAAGTTTCAAACATAAAAACGAAAAAATATATGATTTTTCTAAGGAATATACACAAAAATTTAGATTTTGGTGGGTAAAAAAAAATATCCCTCTGGATTGCTTTATCACCATTTTGCCGGTGATAAAGAGTGAGACACCATTTTGGTGTGTTGGATGCCGTGCGCGTTTGGAGCTTAATCTCATATTGCTGTTTTGCCGGTTTGGGTTGGATCTGCCCTAAACAAATATTTATGATAATATTGTAACAATAATGAAGTACTATTCCAGTTTCTATATATGATATTGAAACCTCAAAGAGACCCAAGCACATTAAGAAAGTAGCCATGGCAGCCTACAACACCAACATTCTAAAACTAGTCTCTATCATCTTCTTCCTCACATCTTTCTTCTCCACCGGAACCCTAGCTCAGTGCAACGAAGAAACCAACACCTCCTGCAACAATAAAACCAAAGCTCTGCCATTAAAACTCATTGGCATTGCTTCAATTCTCATCACCAGCATCATCGGAGTCTCTCTCCCTCTTGTCACCCGCGCTGTTCCCGCCCTCAGCCCTGACCGAAGCCTTTTCATTATCATCAAAGCTTTCGCCTCCGGCATTATTCTGGCCACCGGATTCATGCACGTCTTGCCGGATTCTTTCGGCATGTTGAGGTCCAGTTGCTTGGCTGAGAACCCATGGCACAAGTTCCCGTTCACGGGGTTTGTTGCTATGTTGTCTGCGATTTTCACACTCATGGTGGATTCCATGGCTACCAGTATGTATACTAAGACGAATAACTCAGTCTCGGCCGAAGCTGATAAGGTGGTGGTTGCCGGAGACCATGAGATGCCGGTGGTGGAGAGTGGCGGTGGACATTTCCATGGACACCACCAGCATGGTCAAAGGGGCTCAATCGGAACACAACTGCTACGGTATCGCGTTGTTGCCATGGTTAGTATTATTTCTCATGCACATTCGAATCTTGCCATCGTTAATTCCCCTTTCATTGCTTTTTTTTTTATTTGAAGTTTTTGTTGTTGTTCCTTTTTCTTTTTTTACATTAAAGAAATATATATTAATGAAAATTTTGGTTTTTTCTACTGTTGTGTGGGTGTAAATTAACGTAATTACATAGTTGAGAGTAGCTAGAGTGTTCTCCTTTCTGGTTTTTATAATTGAACTACTTATTAGATAGAACGATTTCCAACAACTGGTGGCTTCCATGATCATATTTTTTTTGGAAAGGGAACTTCCCTAACGAGGGTTTTCGGGTCAGCTTTCGCGCACCGACTAATCCCCCACTGCAAACATAAAGCTTTGTCTCATGCTCTGGAATCACTGCAGGCGAACTTCCATGACCACAAGAACTGAGTGGTGCCACTTATTAACTTAGGAATATGATTAAGTTAATAAGTGGGAACTCTGAAGAATAACTATATACTCTACTTTCATTATGATCAATCCTTCAAAAGGGACAACATATTTTTTATACTCATAATGTTAACGTATTTATTTTTAGTTATACAACAACAGCCTACTAATTAATTACATTTCCTTTACAGTATATAACATGAAACTAATTATAGCAAAATACTTACAAGTTTCATGTTACATATACATTTTACTCCTTTTCAATAACACGTTATTTATACACGTTAAATAACAACAAATTTAAAAACTTGTAAGTAAATTACTTATAGGTAAACAGTAGCATACATTTTCCAAATTCTACTACTATATATAGTAGCAAATAAAACACGTTCTTAAGAAAAATATGCTACTATATTTTACGATTTGTTCTCTATACCAAATTTAGAATATTTCTATTTTTGAATTCATGGATATAGGTACTCGAGCTTGGAATAGTGGTCCACTCGATAATAATCGGGTTAGGTGTTGGAGCTTCGAATGACATTTGCACCATCAAACCATTGGTTGTAGCCCTTTGTTTCCACCAGCTGTTTGAAGGCATGGGCCTTGGTGGTTGCATCCTTCAGGTCCATAAATCTTTCAACCCTCTTACTATATAAATTTTCATAACTAAATATATTTATGATAATTCACGCTTAACTAGGCCGAATACAAAACGATGAAGAAACTCGTAATGGTATTTTTCTTCTCAATGACGACTCCTTTTGGGATTGCATTGGGGATCGGGTTGTCGAATACATACAAAGAGAATAGCCCAAGCTCATTAATCGTTGTGGGGCTGCTTAATGCTTCCTCAGCTGGTCTCCTCATCTACATGGCTTTGGTGGATCTTCTTGCGTCTGATTTTATGGGTCCGAAGCTACAAGGGAGCATTAAGCTCCAGATTAAGTCGTATGTTGCAGTGTTTCTTGGAGCTGGAGGGATGTCTGTAATGGCGAAATGGGCTTAAGATTTTACAAGCATCAAAATCAGTTAGATTGTTCATCTTTTGAATAGCACTTAGGTGTGGCTAATTAGCAATTAAAATCATTAATCTCGGTTATTCTCATTTGAAAAGTTGTATGTGGTGTAGCAAATTAAGTTTGTAATCACTATTGAACTATATACCTCAACCACGGTGACATTAATGGCAGCAATCATTGTGTAGGTGATCTCTTTATGTAAACTCATCGATCTTTTTATGTGACTTACGGATATATCAACGATCCATGTGAATGTGCTATTGTACATAATGAATTCAGGCCACATTATTTGAAGTACCAAACCTCTAACCTCTTCTTGAGGTTAATTGGAAGCTTATTCGGAGGACCACTATGGATCATAATCAAATATACTATCGATTCAACAACTGAAAGAATTTCTGTTATTCAGATAATTACATTTGGATTTTAGTTATTAAACATATGGATAACATATATATTGGACAAAACATTTAAAATTAAATTAAAATTCACTCTAGCACTCTCTACACGAATTAATTATATAGGTCTATAAAATGTTTTTAAGTCGTTGCTAATTGATGGAGATAACATGAGTGTATGTATTTAGTATGTATAACCCTCATGTATTCGGCTGATTGTTTATAACCTTGTTAGGCTACTTGTAATGCCCTATATAATATTGTCTTATTAAGAGATATAACATCGATGAGTAACATTCTGATTTCACTTTAAGATTATTAAAGAATAAGCTTTAGTCTTTAAAATATTTAGTAAAAATCTATTACGTTTAACCAATTTGTTAATCATGAAAGTTGTAGAAGGAATTATGAACCTGTTGATATAAAGAATGTTGAAATCGGAAATCATATGATAAACTTATGAATTTTTAAAGTTATCGAGAAAATAACATGATACTGACAAATTAAAAACCAGTTGGCCACACATAATGTTGCCAACCCCAAATACCTAGATTAAATGCTACCTAGGTGCATTAATGTCGAAGGAGCAGGTCTCCTGCATGGGTGTGACGAGAACATCTATGGGTGTTGCGCGTCCAGTGTAATTCCAGTCCTATACATAGAGGGACACCTGTCACTTCTTCCTTGTACTTTTTACTTTCAAGAATCTATCTTCTTCTCGAGATCTCGGTCCCTCGTGATTCAATTTCTCGTTTTGTAATCGTGTTAGCGAAGCTCTGGATCAAGGTTTCATACGGATAACTTTAAGGAAAAGAAGCAAGCGTCGAAGTTCCGCTATAACATCCTAAATTTTACAATAAATTTAAACTTTTAAAAACTTTATTTATTCATAATAAAATCCTAAATTTTCATTACTTACCCAAAATACGTTAAGCTAAAACATAAATAAATCATCGAACAACTTTCATTTAGTTTCGCAAACCAAAACTAACATCGAAAATAAAAACAATAAGTAGTTTTCAAGACAAGGATCAAAATCTTCCAATCATGCCACATGTACAGTCAAACCTTGCCTTTTCTGTTACTTGTACCTGCAACTCCTGAAACAGTTGTTTAAAAGGGAAAGGGTAAGCATGGAGTTTAGTGAATTCCAACACAGCATAACATTGAGGTAAAATATCTTACTCCTATAATTCAGGTACATCTATCATGCCAACAAGTAATAATACAACCATACTTCACCTAAAAGCAAACACATTCATACAACGTATGCAAGTTCAATAACAAATCAATAAACAAGCATACCATAAGGACTTGGTATTACTACCTTTGGTCCACGGACTCGACGTCACCGCCTTCGGCCCCATGACTCAGCACATATCCCTTCGGTCAACCCACTTATCCTTATGGCCTTCATCCCAACATATCATAAACAATCAGATAAACCTTACATACTAGTACTAATCATACATATCCTAATAACACACATATGAACTAAGCAAGATATAATACATCAAGGTAATGTATTGAGGAACTCATCTCAAGTCATACGTGAGTCGCAACGAGAACGCACCCGAGCTCCAACTTGTTACGTCCCAAAAATTACAATAAATTTAAACTTTTAAAATCTTTTTTTAATCAGCATAAAATCCTAAACTTTCATTGCTTAACCAAAATACGTTAAGTTTGTAACACCCATATATCAGGTAATTTTTTTTACCCAAAAGATAAAATATGTTTCAAAAGAGGTCCCTACGCTATACGCTTGCATTAATAGTATAGTTTTAAATACAAGTGTGTTCTTTCATAGAATAAAACAACATAATGAATAATTAAAATAAAAGACGAGTCTTGACTGCTCTGTATTCACAAAACCTGGTCATCGTAGTTGTCTACTGGTGACCTGAGAATACAAGTTATTTTGAAAGCAAGTATCAGCATAATGCTGGTGAATTCGTAAGTATTTTAGTGTCATTGATTTGCAAAAGCTTGTGATGAAAGACTTGTAGTTGTTTTGAGGAAAAGTTTGTATAAGTATGAAAACCCTAGAAAATCTCATATTACCTACTAGTATAAAAAGTAGTCTTCTACTAAGACCCGACTATTTTGAAAGTATATATCATTGTAAAAATGATGGTTTTTCCCCTGTATAACTATTATTATAAAAATATAGTCTACCTCGTCGTTTATGTATATGTATCACAAAATAAAGGTAATAAGGAAAATAATATATTTATATCAAAATATATCTTACCTCATCATTTATATGAATGTGTCACAAAGTAGAGGTAATAAGGAAAATAGTATAATCCTTATGAATGTATCCATTTGTATAGGATAAACACGGTGTGGTAACTCGACGAACAGTACAACCAAGAACATCCGAAGATGAACGCACCTTCTGTTGCGAGAAACCAAGTGTAGGATGGTTAGTCCATGAGTGTGTAGAAGTATAACTTCATATAGTATGTAGTAGTATCTCTTCATATAGTATGTACTAGTGTTTCTTCGTATAGTATGTATTAGTGTCTCTTCGTATAATATGTACTAGTATCTCTTCATAAAGTATGTATTAGTGTCTCTTCATATAGTATGTACTAGTGTCTCTTCGTATAGTATGTATTAGAGTAGTGTATGTATTGACTCATGTATGAACTGACTCTTAGTGAGATTCCTTGTACTTAGGAATAGTATATAGTATCTTCTAACTATACCTATTATAGTTACTAGTAATGTACATGAATAATCAAAAGTATGCCTTTGCTACCCAAAGGTAGTGAATTGACTGATAGAACTTTTATGTCTATATATGTAAAGATAATATATAACTAATATTTAGACGACATTCGGAAAAATATAAATATACATATATAGGCATGCATTTGACAATATAAAAGTATAAAAGAAGTTTTGTAAAACCTTTGGAAGATTAATAAATAAGAATTGATGACTTGATGTCAGTTTATAAAACGATTTAAAAGCAGTTTGTTTGGTAAGAACAATTTAGAGTGTAAGAAATCCTTTGTTTGAAACACAGCTTGGAGTACATGAAAACCTTTTTTTGAAACGAAGTTATAACAGAGTTTGAAAGGAAAGATATAGTATGTAAGACAGTTTAATAAAGAGTTTAATATGTAAAAACGTTTTGAGAAATCATTTTGAAGTAGTATATTGAGTAAAAAAGCTAAAAGTGTAGTAAATCCATAGTTTGATGGTTATTAATCTCATGTGATTAATATAATAACTATCATGATTCAACTTGTATCCCCCCCCCCCCCCCCAATAAAAGCATTTAAAAAAATTTAAAAGGTTAATAAGGGGTATGAACTCACCTGTAGTGAGTGGATTGTATGGAAGTGTCGGACAAGTGCTAGGTGTCAAGTGAAGACTTGAACACACACAATGATCCTAATAACATATAAAGACATATATATATATATATATATATATATATATATATATATATATATATATATATATATATTAGTGATTATAACACTAATTAGACAAGTTAAGACATATTAGGACATGAAAACACTTTGATTCAAGTGCTATAGGTACTAAAGGGTTGCATCTAAATGTTGCATAGCATGACATTGGATTTTATGGCCCAAGGACCACTCCTTAAGGAGTTTACGGCCTAAGGTCATTTCCCCCATGAGTTTACAGCCGTAAACTCATGGTACTAAGTGCCATTGGGTGTTTTGAGGTCTTATAAGTCAAGATTGAGCATTTAATGATCAAGTCCAAGCCTTAGGAAGCATTAGGGGAAGAATGGCACCACCTTATAGAGTTTACGGCCTAAGGACCATTTCCTTATGAGTTTACGGCCGTAAACTCTATGTGCACTTGATCTTTTTGATGTTTACAGTCCTAAACACTTCAAGGAAGTCATCTAGACTAGTATCCAAGGCCAAGGAAGGGACTAGGGTGCACTTTGCCCCACTTATAAGGGTTTACGGCCCAAGAACATGCCTTGGCCGTAAAAACCTTTGATCATGTGTTTCTTTGTGATTTCTAGTTGAATAAGAAGTGAAACAAGCCTTATAACACACTAGGGTAAGAATACTTACAATAAAAGAGCTTGAAAGGGTGTTCATGACCCAAGAACACTAGTGTGTGTTCTTGGTGAAATGAATAATGCTTGAAGAACTAAACAAATGGAATGATTTCTTGGATGAAATGATGTGTAATCACTAGATGGTGAAGTATATCAACTAATCAAGGAGGAAAACACTTACTAAGTTGAAGATCAAGAAGGAAAATCGGATGCTACTTGAGAGAGAATGGCTTCTTGGTCTGAAAATGGTAAAAGTGAATAAAATGACTAAGTGTCATATTTATACTCCCTTAGAGTTTACGGCCGTAAACTCCAAACTATTGGAGTTTTGGGACTTAAATGTTGCACACTTTACCTTTGAGTATCCTCTTTCCAGTTATCTCTTGCAGTACTAGGCTTTAGAACACTTAAACGGACTTTAAGCCGGCTAAAAATTAGCAAAAATGAGTTTGACTTTCAATGAAGTGTTTGACTGTACGGGATAGAAAATTTCGGGTTGTCACAAACGCGCACTTAAGTAAATACGTTGGGTGTACATGTCAGGTGAGCAAACACTGATTTTTAGGGTTTAAGCATTATTAAAGCATCCTTATCTCCTCAAAAGCCTTTGCTTCATGACCCTCCATCTCCCAAAAACATCCCTTGCAAACCCTAGTTCCTTGCGTGTGATTATGATCTTGATAAGAGTGTATTCTTGTACTTGTGAAGGAGGAAGAAGGTGGTAGATCATCTTGGAAGCTCAAGGCAACCAAGATTCAAAGTGTTTCACCCTCAAGCATCCCTTGAAGGCATAAAACTTGGATCTTGATGAATATTTTCCTTGGAACTTGCTAGCTCTTAAGTTTTTATGCATTTTAGTCCCATAATCTTGGTGTTCATGAGTATGGCTTACTATAAACCATAAGAGCTATCCTTTCAGACATTTTTGAGTATTAGGAATCAAAAATATGATCTTTTTCCTTTTCTTCCCTCCATGCAAGAGTTATAATGCTTTGGTTGTGTATTATGTTAGGGTTTTGGTTTTTGGACTCCTTCTAGCCATGGAAATCCATAAAGTTGGAAACTTTATGAGTTAGAATGTTAGTTAGGACTAGATCTGACCTTTGGATGTGAGATCCTAATGAAATAAGCACTTAATAGAGAAAAAGGGAGCCAGCTAAGTACGCTGAGCATACCTAGTGGTACGTTGCACGTACCTGGTTGATGCCACGTAACTTAGCTAAGGGTGTACTATGCTAGGCGTAGTGACTGAGTACACAGAGCATACTCAGATTATGTTGATTTTCTTTGACTTTTTGACTTTTGACCTTTGACAAGGGGTTTGTCCAAGTTTGACTTAGGGGTATTTTGGGTATTTTGAGTAGTAGTTTGAGTTTATGTCACTATTTATTATACAAGTGACCGGTAGAGTCAGCTGTTGGAGAAGTGATCTGTTCAGCTACATTTCAGTCTATGAGGTGAGTTTTCCACACTGTACTTATAGGTCGAAGGCACCAATGTCGGCCCACTGGATTATGTCTCTTGTTATATCGTATTGATGTCATGTTGGTTATGTGTTAGACTGGTAGATCTGTATGATTACCTGTGTTCACTGAGTATGTATTAGACTAGTTGATCTGTATGATTACCTGTGTTCACTGAGTATGTATTAGACTGGTAGATCTGTATGACTACCTGTACTTGCTGGTTATTGATTGTTTTTGTATATGTCGACATGTTATAGTTTGTTGGGTTGAGGCGGTCCTTCTTTGTGCTGAAGGTTGAGATACCCGGGGCGGTCTAGATAGATTAAAGGCTCGTGAGGTGGTCCAGTCTTGCCGAAGGCCCGAAGAGCGATCCAGATAGGTTGTAGGCCCTATGAGGTGGTCCAGTCAAGTTGAAGGCTCATATATGCATGATGTTATATGTATGGTGGTGTCTGGTACTTTAGCGAAACTCATTAAGCTTTGGCTTACAGTTTAATTTTTATGGTTTTAGGTACTTCAGAGGATAGTGGCAAGGCGAAGGCTTGGTCGTGCACATCCTTTGGGATTTATGAGATTTGATTTGGGATACTTTGATATATGATTTTGACATTTGGGAACTATGTTTTGAAAACAATTATGGCTTTTGGTTTGGTTTTAAATTTGAAAATTTTACCTTGATATTTGGGATGTTACAATGTTAAAACATAAATAAATCGTGTAACAACTTTCATTTAATTTTACAAACCAAAAACTCACAAAAAAAATAAAAACAATATGTAACGTCCCAAAAATTAAGACTAAAGATTTTGATTTTTAAATTAGTAAAACCATTATCCAAAACAACATCATAAAAAACAAAGTAAATCAGAGTCTATCAATAAACATCCCAATACATCAAAGTACTATAAAATGCAGAACGATGTGGTGTGCGCACTGCAATCATCACAGGCTCTTCCCTTTCAAACAAGAAGTACCTGAAATATAAACTAAAAACCGTAAATACAAAGATTAGTGAGGTCCCTAAAATACCACATAACATACATATCAAACATATAATGCCCGACATCGGGCTGCGTCCGGTATACATATAAACACATACACTTCCAAGAGTCATGCAGAAAACTAGCATCCTAAATATAATAAACCATAAGTCGGCATTGGTGCCTTAGACCCGCTAAACATGGTGAGGAAACTCACGTCAGGCTATTGAGTCTCTCAGATAAAGTCTCAATCTGTTGATCTGGAAAATCCCTGCACTAACATCATCAATCATACCCAATTAATAATTAGGTCTTAATCCAAAATCAAGTGTCTCGATCACTTGCCCAACATCTAGGGTAAAATACCATTTTACCTTTTTTCCTACTTGGCCCAAAATCAAGGCCCAACCCATTTGCTTCCTAAATGCTCAATTTCCTAAACAGCACCCAAAGCCCAATATGGCCCAATCTAAGAAAGCCTAAAGTCCAAAAATTATCCATGGGAGTTAAGGGGCCAAGCCCAAATGAAACATAAACCAAAAACCCAAGCCCACAATTCCTTTGGACTACAGCTTAGCGAACGCTCGGCGTACCAAGCTCGTACGCCCTGCGTACGGGAGTGATTCAGAAACGGGCACGTAGCTAGTACGCTCATCGTACTGAGGAGTAAGCCCCGCGTATTAGCCTGGTCCCAAACCTTTGGCCAAACGACTTAATCACTTCAAAACTTATCATTTAATCCACAAAATATCATCATATTAAGGTCCTAACCCATAAAGTCGAAGGCTTTAAGCTTTTGCATTGCTAAAAAGCCCCCAAAGTCCAATTCAAGCATCTTAGCTCCATAAAATGAGACATCAACTTTGCATGGTTGCACAAAATCCATCAAGGTGCCATTTTTATGCATCAGGGACCTCTAACATTTCCAAAAATCCATTCAGTTTTGTGGATTCGAGTGCCTTGGTGAAAATATCATCTATTTCCAAATGATTTGGCACAAAAATAAGTTCAATGTTACCTTTGAGGATATGGTCTTTGATGAAGTGATTCTACGTAGTTCTATGTGTTTCATCTTTGAGTGATGAATAGGATTATGAGAAATCGCAATTGCACTCTCTGAATCACAATATATGGGTACTCACAACATCATGTACCCGTAGTCCAAAAGTTGTGTCTACATCCAAAGGACCTGGGAGCAGCAACAGACAACGTCCACATATTCCTCCTCTGTGGTGGACAATGAAACACAGTTTTGTTTCCTTGAAGACCAACTAACTAATCTTCCACCCAAGAACTGACATCCACTCGAACTTCTCTTTCGATTGAGTGTGCACCCAACACGATATGCATCTGTAAATGCCTAAGGACTGAAGTCATTACCTGCAGGGTACCAAATACCCAAGGCTTTACTCCCTTTTAGATACCTGAAGATCTGCTTGACTATGGTCAAGTGGGATACTTTGGAATCGAACACAATATACGCTCGACTAGCAGTGAGGTACATTATCGAGCCAATCATTCATCGATATATTTTGTGATCAACTGACTCCCCGATAGGGTCACGTGAGATTTTATACCTGAAGGCCATAGAGACCTTTGCCTGGGAACAATTATCCATTGAAAAATTCTTCAAAAATTCATTGGTGCATTTCTCCTGATGGATGAATATCCCTTGACGGACTCGTTTAACCTGAAGACCTAGAAAGAAATTAATCTCTCTGTTCATGCTCATCTGAAACTTGTTAGTCATGAGCTTTTCAAAATCATCCATCATTCCCTGATCCATTGAATCGAAAGATGATATCATTCAAATAGATTTGAACGGGCATCAAGTGTTTTTCATTTGCTATTCTAAACATATTAGGATATGTGGCACCTCTTTTGTACTCGGTTGTGGCAAGAAAATCAGAAAGACTCTTATACCAAGCTCTAGGAGTATGCTTTAACCCGTAAATTGCTTTCCCCAGCTTATAACAATGATTTGGAATTTCTGAGCTTTGAAAGCCTGGAGGTTGTTGTAGATATAGTTCCTCTTTCAGTTCACCATTAAGGAAAGCACTCTTCACATCCATCTGATCGACCTTGATGTTTTTTTGAGATACATAAGCTAAGAAGATACGTATGGCTTCCACCCTTGCAACTAGTGCATATGTTTCGTCATAGTGAACACCCTCAAGTTGACTATACCCCTTTAAAACTAAGTGTGCTTTGTTTCATACTACCACACCAGATTCATCTAACTTGTTCTTGTAAACCCATCTTGTGACGAAAACAATGTGACCTTTTCGTATCTGTACTAATTTCCAAGCTTTGTTTCATTCATACTCAACTAGTTCCTCTTGCATTGTAATGATTTAATCGGGCTCCTAAAGCGCTTCTTTTGTGGTTCGAGGCTCGACCGATGACATGAATGTTGCATAATGACAATGGTTATTTAAATCAGAAGAGGAACGAGTTTGAATACCTGAACATGGGTTGCCAATGATTTGACCTGGTGGGTGAGATTTCGTCCAAATATATAGACGAGATTGTAGATGGTCTGCGGCAACATTTGATGGAATATCCTCTACGTCAGAGGAGTCGAGAGGAGTCTGTTTGAAGAAGATAGTTCCCCCTCGATTTGAGAGCAACTCGTAGATGAGTCTTGGACTAATGGGATTGGTTCTATAGCTGGTAATGGAAGTTCCCCCTGGATTGAATATGGGAGTTCCCCTTGAACCGATGACAGTTCCCCCTGGACCAGTGATGTTGGTTCCCCCTAGACTGCTGAGTGATTAATAATCCTTAGATCTGTTCTTGTATCAATATTTTCAACTTCTTCATCCTCAGAGTCTTCATACATGATTAATGGATTCATTAGGTTGTGTAAAACTGTCAGAGTAGCATCTTCAAGTACTGGAACCTTGAAGGTCGTAACTTCAAAAGGAGTTGAACTTTCCCCCCCTCAACCGGTGAGGTGGAAGTATTGAATGAAGTTCCTTAAAAAAAGATTGGTCTAGATACTTCTACATGTTGTTGTTGTGCTACCAGAGGCACCAAAATTTCTAAAAGATGTGTTGTCTCTGCGGGATCAAAGAGGTCATCATAGTTAACTTCAACTATGTTTAATGGACCCAAGGAGGTTGGGATATCACTTTCCAGGATGAACTTTGTTTATGTTGAAGGAACAATGTTGCGGACATAATAGTCATCGAATTTGACGTCAAAGCTTTCGACTATTAGTCTTGTATGTTGTATAAGAACTCTGTATGTAACCTTATTGGTTGAATAACCCAGGAAGATGCCTTCATCAGAATTCAATGCAAACTTGTTAATATGATCCTTTTTGTTGACCACAAAACACTTGCAACCAAAAATGTGAAAGAAACATGCATTGGGTTTTCGATTGTTTAGACCTTCATAAGGAGACTTGTTGAGGCGTTTGCAAGTGATGCTTCAATTTTGAACAAAGCATGTAGTTTCCACTGCTTCCATCCAGAAGTAGAGAGGTAAGTTGGCAAAATTAAGCATCGATTTAGCTTCTTCGACCAATGTTCTATTCCTTCTCTTCATTACTCCATTTTGTTGTGGTGTGTAAGGTGCCGAGAAGTTGTGGATGATTCCCTTGGAGACTAAAAGGCTATTCAAGAGCTGATTAATGAACTCAGTGCCATTATCACTTCTTATCCGCCTGACAGGTAGTTTGATCAGAAGCTCTATTTCTTTGATGAAGTTGATCATGATGTATGGTGTATCTGAATTTAGTCTCAAAAAGTAAACCCAAGTGAAATAAGTGAAGTCATCAACTATGACCATAATATATTTCTTATGGTGAAGACTGGCTACAGTTGATGGATCACTAAGATCGATGTGGAGGATCTCTAGAGGTTCAATGATTAAAGAATCAACTATCAGAGGATGGCTACCCTTAGTTTGTTTACCACATTCACATGTTGGGCACAAATTGTCTTTGTTGAACTTCAAGATTGGTAGTCCTTAGAATAATTTTCCAGTTACTAAGTTGTTGATGTATCTGAAGTTGAGGTGAGCAAGTTTTCAATGCCATAACTAACTCCCTTTAGACACAACTTCTCCAAATGTGATTTTTGGATTCAAAAAGTCCAATTCTTGGGTCATATGGTTAATCAAGAGGGAATAATGGTTGGCCTAGCAAAGATTGAAGTTGTAATGAGATGGGAACGAACAAAAAGTCCCACTGAGATTCGAAACTTTCTGGATTAGCTGGATATTACCAAAGGTTTATCCAAGGCTTTTCTTCGATAGCTGCTCCATTAACAACTTTGACCCATAAAGGAGCTACATACACATGGAGTGAGAAACATGAATAAGCATTCGGGAAATTAAATAAGAAGTTATGTGAAGCACCTATTCTTTCTTTACCTGACAGAGTTGAAGACTTTACAGTCTATAGGGATGCATCTGGAGTTGGGTTAGTTTGTGTTATGACCCATAGAGATAAGGTGACAACATATGCATCTTGTCAATTGAAAGAGCACGAGAAGAACTACCCCACTCACGATCCGGAGTTTGCAACGGTAGTATTCACATTAAAAATATAGAGGCATTGTCTTTATGGCACAAAGTACAAGCTCTTCACTAATCATAAAAGTCTCAAGGATTACGAATGTGAGATACTTTACTACCCATGTAAAGCAAATGTTGTAGTTGATGCTCTAAATCGAAAGGTAAACCTGGAAAGAAAAAGGCCAAGAATGTTAAGATTATAAGTTGTCTCAACAATTGTGCAAAGCATCTAGAAAGATCAGGAAGAAGCTTTGGAGAAATATGATTGAAAGGAAGAAAGGTTAGGCAAAATGTTGGTATTCAGTACAAATAGTCAAGGATTGAAGGTATTCCAAGATAGAATTTAGGTACCAAAGATGGGAGGAATAAGAAATATTATGTTAGAAGAAGCTCACAAGACTATGTACTCGATTCATCCTGGCAACACTAAGATGTATAGGGTTCTGAAACCTTACTACTGGTGGCCCACGATGAAACTCGATGTTGCAAAGTATGTGGCAGAGTGTGTAACACATGCTAGAGTTAAAGCACAAAATTAGAAACCGTTTGTGAGTTTAGAACCTTTACATATACCCATGGGTAAATGGGAAGACATCACCATGGATTTTTTTGACTAAATTGCCCAGGATGAAGAACGGTCAAGACATGATTTGGGTAGTCGTGGATCGGTTCACAAAGAGTGCACACTTCATAACAGCCAATGAGAGGTGGTCTATAGATAAGCTTGCAAATGCTTACCTGAAGGAGGTAGTAAGACTTCACGGTGTTCCTTTAATGATTGTATCAGATTGTGATAGTCGTTTCACATCAAGATTTTGGAGAAGTCTACAAAAGGAAATGGGTACGAAGTTGTTTTTAAGTACAGCCTACCATCCGCAGACTGATGGTCAGAGCGAAAAAACGATTCAAACATTGGAATATATGTTAAGAGCATGTACCCTAGAATTCCAAGGTAACTGGGATAAGCATTTACCCCTGGTAGAGTTTTCCTACAACAATAGTTAGCATTCGAGCATTAAGATGGCACCTTATCAAGTTTTGTACGGTCAGAAGTGTTGTACGCTGTCTTGTTGACTTGAGGCCGAAGAAAAGTAGTTTATAGGTCCCGAAATAGTCCATCAGACTGCTGAAAAGTTAAAAGTGATTAAAGACGGGATGTTAGCAACTCAAGATCACCGAAAGAGCTATGCTGACAAGAAGCGACGATCGATAACATTCGAAGTTGGAGATTCGGTATTACTCAAAGTCTCACCATGGAAGGGACTTATAAGATTTGGAAAGAGAGGAAAGTTGAGTCCAAGGTTTATTGGACCATTTAAGGTTTTTCATAGGATTGGGAACCAAGCTTACAAGCTGGAATTTCCAGAAGAACTAGATGATATTCATAACGCTTTTTGTGTGTATTATTTGAGGACGTTCATGGGAGAAGTTCTTGATATAATTCCACTTTCAGAATTAAGGATGGATGAAAATAAGAGGTTAATCAAAGAGCCTAAAACGATTGTTGATTGTAAGACAAAGAAGTTGCGATGCAAGATGGTCGACTTGGTGCTTGTGCAATGGAAACATATGAATGAGCCAACCCTCACCTGGGAAACAGAGTGACATGATGAGTCGCTATCAACATTTGTTTGCCGATGCATGATTCTGAGACGGAATCATCCTAAGGATGAGAGAATTGTAATGCCCGTTTTTCTAGGCTAAGCATTATGATGATGTAATAGTTAGGGTCAACAGTTTTAACATATTTTGAAGTAATGAAAAGGAATTATATGAGTATTATGTAAATTATGTGATTTTATATGCATTATACTTGCTATTAACGATGCAATAAAAATAAGCGTCAAAAATAAAATAATAGATAGACCCAATATCTTTGAAGAAAGTTGAAGTAATCGTAACAAGGATTTCATGGATATAAGGAACGCTAAAATCCAACTGATAACGAAGAAGTTATGACCTGTCGAAGTTTTGCGGCAAAACCGGCATGACACCGGGAATAGTAAAAACTAAGTTTGCGATAAAATACTTTTTAGCCTTAACGATCTAAACAAAATTCATAGTATACATTAAATTAAGAGCGTTCATAAAAAGAACGTCCAAATCTGACTTCGTATGAGGAAGTTATGATTTTTCTAAGATTTGGCATTGCAGTGCATAGCCCGGAATTCGAATTTTAGATGACAAAACCTAAATGAGAATCGAAGATCTCGTTAATAGGAACCCCAACGATATAAAGACAGACAAAAACAGACATCATAGGACAAAGTTATGAATTTGCAACAGACTTTACCTGTCTAAGCTTGTTAAAATATAACTTTAAAAATAAAGTCAAAATTAGTCAACAGAGTCTAAATAAAAGTTGTATATTACATCGCCACCTACGCATGGATATAAAGAGCGTCAAAATGGAGCTAGTATGCGAAAGTTACGGAATTTAGAAGTCGGGAATATGCTGATGCGATGAGGGTGACGTGGCCGAATGTTGACCCTTGCTTCCTCCCCACGGCCTCGCATGCGGAGCTGACACTTGGCCTCGTACAAGTAGTGTAGCACTTCGTACGCCCCACGTACTGATTAAGCTTGACGTACATCGAAGTTACGCCCTGCGCACTCGCATCCAACCTCCTATAAATAGGTGCGAGGTTTCTCCCATTTCTTCACATCTCAACCTTTCTTTCTCTCTTAATACTCCAAAACTCTCCCTCCCCTTCCCTAGTACTTACTAAGTGCTAGAGGCGAGTCTCGGGGAGCCATAAGGCTCCGAGAAGAAGAGCTTTCGGCTCGGAAGTTCTGCCCTTGTAGAGCCTGGTTCCTAGCCAAACCCCTTTGTACGTGAATTACGCTTACCCTACTTTAAGTATAGCTTATATTTAAGTTCAATATCATCATTATGAACCTATAAACAATATATTTATTCTAAAATATAATATACAAAGTGTTATTATAATATATTTAAACTACTCGCGGTATGAGGAATCTGGTTTGAAGGGTTGCATAGGGTTGTTGGATTTTAGAACAACTTAAATGCCAAAATGGTTCTGCCCTCCGGTGTTTCATTTCTGGCCCTTGTTTGTACATAGTGATTGAAAAGTATTGTTTAACACTTATAAAACAATATCGCTCGTAAATAGTCGCATAAATATTAGACTAAAATTTAGTGGTAATAATACTAGGTTTTGTCGAAAGAAAACAGAATTGTTAGAAGCGAAGCGCTGCCCGAGTTTGGAATCATCACTTTAACAAGTGAGTGCCTAGTTACTTTCATCTTACACATAGATATGAAGTATTTAATATAAATTATGTGTTATGTGTGGATATTATCTGTGTTCTTGATATCTATGCTGGATGAACAAAATATATATGTTTTATTTGATTTAAACTGTATATGTATTTTGTACCTATAATTATGATGGGTAAAGATGAGCAGATGATATAGATGATGAAATAAATGATGAGAGTCATCGATGTTTAAGATGATCCAGTTATCTAGTGGAGTATAGATGACGTCCACAGACTATTCTAGATAGTTTGGTGGAACGCTGATAGGCTCGCAACATGTATGTGTTTTTAAATTAAGTGTTCACCAGGTGTACTCCATCACTCTCATGGTTGCCTTATTTGACATATATTGTTGATGAATCCCCTAAGCAATGTTGTCATCCCGATGAAAATCCTTATGCTAGGTCCCTTGAATTAGATGATTTAGGGACAAAAAGTGAGGATAACGGGAATAGGTAATCGGGTTGATTGAATGATGAAATTAATAAACTTAATTATTATGGGTTGAAAATCCTATGTGTTCACCAGACTCTCAAGCCTAACCCACTCGGTTTCTTGTATACAGGTAGTGGCAAGAGAGTACATGAGTGATGATCTTATGAGAGATCAATGGATTATAGGTCACTTGAATAATAGATGTTGTAAAGCCTATGTTGTTTTTGTTTATGTTTTTTATCTTTATTAACAATGACATCCCGAGGTTTTTAATAAAATGAAAATACATTTCTTCGGAAATGATTTGATAAATTCTTTATCATATTTTTTAGAACAAATTCCGCAAATAGTTCTTCAAAAGTATACTTTGATTTTCAAAATAAAGCATAAATAAATCGGTCTTTTCTGGCCGTGGAATTGAGGATGACACAAGTAGTGCTGATTAGATGTTATATATGCTAGATAGGAGCACAACCACTATGCAACCAAATGGCAAACATACTTCAGAACTAGACACTTTGTACCCAGTTGAATACCTAAATCAACTAAGTTTTACAAGGATTTCGCCACATACACTATTGCTAAAACTTATTTCACAATTAATTCCTACAATAGTCAAAGCAACAATAATAACATGAACATGTATCGGAAAACGTCTCTCTCTCTCTCTCTCTCTCTCTCTCTATATATATATATATATATATATATATATATATATATATATATATATATATATATATAGAGAGAGAGAGAGAGAGAGAGACAATTTCCAATTAATTAAAATTTATAAACAAAACTCCCAATCTACCATTCGTCTTCATACGAAAACAATTTCCAATTAAAGTTTGTTACGCTATGACCATAAACAAAGTTAAGGTCAGTCACCGAAAAAATTGGTTTGTATATGTTTCAACCTGTATTTACAAACGATTAACTCTACGTCGCCTTATCTCGAGCAACATCCTCCGCTTCACTCAAAGTTCTAATGCATGCCGATGCCGATGAGTATATATCATATAATAATTATTATATTTTATATATTATAATTATTAAAAATAACTCTTTAATTAATAATATTTAGTAATTAATTATTTTAGATTCATTTTATGTGTTTTAAATCACTCCTCAAACAACGTTTATTTATAGTTATATAATAATTCATATTATTTATTAACTTTTTTTTTCTAGTCAATTAACCAAAAACGAGAGATTACATTTATAGTTCTAAATAGGATATTAATATTTTCAAAAAATATATCAAACTCTTAAGTACATGAAAATATATATTTATAATTTTAAAAATGTATTTAGGTTTATAAAATTTACTTTTACGATCATCTATAAATGAAATAAATACATAGGAAAAAAGCATAACAATATTATAAGCTTAAAAGTGTTTTAAAAAATATTTTTAGTGATAATTTGGTATTATAATGACAAAATTTAAAATAAGTTTTAAAAATTCGATGTTAATTCACCACAAAATAATAAAATAAACAATATTTTTTTAAAAAAATCATGGTTTTCATGTCGATATCCTTTTTCATTTTTCAATCACTTTTTCAAAAATTGGCAGCTGAGACGTTTACTCCACGGTGTCTTGAACGAGGCAAGTGGAGCCTTCTATCATCCATTAAATTTGTAATTGACTCATCTCGTTTTAGCATTGTTCGTTGCTTCACAGACCCACCCTCCTTTCTTCACTCTTTTCGAGCCCTTCGGCGTTCTCTTCTCCATCTCTTCTGACACCATAATCTTTACGCCACTGTAGATGCGGAATCTTTCTCCAAGTTTTCACCAAGGCAAACCATCTGTTCGATGAAATGCCTGAACGATGATGTTGTTTATCGCCTCCACAACTCCGTATAATTTGATTTCCCCTATCGTTCCCATTCTTGGGTTGGGAACTAAGTTCAAGATTAGTCCACGCGTTTCGTTCATTTTGGTGAAAAAGGACCGAGTTTTCGGGTATAAAAAGTTCAAAGAAACTATAACAAGAAGTGGGTTCTCGTGTGAAGGGTATTCGGATAGTGAAGCAGAATTGGCTTTGGAGAGAGAGATTTTGATGTTCATGAAGAATTCGAGTAACCCAAATGAGTTTCCGACTAAGAAACAACTATTGGATGCTGGGAGAATTGATTTAGTGGATGCGATTTCTAAAACAGGTGGGTGGCTGGCATTGGGTTGGGATTATTCAGATGATGAAAATGATTCCGAGAGCAATTATTTCGATGATAATAGGGAGTTACAAACAAGGGTTGAGACTCTTCAACAAATACAAGATGTATACGACAATTCTTTGGGTTTTCAGAGTTCATCTCATCAATCTGCTTCACCCTCTGGTAGATCACTGTAAGATTTTTGTTATTAAGTCTATAATCTTTAATACAAGTTCTTGATTTAGGGTTCTTTAAATGAAAAAACACGCGATAATAGTATATAGAAAATAAAAGGTTCAAATTTTGAAATGTAAGATTCAACTGAAAAACTTGCCTTGTACATTCCACCTTATTGCAAGTATTAGAAATTGAATGCCATTTCGAAAGTGAAAATTCTTTTTGATTCTTGAATAAAGAATGAAAATTGGTTTACCCCATTTAACAAAATCAAGAATGGTGTAAATGCATCTGCTTAAAAAAGAGAAACCGATACCCATTGAAGGAAAATGAGTTCAGTGACATAGAATACTCCATGTTGACTCAATATAATCCTTCTGATCAGTGAAATGGAAGCAGATGAAGATACAGGTGTAGAAGGCATTTTGAGTAGATTGAAGAAACATAGAAGTTTATCATTTGATGTTCATATGGAGAAAAGCATAAACGATACATATTCTTCTAGCAAGGACAATGGTAATATCTCTCCAAGAAAGCACTTCTCAGACTTTCAAGGTATTTCCTTTATAAACTTTCTACCCTTAAAAGATTTTATACCTTTCTTTCTTCACCCATATTATTTATCAATATCAACCCTTTGTTCAAATACAGCTGCAGAGATTGATTATGGAAAAGATTACACAAAAGAAAAAACACCCAACATCCAACCTGATTTACAACTTGAAGATAGAAATAAGGAAACAAGCCCAGATCATATAAGATCTAGACTCAAGCAAATGCAACTTGAGCTTTCCTCTGCCCTTCATTCACTGAAGTCAAAAAGTCAGACACTTACCCCAAAGGTACTTTCCAGATTATCAATCATAACACTTACATTTTAATTTTTACCTAATATGTTTTATGCAAGACCTATAAAATTATGACCAATTGTGTTCATGAAAATGTTCACCAGGTTTATGAAAACAGTTCCAGTGAATTGCAGCAGCTTTCTGATGCATGGGAATTCCAAGAAACCGAGCTTATGAAAGCTGAAGATAAGTTGAGATCAATACGAGCTAAACTAGCAGTGTTTGAAGGAAAGATAGCACTCTCAGTAATGTATGCATTCTCTTTCTCCAAATATACCCTTTTTGTCTACTGTCTACTGGCCTACTAAGGAACAAAAGTTACAATTTTGTGTCCCACCTAAAAATGTGTGAATGGAGTCGCAGTTGCTCTAAATCTCCCGTTTGTGCAAAAGACTTTATTGGCCTCATCCTTATCATGAAAATGACAAAAATAGCCCTGAAAAGTACGTGTAGTGTAAAATGCAAGATGTTTATAATTTGTTTTCAGTGATACACAGAAGTTAGTGGAGGAGAAGCAAAGAAGAATCAACAGTGCCCGTAAAACTTTGCAGCTTCTTCGAACCACTTCCATATTCTGGACTCATTCGGCTTCAGAAGTTCTGTTGGTTGGATCATTTGATGGTTGGACCTCTCAGGTTCTTTTTTTTTAAAATCTCTAAACTATGATATAAAAATTATATTTTTTGGATTTTAAAAAGTTTATGTTCTGAATTCTTGTGCAGATAAAGATGGAGAAAACAGTAACAGGGATTTTCTCCACTTCCCTGAAGTTGTATCCTGGAAAATATGAGGTAAATAATCTGGACTGAGACTCAGACTCAGACTGATGTTACTAAATATAGAATTTGCAAATATTTTGTGGACATGGGCTTTTACTATTTTGATTCTTTGAATGTGAAAAAAGACGTAAATGCCCTCCCTAATTGTTGATAGATATAGAGCTAGAAAAGGAACAGTTAGGTTTCTTTTCTAATAGGAATACAGACAAAAGAAGATAACAAACAGACTATCTTTCTTTCTGTTGTTTGGCTAAATGTGGATTTTTCTTTATTGTGTAGATAAAATTTATTGTTGATGGGATTTGGAGAGTTGATCCGATGCTCCCTATAGTTCACAATAATGGGTACGAAAACAACATGCTTGTTGTCCATTAACGATCTTCATAGCGTCTTTATCTACAATTTCTTGGTGACAAATTAAAAGATTGTGTACAGTTTTTTACTTTTTTAACCCACATTCATATACTCTTGATTCTTTTATTAGATTAGTTTTGTCGATCTACAAAAAATGATTCATTTGTAACAATTTATTATTTATGATTATGATGTTTTTGAGTCACATGTAATGTCACATGTGTGGTTGGTTCTCCATCATATTATGTCCATGTTTTTGGTGTAGGTCTGGTTTCGCTTGACCAGTCAATGTTTTTTGTTCATGTCTTGAATTGTATTAATAATAATTGAGGCATTAAGGTAGTAATTGGACATTGGTAGTATGGAATTGGAGATGGAATGGAATGGAATTAAGCCCAAAAAAATGACAATTGTTTACAATTACGTCCCGAAAGTTGGCAATTGCTTGCAATTAATTCCAAAAACCGGCAGTGACCTAATCTCCATCCTTATCTTTATCTCCGAATCCTCGTTCTAATCTTCATATCCATCTACATCCACATTGCAGAATATAAATGAATCTTATTCCCAATGAGTATCGGGAATCCTCAATGGGAATCGTGAATTTCTTTTTCTATTTTAATATAAAAACTTTTATGTAAGGAAAAAAAAAACTCTAAATTTCAATTTTACAAACATAAATTTAAATATTTTATAAAATATAAATATATTCATAGATTGCATAAAAACTATAAATAATTTTTCTACCAAATTTAAATACATACATAGAGAATCAAGTAGAAAAAATATCATCATAGTGATATATGAGGTATCAACAGATAAACCAAGAATAAATAAAATTATACATGATGTTAGATTAGATGAATAAAAAAGAAAAAAAAATATAATATCAATAAAATAATTATTAATGAGTTGGATTACTTTTATCAAATTTTAAGTATTGTAAATTTTAAGTATCAATGGTCGAAAACTAGAGGAATTTCCATCCCAATCCCCTTTCGTGATTTTTATTCGGAGATTCTTCATCCCCGATCAACTTGGGGATTCTCAATCAACATGGATGCGGGTTTCGAGTTCCACGTCGAGTATGGGTTTCTTTTCCATCCCTAGTAACCAATCACCAATTGAGTACTAGTGTTTTTTTAGGGACGACAAATATGTATCATAGAGAACAAACCAATATGTTACCAACCGAACTAATTAAATTAGTAGCCAACATGTTCGGTAGCCAATAAGTTTGGCAGGTATTACAATACCAATTAAGTAAACTTGGTATGGTAACGGTACAAACTTTTGAATACTATGGTTGCACCGTATCAATCAATTCATATATATATATATATATATATATATATATATATATATATATATATATATATATATATATATATATATATATATATATAGGACTAGGTTATAATGTGGATGAACAACTATTGTGTGGACGTGTGGTGTAACATCCTGAAAAGATGTATAGCTCTCTGACCTTAATCTTTTATGTATTTGTCAATACTAGTCCTTATTGAGAAAAGGTGGAAATTGAGCACGCGGGGCGTACGCATGTGTACGCACATCGTACTCATGCACTTTGCTTGATCGCGGAGGTCACCTAGTACACTGGGAGTACCAGAGGGTATGCTGGGCGTACTAGGCTTAGAGTAAAACCCTAATGCCCTTTTGTGACCCTATTTAAGGAACATGATGGCCTCATTCATAGCCACCATTTCCAGCCTCCAACCTCCCTCAAACCATAATTTCGTATTCATAGCTTGTGTGAGTGTTTATGGCTCATTTGAGTGATCTTGTGAAGCTTATGGTTAAGAAGGAGCCTTGAAGGAAGGATAACTTAAGTTTCTAGCTCTTGGATCTGAGTTCTACTCTTGTTGGTACATCTTCCAGAGGTATCAAGTTTGAAACTTGCTCATTGTTGTGTTAGTTCATGTTTTGGGTCCATTTTTAGGGTTTTATGTCCCAAGTTTGGAGCTTTGTGAGTTTGGTGAACTCTAGAGCATATCTCCTGTCCTTTTAAGTGTATTTGGTTGTCTAGACTCATAAAAATGGTAACTTGATCGTCTAAACCTGTCCATGCATGAGTTATGTGGACTTTTGTGTTGGGAAGGTTAGAGTTTGTGGGTTTGGGACATGTTCAGTCAAGTTAAGGCTTAAAGTCCACGACTTTATGAAGTAATAGGCCTTAGTCAGCTCAGATCTATAGTCGTAGCATTTGTCTTAACGGATTAAGGCCAAGTGAAGTGAAGAGTAGAAGTTTGAGGAGTGCGTTGTGCGTACTCTCAGCTACGCACAACGTAGCTGAGACCCCCTGATGCATGCATGGTTGGTTGTACGCCCAACGTATTGGGCTGTACACCTAGCGCACTCATAGGGTGTTGACTTTCGATTGACTTTTGAGTCAATTTGTGGTCTTTTAGCCAAGGAGGGGCAAAATGGTCTTTTCACCATCCTGATATTTTGTAGAGTGACTCGATCTAGCATTTTGAGATTATTAATAGTATTTATTAATTAGAGATGAATGTAACATAATTAGGCGGAGTCTAGACCGGCAGTTCGGGTGCAAGATTGATTGCTTTTCAGCGAGAGGTGAGTCTTGTCACTATACTTACCTGCGTGGTAACTTTTGTGTGACCTGAGGGTCTTATTCATGTTATGGACCGGAGTGTATTAATTGTATTACTGACCAGAGGGTCTTATCTTTTTATGTGTTATTATGCAGTCTGTCTTTGTGACTTATTATGTTATATTATTATGTGTATCTGTTGAGACAAGCCCGAAGGGTCCATACCAAGACGTGAGAACGGAGGGTCTTCACTGAGACACATGACCGGAGGGTCCTTATTGGGGTTTAGCCACGAGAGGCTAATAATTTGTGTATATGGTATTTTGGGAATCTCACTAAGCTTTGTGCTTACAGTGTTGATTAAATGTGTTTCAGGTATATCACATGATCGCAGGAAGGCACCAACATGATTGTACACACCAACTTGATGATTAGGGTTTATGTGGATTCTTGGATACTTGTCTTTGTTTCATGATATTATGTATTTGACTATTACATTTTGGCATGGGTTGATGCTATGAACTATGTTTTGAGAAATTTTAAAATGAAAATTTTGGTTGAAAATTTGAGTTGTTACAAGTTGGTATCAGAGCCTTGGTTTGAGGGATTTGGGCACGCCCTCGGGTATGTCTGGACTCAAATTAAGGAGCTGATAAATTTCCAAAAGAAATGACTTCCTTAAACATATTTTTTTGTTCCAAAAGAGTAAAGGATTTCAAGAGAAAAGCAGGTCGGAGCAGTGTGTACAATCAGCTAGAGCCCGAGCAGTGATTTCCCAAAATACCCTTATTTGATTTTATTATGCGATGAATTGTTAGTTGAACTGTTAGAATTGCATGCTAGATGATAGGCTAGGTATCTTCAGGATGTATGAGCTAAAGTTGTCTGATCTGTGATGCCATAGCCCAGGGAGTGTTTCCTTAATTGAGTAATCTTGTATGAGTACCTAGATGTTTAGTTTGAGAAGTCTACTGAGCGAGTAGCTAGATATTTATGTAGAATAGAGTACTTGCGAGATAAGAGGATGAATTGGGACAAATACGGGTTGGAGTGGAAGGTAGTATTGGGCCCGTACTACTGAAAGCAACAAATTCGTAAACGGCTCAAGGAGAAATCTTAGGATGCTAAGAAGCTTGCAAGAGTGTATAAGTGTGGAGTGTCTGTACTTTAGTCTGTTTCTGATGATTTTCATGTTTATGTTCCACACACACAGAGAGAGAGAGAGAGTATGGTGGTTACCCGAGGTTCAGGCTCCAGCAACCCCGAGAGGCCAAGTACTAGTGATGCGGAGATCCATAGGATCATTGCTGAGGAGGTGACCTTAGCTATCAGGGAGGCTATTCCAGAGATGTTCGGGTCTATTAAGACCACGTTGATTGAGACTTTTGACGAGCGCTATGCATCTGTCACTGAGGATGCCGCAGCCGCAGCCACCACAGCCCTTGCAGCTGCTAGGCCTTATGGGGTGATTCTTTGATGTTTCGAGAGTTTAGCAAAACAAAGCCATCAGAGTTTGATGGGACCTAGGACCCAATTGCTACGATGAGATGGATCTCTGATGTTGAGGGATGTTTCTATACCTATTCATGCCCTGAGAACTTGAAGGTTTGATTTGCGCTGAACCAGCTTTGCTTGGGAGCAAAGGACTGGTGGAAGTTTATGACGACTGATTATTCTCCTGCAGAAAATGTTGCAGTAACTTGGGAGAGGTTCACCCAACTATTTTGAGATGAGTTCGTTCCCCAGATGGAGAGGGAACAGTTGGCCCAAGAGTTTTTGACTCTCAAGCAGAAGACGGAGACGGTGACGGAGATCACGAGGATGTTTCACGAGAGGGCATTATTCTACCCTGAGCACGTGTCTACGTAGCAGGCACGTGTGAGACAGTACTTGAGAATTTTTAGGAGGGATATTTGGGAGTTCGTGATGAACTCATCGTATCAGACATTGGCTGAGCTACAAACCAATACCCGAAGGAGGGACATAGAGCTGGAGACCCAAACAAGAGAGGAGAAGGAGTCTCAGGAGAGAGAGACAGGAGGCCAGTGCAGTCACATCCTGCGGCCAAGTGACCTGAGCATGTTGATTCTAGAACAGGAGGCCAGAAGGGACGCACTTGTGGAAAGTGCGGTAAGAGTCATGAGGGATCTTGCCGATTAGGGATTTGTTTCAACTACGGCAAGGAAGGGCACATGGCGAAGGATTGCACCAAGGGATTTTCAGTTTGCTTTCATTGAAACTAGATTGGCCACAAGAAGGATGAGTGTCCATAGCTCGCTAAGGGGTCGTCCCAGACCCCTGCTCTTGCTACTTTGCGTATTTCTGAGGGACGACCAGTGAAGGCTGAGGCTCTGAGGTATCGTGGGAGAGTTTTTCAGCTGACTGTGGTGGAGGTTCACGCATCACCTAATGTCATTGCTGGTATGTACTCTTATTTATACAATTGATTTGACTGTGGTGGAGGTTCACGTATCACCTAATGTCATTCTTGTTAGGTACTTTTCTTTTGAATTTTGTGTCTACTTTATTGTTATTTGACTCGGGTACGAGTCGATCCTTTGTGTCCTTATCCTTTTGTCACTGTTTTATCACCATAAGTGAGGCCTTGAGTTGGCCATTGAGGATTTCCATAGCCGATGAGCAAGCGGTTTTTGCTACCGATGTATTTTGTGGTTGTGTTTTGGAGATTTTGGTGTCGAGTTTCCGATTGATCTGGTGTCGATAGTGATAAGGGATGTCTATGTTATAGTGAACACGGATTGGTTGAGCTGATTTGGGGATTTGATTGATTGTGAGCGGCAGTTAGTGACGGTTCGTGACTCAAGTGGGGGAGTGCTTACTATTTATGGTGATCGTACTAGATCGGGATCAACTTTCTGTTCTGCTGCCAGGGCAAGACAGAGTCTGCAACATAGATCTATGGGTTTCCTGGCTTATGTGGTGGATAATGGGTTGTAAAAGAGGAGTCTATTTATGTTTTCGATGTTCCGGTGGTATGTGACTTTCCTGATGTTTTCCCGAGGAGTTATTGGATGTGCCTCCTGAGATGGAAGGTGGAGTTCTGGATCAATCTGGTTTTGGGGGCGACGCCTATCACCAAGGCACCATATCTTCTTGCGCCGCCCGAGTTGCAGGATTTATCCTCGCAGCTTCAAGAGCTATTGGGGAAGGGATTCATTCGACCGAGTAGTTCACCATGGGGAGCATCGATCCTTTTTGTCAAGAAGAAGGCTGGTTCACATCCGATGTGCATTGATTACGAGGAGTTTAACAAGTTGACAGTTAAGAACCACTATCCGTTGTCGATGATCGACGACCTATTTGACCAGTTGCGGGGGACGTCTTGGTTTTCCAAAATCAACTTGAGATCTGGATATCATCAGATGAGGTTCCGTGAGGAGGATATTCGGAAGACGACCTTTCGGACTCGTTATAGGCATTACAACTTCGTGGTGATGCCTTTCGGGCTCACCAACGCACCGACGGCATTCATGGACCTCATGGACCGGGTGTGTAGGCCCATTTTGGACTGATCGGTGATCGTTTTCATAAACGATATTTTGTTATATTCGAATTCTATGGAACAACATGAGGAGCATCTTCGGGAGATTTTTAGGGTGTTGAGGATGGAGAGGCTTTATGCCAAATTCTCCAAATTCGATTTTTGGTTACGAGAGGTTCAATTCTTGGGGCACCTTGTTAATCAGAACAATATTTTGGTTGATCCAGCCAAAATTAAGGTAATTATGCGATGGGAGGTGCCGAGATCTCCATCCGAGATACAGAGATTCCTTGGTCTGGCAGGATATTATCATAGATTTATGAAGGATTTTTTCAAGTTTGTTGTTCCTCGCACCAAATTGACCATGAAGGATGTTGTTTTATTTGGGGGCCTGAGCAGCAATCATCATTCAAGACCCTTTGCCAGAGGTTGTGTGAGGCTCTAGTGCTAGCCCTCTCGGAGGGAGTGGAGGACTTCCTAATATATTGCGATGCATCCATAGTTGGGTTGGGTGTTGTGTTGATGCAAAGAGGGCACATGATAGCATATGCATCGAGGCAGCTGAAGCTTCACGAGACGAGGTATCCTACCCATGATTTGGAGCTGGGGGTGGTGGTATTCTCCCTCAAGATTTGGCTTCATTATCTCTATGGTGTCCAGTGTACCATATACACAGTGCATAAGAACCTGAGGTACTTTATGGATCAGCCCAACCTGAATATGAGGCAAAAGAGGTGGTTGGATGTAGCAAAGAACTACAATTGTGAGATTTTGTATCATCCAGGAAAAGCTAATGTGGTAGCTGATGCCCTAGGTCGTAGAGAAGCGAGTGCCCCGATTCGAGATGTATGTATGAGGATGACAGTGATGACTCCAGTCTTAGATGTCATCAAGGAGGCCAAAGCGGTGGCCATGAGACCAGAAAAATGCAACAGGGAGTGGGTGATCTGGTAGATTTTGGCTTTTGAGACAGATAGTAGGGGGCTTATGACTCTCCATGGGCGAATATAGGTGTCGTATACGGATGGAGCCCGACGGATTTTGATGGAGGAGGCCCATAAGATGAGGTTTTCTATCCACCTGGGGCCACAAAGATGTATCTGGATTTAAATCACAATTATTAGTGGCCCTGTATGAAAATATATGTGACATGGGTTGTAGAAAGATGTTTGACCTATCACAAGGTCAAGACAGAGCACCAATGCCCTCATGACAAGTTACAACCTCTGGAGGTTCCCCTTTGGAAGTGGGAACAAATTTCTATAGATTTCATAACCAAGTTACCGAGGATTGTGAGGGGAGTGGACACTATCTGGGTGATAGTGTACAGGTTGAGAAAGAGTGCTCACTTCTTGGCTATAAGTGAGAACTCCTCCATAGAGAAGCTGGTCGAGGTCTATATTCAAGAGGTGGTGGCTCGGCATGAAGTGCCGACATCCATAGTGTCTGACCGTGACATACATTTTACTTCCAGATTTTGGAAGAAATTTCATGAGGAGTTGGGTACCCAGCTGCATTTTAGCACTGCGTACCATCCATAGATGGACGGGCAGAGCGAGCGGACGATTCAGACGCTCGAGGATATGCTTCACACTTGTGTTATGGATTTTGGTGGGAGTTGGGACTCCTACCTTCCCTTGGCTGAGTTTTCTTACAACAATAGCCATCACTCCAGCATCAGGATGCCTCCCTTTGAGCTTTTATATAGGATGAGGTGTCAGACTCCTATCTGTTGGGGGAGGTCAGACAGAGAGTTATGGGGAGCACTGAGATAGTACTCAAGACGACAGAGCATATGCAACAGGTCAAATAGAGATTGCTAATAGCCCAGAGTCGTTAGAAAAGTTACGCGGATCGAAGGCATTCTGAGCTAGAATTCTAGGTCGGTGACTTTGTTCTCCTGAAGGTATCCCCATGGAAAGGGGTGAACCGATTCAGGAAGCAGGGCAAATTGGGCCTTAGACTCATTGGTCCTTTCAGGGTGATTGCTCGAGTGGATAAGGCAACTTATCGACTAGAGTTGCCTGAGGAGCTGATTCATATTCATGACACCTTCCATGTATCCCAGTTGAGGAAATATGTAGCCGACAAGACGACAGTGGTTCCTCTAGAGGACATTCAGGTTGATGATCACCTAAAATATGTTGAGAGGCCGGTGACAATCTTGGATAAGAAAGTAAAGACCTTGAGGAACAAGGCAATACACTTAGTTAAAGTACAGTGGCAGCATCGTAGAGGCGCAGAGTGGACATGGGAGCCAGAGTCCGAGATGCGTGAGCAGTATACAGAGATGTTTCCGGAGGATGACTTCGAGGGCAAAGTCTAATCCTAGTGGGGGAGAATTGTAACATCCCTAAAAGAGGTATAGCTCTCTGACCTTAATCTTTTTTATATTTTTCAAGACTAGTCCTTATTGAGAAATGGTAGCAATTGAGTATGCGGAGTGTACGCATGTGTACGTGCAACGTCCTCATACACTTTGCTTGATCGCGGAGGTCACCTAGTACACTAGGCGTACTAGGCTCAGAGTAAAACCATAATGGCCTTTTGATCCCCAATTTAAGGAACATGATGGCCTCATTTCCATCCACCATTTCCGGCCTCCAACCTCCCTCAAACCCTAATTTCATATTCCTAGATAATGCTAGTATTTGTGGTTCATTTGAGTGTTATTGTGAAGCTTGCGGTGAGGAAGGAGCCTTAAAGGAAGGGAAGCACAAGGCTCATTTGAGTGTTATTGTGAAGCTTGCGGTGAGGAAGGAGCCTTAAAGGAAGGATAGCTTGTGCTTCTAGCTCTTGGATCTTAGTTCTACTCTTGTTGGTGCATCTTCTAGAGGTATCAAGTTCGAAACTTGCTCATTGCTGTGTTAGTTCATGTTTTGGGTCCATTTTTAGGGTTTTATGTCCCAAGTTTAGAGCTTTGTGAGTTTGGTGACCTCTAGAGCATACCTCCTATTCTTTTAAGTTTATTTGGTTGTCTAAACTCATAAAAATGGGAACTTGATCGTCTAAACCTCTCCATGATTGAGTTATGTGGAATTTTGTGTTGGGAAGGTTAGAGTTTGTGGGTTTGGGACTTGTTCAGTCAAGCTAAGGCATAAAGTCCGCGACTTTATGAAGTAATAGGCCTTAGTCAACTCAGATCTATAGTTGTAGCATTTCTCTTAACGGATTAAGACCAAGTGAAGTGAGTAGTGGAAATCTAAGGAGTACGTCATGCGTACTCCTAGCTACGTGCAATGTAGTGCTGAGACCCCCGATGCATGTATGGTTGGTTGTATGCCCAACGTATAGGGTTGTACGCCCAACGTACTTGCTGGGTGTTGACTTTCAATTGACTTTTGAGCTTTTTTGTCAATCTGTGGACTTTTGGCCAAGGAGGGGCAAAATGGTACTTTCACCCTCCTGAGATTTTGTAGAGAGACTCAATCTAGAATTTTGAGATTATTAATAATATTCAATAATTAGAGATGAATGTGCATAATTAGGTAGAGTCTAGACCGGCAGTTCGGGTGCGAGATTGATTGCTTTCTAGCAAGTGGTGAGTCTTCTCACTATACTTACCTACATCGTAACTTTTGTGTGACTGGAGATTCTTAATTATATTTCTAATCGAAGGGTCTTATCTGTTTATATGTTATTATTGTTGGAATAGTGTCTAAGGCTGCAACTATATTTGGTAAGTACTTGACCCGATTGAGCATGGTCCTTTTGGGTTGCCTTCACCATAGCAACTTGATAGGATGATTTATAATGAGAGAAGAAATATTATTAATATATTATGAGGATAATATAAGGAATAATAATACTCTTATTTGATTAATATAAGTCATAAATTAATCAGGAATTAATTTGGTGGCTTAAAGAGATTAATTGAATAAAAGGGCATAAACTGTTAATTGTATGATAGTTGTAGTTTGGGCTATAATCCCTTATGGATAAGGGGTGGACGGTTTTGGGGTTTGGAAGGACCTAGAAATCGTCCAAGGCTTATCATTAGGAATATTGGATTGCTTAGGGCCTAAGTTATCCAATTAGGGTTTAAGGGTGAAACCCTAGGAGGCTAACTAATATAAATAGACCCATGGGGTCAAGGAAATCGACACTCTTGCCTTTGAAGAAACCCTGACCGATTTCTCGCCCTCCCCTCTCTCTCTCTAATCATCCTCTTGCTAAATGGTGTTTGTAAGCCATTAGAGGAGTGACATTTTTGACTCTAAGCTCTAAGGACAAGAAGATTCAAGCAAGCAATTCAAGGTAATCTTTCAGATCTGATTTCATGTGTTATTATATGAATGTTTTCATTAGATCTATCAATCAAAGACTTGGATAATTGCATGTTCAATTACAGAAACCTAGATCCAAGCATTAGGGTTTGTATGTGCACATAGGAATGTTCTTATGGCTAAAACCCATCAGTGGTATCAGAGCCTTGATTGGTTTCTATTGAATTGATGCATTGGTTGCTTGATTGTTGATTGCAAAATTCGATTTTTGTCCATCTGCCTGATGAACTCGGTGAGTAGGCCTCAACTCGGCGAGTCCATCGTGGTACTCGGCGAGTTCGAGCGTCAGAAGGAGCTAATTTCGGGATTTCTTGCTGTTTATCTTATGGAAACTTGCCTTTATTTTAAAGGGTCAATATAAATCCGATTTTAACATATATTTGAGTATATCCTTGACCTAATTCAAGATAATCACCAATTAACTGAATAATAATTTCCTTATGTGATAATTGATTAATTATTTTAATTAAATTGGTAAATTGTTTTGCAAGAAACATCAAATATGGATAATTGTGAGATTAAATGGTTAATTTAAATTATTTGTTATTTTATCCCTTGTGTTTTGAAAAGTTAAAACTAATCCTCAAGTTTTGAAATTTAGTTTTGTGATTAAAAGTTTAATTTGGACAATTTAAATTCAAACCCTAGAATTTTACAAGTTTAAAATTCAACCCTATACTTTATATGATTAAAAGCTTAATATATATATATATATATATATATATATATATATATATATATATATATATATATATATATATATATATATATATATATATATATATATATAAAAAATTAAAATGCTAGTCTTACCGTTAGTAGGCCTCATTCACGAAGCCGGTCTATAAGGCAGGAATAAGGTTGATGCCTATAAAATGGCGCTTAATGGGTGTACACTCACACCCACTGCTTGCTTAATCGATGGAGGGTTGTTAGCCGAACGGGTAGGATAGGGCAACTCTATCTCCTCGTTAAAAGTATAATATTAAATACGAAGTAACTACATATTTTTCAAATTCCCAATCCTAGTTACTTTGGGAAAAGTGAATTGATGCAATCCCATGAAATTACACTTTGCACCCTTGCTAAGAAGTTAGTGGAGCGTGTGTGGTTTACCGGCACACTAATTGGTTCTAAGCAAAGGTGGCAAAGGGTGATTAATTGTTTATCATAGTTCGGTGGAGCGTGTGTGGTTTACCGGCACATCGAATAGGTGATTGTTACAATGAAGGCACCGTGTAGATTTGCATGGTTATTCACACCCACTTTGTGATCCTCGGTATCCCAGTCACAAACGAGAGGGGCATATCGAGATTTAAACATGCCATTGAAAAGTTCAATGAATCTCATCGAAATCTAGGATTTCTCAATACATTTCGAACTTAAGGTTATGTTTTTATGGTGGAGAATTAGTCAATCGTCATTAACTTACCTTCAAATTGTTTGCATGTTGGATTACGACATCCCTTTTCTAATATGTAAATAGTGTTGTTGGATCCTAGCCCTAATTTCTTTTATTGGGTGATAATTAGGGATTCAAATTCTAATCAATCTTTGTCATTTCTATTTGTAGATGTCGAACGCGAACAACGCTGCTGCTACCTTATTCACATTGATGAGCCTTTGCCAAAAGGTGACTTTCGATGGAACGAACCTTAGCGAATGGATAAGATACATTCGCACGATTGCTCGCTACGAGGACAAAGAGTATGTCCTCGACGAAAAGCTCGAAAAGATCAATCTAGAAATCGCTACTTCGGCTGAAATCACCACTTTTGAAACTCATGAGTGTGATGCAACGAAGGTTCATTGCATCATGATAGCCACTATGAACTCCGAATTCCAAAAGTCCTACGAGGACATGTATCCGTACAAAATGCATCAAGACTTATTGGAGAGATATCATCAAAACATGAGGCAAGAGCGTTACGAGATCTTCACTAACATGATCTCTGCTAAAATGGGACATGGAGAATCTCTAACCGTACACTTGCAAAAGATGCAAAGGTATGTCTATCGTCTTTGCAAGTTGAATGTCGACTTTGGGGAAGATTTGGCTATCGACATGGTACTTCATTCCTTGCCTCCATTTTACAACCAATTTAGGATGACCTACCACATAAACAAGGAAGAGGTCACCCTAAGTAAGCTCCAAGGTCTCCTAAGGGTTGCTGAGAGCAACCTCAAGGACAAGTCTGTTGCACCAACTCCCAATCCACCTGCTGCTCCTGTTTTGGCTATTGGGCAAGGAAGGGGCAAGAAGAGGAAGGCTTCGTCTAAGAGCCACCGCAAGGGAAAGTCCCTAGATGGTTCCTCTTCTAGTGGGACCAAAGTTGATCCCGCTAAGCCCAACTTTAACCCAAAGGAGGCAGAGTGCCACCATTGCCACAAAATAGGGCATTGGAAGAGAAGCTGCCCGGAATATCTGCAAGCCATCAAGGAAGGAAAGATCAAGCCGTCTTTCTCAAGTATTTACACAATTAAATCTAATGATTCATCTCATGCTATTTCTTGGATCCTCGATACCGGGTGTGGTTACCACATTTGTTCTGAATTGCAGGGACTAAGAAGAAATAGAGATATGGAGCGTGGAAGAATAAATCTAATCATGGGGAACAGAAGATCGTCGTCTGTGACCAAGATTGGAGTGTATTCTCTAGTGCTTTGTAATGAATTATGTTTAGATTTGAATAATTGTTGCTACTCGCCAGAAATAGCAAGAAACATCATTTCGTTTCATGGTTTGTTTAGACAAGGATTTAGATTTTCTTTTAATAATGAGAATGGTTCAATTTATGCTTATCTAAATGGTGTCTTATATTTTGAAGCAATGCCATGTAATGGAATTTATGAAACTGTTATGATTGTAGATAACCTAGGAAATGATGTTTTATGCATGGATTCTTCAAATAGTATGGATAGAGCATCCTTGTGGCATTGTCGTCTTGGACATGTCAACAAGAAGCGCACAGCCTAACTTCAAAAGGATGGAGTGTTGGAGTCATTCGACCTTAGGGAAGATGACATATGCGAATCTTGTTTACTTGGAAAGATGACCAAGTCAGCCTTCACTAGAACATGTGAAAAGGGTGAGGGTCTATTGGACCTCATACATACCGATGTATGTGGACCCTTTAGATCAACCACAAAGGATGTAAACCGCTTCTATGTGAATTTTACCGATGACTATAGTAGATATGGGTATATTTACTTAATCAAGCAAAAGTCAGAAACATTTGAAAAGTTCAAAGAATTCAAAAATGAAGTGGAGAATCAATTGGGCAGGAAAATCAAGATGCTTCGATCCGATCAAGGAGGAGAGTACCTAAGTCTTGAAATCCACGACTATCTCAAAGAATGCGAAATAGTTTCGCAATTGACGCCACCTAGGACACCGCAGTTGAATGGTGTGGTAGAAAGGCGTAATCGAACCTTGTTAGACATGGTTCGTTCTATGATGAGTCGTGCTTCACTATCTATCTCATTCTGGGGGGTATGCCTTAGAGATTGTCGCCCATATCCTTAACTGAGTCCCTACGAAGAAGGTTACCAAAACACCTCATGAGATGTGGACAGGGAAAGCTCACTCGTTAGCACATATCAAGGTTTGGGTTTGCGAGGCTTTCGTAAGACGAGATACTCACGACAAGCTCGAACCTCGTAGTGACCGATGTATTTTCATCAGCTACCCACACAAATCCTTTGGATATCTCTTCTATAGACCAAGTGACAATGTTGTCTTCGTTGCAAGGAGAGGGGTTTTCCGAGAGCGAGAACTCATAAGCCAAGGAGACAGTGGGAGGAAAATTGAGCTTGAAGAGATTCAAGAATCGATTAATGAAGGAACCTCTACCACTGGCACTCAACCCGAGGAGGAAACTCCGGTTGAACCTATTGACTAGTCCTTACCTCTTAGATGTTCCGAAAGAGTTAGAGTTCAACCCCAGTTTTATGGTTTTCATATTACTACCGAAGGGGACACGTATATTAGTGATGGTACACTAATAAATCTAGATGAACCTAATAGCTTTAAGGAAGCCATGGCAGGCCCGGAGTTTGCAAAATGGAAAGAGGCAGTGGATAGCGAGATCCAATCCATGTATGACAACCAAGTCTGGAATTTGGTTGATAATGTGCCCGGACGTAAGACCGTTGGGTGCAAATGGATCTTCAAGAAGAAGACCGTCGTGGATGGAAATGTACACACATATAAGGCGCGATTGGTTGCGAAGGGCTTTACTCAAACTCCCGGAGTTAACTATGATGAGACCTTCTCACCAGTTGCGAAAATAAAGTCTATTAGAGTGATTCTAGCTATTGCCGCATTTCATGATTATGAGATTTGGAAAGTGGATGTCAAGACCGCTTTCCTTAACGGGAAGTTAGCTGAGGATGTTTACATGGCTCAGCCAGAGGGTTTTGTTGATCCAAAGCATCCAAATAGAGTGTGTAAGCTTGAGAAGTCCATTTATGGACTTAAGCAAGCGTCTCGCAGATGGAATATTTGCTTCGATGAGAAAGTTAAAGAGTTTGGATTTGTACGAAGCGAAGATGAATCATGTGTATATGTCAAAGCCAGTGGGAGTATAGTCAGCTTTCTCGTTTTGTATATCGATGACATACTGCTCATACGAAACAACATCCCGACTCTGCAGGAGGTTAAGTCCTGGCTCGAGAAGTGCTTCTCTATGAAGGACCTCGGAGAGGCTTCCTATATTTTGGGAATAAGGATAGTGAGAGAAAGAAGTAAGAGACTAATAGGACTTAGTCAGAACACTTACTTAGATAAAGTACTATAACGTTTTAGTATGGAAATTCGAAGAAGGGAGAACTACCGATAAAAAGTAATGCCAAGTTGAGTAAGACTCAAAGTCCGAGTACCAAAGCCGAGATAGCAGAGATGAGCCGAGTACCTTACGCTTCCGCAGTTGTCTCAATCATGTATGCTATAACTTGTACTCGCCCTGATGTAGCCTTTTCTTTGAGCATGGTTAGTATATATCAAGGGAACCCTGGCAGAGCCCATTGGATTGTGGTTAAGAATATCCTTAAGTACCTTCGGAGGACCAAGGAATGGTTTTTAGTCCTCGGGGGGAGTGATGACTTGAAGGTGCAAGGGTATAGTGACGCCAGCTTTCAAACCGATAGGGACAACTTTCGTTCGCAGTCGGGCTGGGTGTTTACCCTTAATGGAGGAGCAGTAACTTGGAAAAGTTCCAAGCAGGAAACCGTAGTTGATTCAACGTGCGAATCAGAGTACATTGCAGCGAGCGAAGCGTCGAAGGAGGCAATATGGTTGAAGAACTTCATTGGTGATCTTGGAGTTGTGTCTACCGTAAAGGAGCCTATGGAAATTTTCTATGATAATGAAGGAGCGGTTGCCTTGACCAAGGAACCGAGGGATCATGGTAGATCTCGTCATATCGACAGAAAATATCATTTCATTAGACATCGAGTAGAAGAAGGACACCTCGTGGTGAGGAGGATATCATCAGAAGATAACCCAGCAGATCCGTTTACGAAGGGACTGAGTAGGGTTAAGCATTTGCAGCATGCTAGGAGTATTGGGTTGAGAGATGATATTAGATTAGATTAGATAATTTTAGAAACTTGTAATAGATAAATGTAATTTAACTTTTGATGAATAAATAAAGGAGTATTATTTATAAGTAAAGTTACTGTCTTATTTTAAATGTTTAACTATTGTTTCACTTTGCATGTTTTGACTTCCAGAATAATTGAGTTTATTTGGAATAATCGAATTATTCAAACAATTCACAATCGTTCATATGTTGGAAGTAGGTATGAATGAAGATTGTCATGAATTGATGTGTAGATTGTCTAAATGGTATTAGACATAGCAAAAGGTTGCTATAACGTTCATGAGTGCTTAGCATTGTAACAAACCCGCGCTTGCTGGAATCACCTTATGGAATTTGATGAAAAGGGTGATCGCAAGATGATAATATCCTATGGTCTTAAAACCTAGATATATGGTTTGTTATTTGTTAGTTGTTTGTACATTGATAATGCAAAACCGGATCAGTAAATTGATGTTATAAAACGCATTGTTGTGTATAATTGATTAATGAATAAGTAAATGCATATAAGTCGAAGCTTATCTGTTACTTTTATCCTAAGAGGGTAAAAGCGATATCCCGGCCGCTCGATGATTTGATTTGATTTATGTGTCGGGCCCGATCAGAACAAAATTGATGTGTTCGATTAAGTTCTATTTCGAATAAATCTGAGATCGAGAAACCAACTGCTGGACAATTGGTTCCATAGAATTGTCCGCATGATATCTAAACAGAGGACTGTACGATCCCTTATCTAAAGGACGAAATTGATAAGATCTGAGTTTGACAGTGTCTTTGAGAGCTACAATTGCTAATCGGTATATATAGTTACTAGACTTATCCAAGTGGGAGACTGTTGGAATAGTGTCTAAGGCTACAACTGTATTTGGTAAGTACTTGACCCGATTGAGCATGGTCCTTTTGGGTTGCCTTCACCATAGCAACTTGACAGGATGATTTATAATGAGAGAAGAAATATTATTAATATATTATGAGGATAATATAAGGAATAATAATATTGTTATTTGATTAATATAAGTCATAAATTAATCAGGAATTAATTTGGTGACTTAAAGAGATTAATTGAATAACGGGGCATAAACTGTTAATTGTATGATAGTTGTAGTTTGGGCTATAATCCCTTATGGATAAGGGGTGGATGGTTTTGGGGTTTGGAAGGACCTATAAATCGTCCAAGGCTTATCATTAGGAATATTGGATTGCTTAGGGCCTAAGTTATCCAATTAGGGTTTAAGGGTGAAACCCTAGGAGACTCACTAGTATAAATAGACCCATGGGGTCAAGGAAATTGACACTCTTGCCTTTGAAGAAACCCTGACCGATTTCTTGCCCTCCCCTTTCTCTCTCTAATCATCCTCTTGCTAAGTTGGTGTTTGTAAGCCATTAGAGGAGTGACATTTGTGACTCTAAGCTCCAAGGACAAGAAGATTCAAGCAAGCAATTCAAGGTAATCTTTCAGATCTGATTTCATATGTTATTATATGAATGTTTTCATTAGATCTATCAATCAAAGACTTGGATAATTACATGTTCAATTAGAGAAACCTAGATCCAAGCATTAGGGTTTGTATGTGCACATATGAATGTTCTTATGGCTAAAACCCATCAATTATGCACTCTATCTTTGTGACTTATTCTGTTATATTACTCTGTGTATTTGTTGAGACATAACCGGAGGGTTTATACCGAGATGTGAGACCGGAGGGTCTCCACTGAGACACATAACCGGAGGGCCCTTATGAGGATTGAGCCACGAGAGGCTAATTATTTGTGTATATTGTATTTTGGGGAAGTCACTAATCTTTGTGCTTACAGTGTTGATTAAATGTGTTTCTGGTACATCATAAGATCACAGGAAGGCACCGACATGATTGTACACACCATGTTGATGATTAGGTTTTATATGGATTCTGGGATACTTGACTTTGTTTCATGATATTTTGTATATGACTATTACATTTTGGCATGGGTTGATGATATGAAATATGTTTTGAGAAATTTAAAAATGAAAATTTTTGGTTGAAAATTTGAGCTGTTACATGTGGACAATGCTATTTTATAAAAATTACTAAGAGAATAGGTTGTTTAGTAATGTGAATATGTTCAACCTCTCACAACTATCATCATTTTTATGCATTCTCACTAATTCTTATTCATTTTTGTTTTCACACATCGTTTTTCACTCATTTTCATTCTTACAGAATACGACTTAATAAACATTCTAACAGAATAAGAATAATAATAAAAAGTCTATAATAACATTATAAACGATTTAATTAGTGAGAATGTGTGATAATGGCAATAGTTATGTAAGATTGAACGTATTCATATTATCAAACAACATATATTTTTTTCATTCTCACTGAATAGTATTGTACACATGTTCGCACAATAGATATCAATCAACATTTGAACCTAGCTCTCTCTCTCTCTCTCTCTCTCTCTCTCTTTCTTTCTTTCTCTCTCTCTCTCTCTTATATATATATATATATATATATATATATATATATATATATATATATATATATATCAATTAATAAATATGAAGAAATATTAATTATCACATTTTTATGTTTCAATTAGGAGTATCAAGTCTGCAATTGGCATTACATATACATTACTCAATTCCTTATACATTACTCAAAAACAGAATACTAAAAACAATTAACTAACCACTTCTTAGACTAGTATATCATTTTTTGCTATTTATTTATGGATAATGCTTACAATCAAGGGGGTGAGATAGTCGTGTAGTTACTTTATAACAACGTGATGGTTGAATACATTTACTTTACATTGTACTTGATAGTTATTTTATTTTATATGTGTATAAACAATACTAAACATCGATGATTTTTTTTTTTTCGGTTTTGGGAATTTTTCTAACCATTGGGTGATAATTATAATGTGAAGCCTAATATAGCTAATCAAGTGACAAACTCTTCAAATATACAAAGTTGTTAAAGTTTTTTGTATATACTAATACCAATACGTACCAACCAAAATTTTGGTAGTCAAATAAACTGGTACCAAATATAGTTTTTTACGGTAATTGTAGTTAAATTCTCCTACCAATTATAGTTGGTACAGTACGCGGTTTGAAGAAAAAAAAGTCGGTAATGTACTAATACCACCCCTAGTTTTTTTATAAATGTAACCAAATTTTAAGTTAGTATAATACAAAATATGCACTTAGTTAGTCCAATACAAAATATTAGATAATAGTTAGTCTAAATCCATAAACAATGATCACATATAGGAAAAAAAAACACACTCATATTTGATTCACAATCGGTTTACCGGGGTAAAAACCCAAAAATTACTGGTTTACCGTATAACATCCATAAAATTCATGAAAATTTTTATCTTTTAAAACAACCCATAATTTATCGTTGATTACAAAATAGTTTTCAAAACATGTTTAATATCTAAGTTTTCCCAAAATCATAGAACAAAACACGAGGATGTGCACGATCACGCCTTTGCCTTCGTGCGGTAATTTGAGGTACCTGAAACATAACCCAAAACTGTAAGCTCAAAACTTAGTGAGTTCCCACAAAATAACAACACAATACAAAACTAACATAATAAATGATAGGAAAATCCTAGATAACCCTTATTTTAAAAAAATTGTAAGGTAAAGGCCCCTACTTATAGTTGATAGGAAAATCCTAGATTAATAGGAAAATCCTACTTATAGTTGATAGGAAAATCCTAGATAACCCTTATTTTAAATAAAATAATAATAATTCAAATCTTGCATTTATCTAGTTTCCTTATTATCTATATCTACTATAATAAATGAAAATGTTTTTTTCATTTGTTATTTCCTCAAGATTTTTGTCACATGTCATTATGTGAGATTTTTGAATTACTTAAATTTCACATGTCATTATGTGGTATTTTAATTTTTTTATTTATAAAAAATTAATGATCAATTCCACTAATTAACACATATATTATTATATACGTAAAGTATTTATTATATTAAATGTGTAGATCAAACTATAATTAATGAAACATTTATTATTTAAGGTAAATATATTTTTATCAATAAAATGAATATAATAATAAATAATTTGTCTTTATCTACCACTAAAAACATTTATTACGATTTTTTTGTTACATAATTACAATAATAACATATTATAAAATAATATTTTCAAAATTGAGATATAATAAAATATATTTTTTTGAACTTTGAAATAAAGTAGGCATTAAAAGTATTTAATGTTTACACCCTGGTATACAACTTTTATTTTTAATAAACTTGTGTAGTACACGTGTCTCACACCTAGTTATTAATATGGAATAATCTATAAACCCTAAGGAGCATTCAAAATTTCGGCCTCCCTTAAAATTCTCTAGAATTTTTATCTTGTTCAATTGTTGAACAATTACAACTTAGGTCCTTACACTTTTAATTAATCCAAATAATCACAAAATTAATTTCAATTAATTTTTGATTAATTATTAATTAAATAATACTATTTCTAATTAATATATTAACCTCATAATATATTATTAAACTATTTATTATTATTTATTCAACATATAATAAACCAATAAATCAGCCTCTCTCTCCAAAAGATATTCTAGTCAATTACTAGATTTGATGGCAAACTAAAAGGACTTTGCTTTTAATTCAAGTATATACGAATTTAGTTATTGGCTTAGACACCTAATCCAACTGGTGTGATAATTACACTTTCTTTTTAAATAGGTACTTATAGGAATGGTCTAATGATGGTATTCTTCAGCAATAAGTATTCGAGCTCTAATAGAGCAACCAACACTATTGGTAACATTCACATAGAATTGTGCATATTCTAACCAGTCTTTTATTATAAAGATAAGTTATATATTATGTAAGTTTTGTTTTCGTTGTGACTCATAAATGTAAGAAACCATGTTTGCTTGCAATGATAATATGAGTGTTTAAAAAAACAATTGCTTTTGTTATGATACCAATTGTTAAGGTTTTTTTATCTTTAATGCGAAACTAGTTAAGTACAAATTTGAAAAATACAAGATATAAACAAACAATTCTCATGAAATATAAAGAAAATGCTGAAATGAACAAGAAAAATGTTGTATTTAGATAACTTGTGAAAATATACAATTGGACATTGTCTTACTTATTTGATTTGTATGATATTTATATTCTATTTATAAGAAAACTTAAAGAGTTATGGGTGATAAGGTGTGCTAAAAGGTACAGTATATTCTTAACTACTGCCAAGACATTATATTGACACAAATATACATTCTGATCTTGTGATATTATACAATTTAACTAACAACCTTTAGGTATGTATTATCAAAATTAGGGCTTTTTGTCATATATCAAAAGGAATTTATAATAACTAGCTTCACTTTGCTTTTTTTACTTTCAGGGTTGCCTCATTATGGGGCCCATTTGTGTATTAACAAGTAGAGTCAACATCAATCCCTTCGTCAACCAAATTTGTACATGTGGGCACTTGATCAAGTTTCAACCAAGGATGGATGAGGATTTTTTTTTTTTTGGGGGGGGGGGGGGGGGGAGGGGTGTTTTAAAATTTTCTGCATGAGATGAACTAAAAATCAATTTATGAATTTTTATATGATTAGTGCCCTTGAAATCATATAAAAAGGGAGTGCCCTCAATGGCATTATCATATAGGCATTGGGATAACTACTTAATACATTAAAATAAATACAATGAAAAGTAAGCGGACTTATTTAACATAAGTCTAACACTCTATTTTCATTTCCCTTGTTTACTACTTCCAACACTCTTTTACTCCAACTTTGCATTTCAAAACATTCATTTTTGTGTTTTATTTACACATGATATTGCATATTTTAGAGTTTACAAATATGTGTTTGGTATATATTTGTATAGATTTGATGATGTAAAAGATATACATTATAGTTATAGTTTTATAGCTCAGTGTAAACAGTCAATCTTATCTAAGCAAGTATAAATAATATAACTTAGACAAGTTAATCTATCAGAGTTTGTTTGGTTTGTTAATCTAAAGATATCTATCAGAGTTTGTTTGGTTTGTTAATCTAAAGATATGTTGATGTTTCTAAAGATTGATATTGAAGATGTATGTTATTGCTCTACCAAACACTGAATTTCAGATGTTGAAGACTGAACACCAGAGCTAAGTTGCCTCAACTGATCAAACATGGAACTAATCTATGAAGCTATCATGTTTATGGTGGTGCTGAAGTTCATCCCCAAACGACTAAAAGACACTAAAGGCAACATCAACATAAAAGGCATTGAAAGTTTTATCATCACGAGGACTATCCATTCACTGAAGACCTCATCCGTTGGTACTGATGATTAATAAATGTGTCCATATGCTGAAGTTCTTAGACTGATAATATGACATGCAGAAGACATGATACGTTGATAGTTATCCACTATATGTTGAAGATGAACCTGCTTGAGTTGAAGCTAAACCTTATCAAAAGATGACTCCCTGACGTTGATGCCCCTAATAAGCATATATCGTGCTGGTGTTGATGTCCCAATTTGAAAAAGATCATAATTACTTGGTGAAGAAGTATTCTGAAGGTTTTATCTGATCATCTCCTTATTTACCAAATCTATATTTATTTTAGAAGATTCAATCCCATCAAATCAAAGATTTGATTTAAACAAAAGATCTACAAAATCTACAGAGTTCTTGTATCCTATCTTTGTGATAATCAGCTAGGTTATACTAGTATTTATACTAGCTTCTCTCATTAGTTGAAAGTTGATGGTTTGTATTGTATTCTGAGTGAGAGATTTTTTGTAGAGAGATCTGAGAGTTCTTGGTGAGTTCTTGGAGAGGATTCAAAATATTTGTTATTTCTGAATCATTGTACTTGTTCTCTTTGTGAGAACATTCTTAATGAAAATTTTGACAAACAAAATTGGTTTTTATTTGTTAATTACTTGTGCTATTATTCTGCATTTCCATTAGCTTCGTACTCAAGTGTTAGGGTTTGGGACCTTCAGTTGGGATCATAGTAGTTTAGAACATTTGTTCTAAGATTTGTTGAAGATTCATAAGTTCAAGCATTATTTAGAAACTCAAAAATCGGAAGAAGAAAAAGAAGAAATCTTATACAATCAACAAGATATGAAGAATACAATGATTTTTGTGTCTTGGTGTGTCAATTTTATCTATTTCCTTCAAAGATGTGCTTCATAAGGGTATTTTGGTTTGATGGTTAGACCTTCAACAAAGTTGTCTATAGTAAAATATAGTGGGCAAACAAATGAAAGGACACGCTTCGAGGGTGGCAAGGGTTGAATAGCCTCAGTCAAAAAGGAAAGTCAAACGCAGAAGGTATATGATGTAAATTATTTTCTTAAGTTAAAAAAATCGATTTTCCATAGTTTTAAATAGTTTTCTTTTAACTTAACCAAAAAAATAAAATAAATAAAAATAAATAAATCGTTTTTTAATTAGTTTTCTTTTTAGTTAAATAAAAAAATTTATTTTGCAAAGTATTAATTAGTTTTTGTTTAAATTAAACTATTTCTAGTTGTTGAATTTATTTAATTCATTTAAATTTTGTCTTTTATATTTTTTTTATGTAGTTATGGTTTAAAGATGAAAATATAAAAACAAGTGTTCTGTGTGTCTTCTCAGCAAAGATCTTCAACTATATTTTTCTATCAGCTTTATAGAAATATAAAGTGGATAATACACTAAAATAAGTCAAACATTTAAATTAAGGGGAGAAATGTTAATATTGGGTCTGATATTCAAATTACCCATGAAATATCATAAGTTATTTACCCCGTAAAAATTCTAACAATTATATCTTTATTTGTGTGTACACAGTTCTTTGGTTTCAAACACTGATTTGCAATTGAACAATATATATCATGTGATGGTTCTTTTTCTTAGAAAAGATAGTTTTAAGTGGATCTTGATGACGATCTACCTAATGTGTCAATACACCTTTTTCAAGATTTGCAAAATCATTGAACCACTTTAAAACTATTTGACGTTGAACTATGTGCTTTATGAAATGTCATGCTTTATGATCATACACTGAGCTGACAAAGTGTTTCAAGAGGTTGGAAGAAATAAACCACATGTTTAGGGTGAACAGTTAATATATACAAAGACAATTGAGCTAATAATTTATAAGCTGGTGGAAATGATTCTTAAAGCTGAAACCTATGCTTCATCGGGTATGGTCACTCGTTTTAAAATCATTATACCTTTGATGTTTTGACGGTGACATTTCATAAGCAAATATGTAATTGTTGACAAATCACTTTCCTTGGAACAAATGTTGCCACATATGCCTTAAGTCTCGTGTCTTTGAACAATTAATGACCTGAAGAGATTTCACCTCAAAAATATTTAACCCAACATGTCATGTTCCTATCTGTTGAGACTAAACGAGCTATCCATATTTTGTGTTGAAACTGATAAAAATGTCTATTCTTCACCTAGAGATATTTTCCTGGTCACAAATGAAAATTCTTATAAGGAAAGGATGTTATTCCCTCTATTAGCCAATCCATTCGTTATAATTGTGAACTTCTATGTTGATATATCTTTAGACTGATAAATTTTCCTAGAAGCATGTTGATGTACGTGCCTAAATCTCTCTTAATATCTCAGAAACGAGACCATCTACTGAGATGACATTTAGTTACCCACTCACACTGATTGTTATGCATTGACATATCCTTCAATAAGAGACTGCCTGGTCCAAAGCATAAAATTATTGTAAGTCTTGGGTGTTTATTTTATGATTAACTGTTTTATCCATACCTTGTCCCCAGAAGCATGCTTATCGTATACATCAAGTCTCATGTTATGTTGAACATCGAGCGTAACCTAATGGCTCACTCTATTGCATTGTCTATTGTCTGAGAGATACTTGTCTGGTCCTCAAAGACAAAGGGTATCTTATGTCCTTGACCTCTATTAAGGTATGACATAGTACCATTATATGAATTGACAATGGATCTAATTCTCCTAGCTCTTACTATCATTTTCCTTGATGTTAATGATTGGCGGTCAAACCAACAGTCAATGAAACATCTTTCCCCCATGTTAATTATCTTGCTATAACACTGATAATGAGTGAGCATACTTATCGCTGATGTCCAAGAATTCTCGTATTAAACCATACGGTAAGGGAGTTTTAGTAACCTAGTGTCTAGGAACATGATGTATTACCCCATATAGTGTGAGAGAAATGAAAAAAACTAATGTCTAAGAACTGATGTAATAAAACATATAGTATGTGAGCATCAAACCATCACATGTTAAAGAACACATGTATTACAACATACAGTTATTTCATTATTTAATAGCTTGGTTTTGACATCATTAAATAAGGGAGATTGTTGGGTACATATTTGTATAAATTTCATGATGCAAAAGATATACATTATAGTTATAGTTGTACTATTCAGTATAGACAATCAATCTTGTCTAAGTAATTGTAAATAATACAACTTAGACAAGGTGATTTTTCAGAGTTTGTTTAGTTTGTTAATATGAAGATATGTTGATGTTTCTAGATAGTGATATTGAAGATGTATGTTACTACTCTACCAAACACTGAAGTTCAAATGTTGAAGATTGAAGACTAGATTTGAGCTGCCTTAGCTGATTAGATCTGAAACTAGTATCTGAAGCTACTATGTTTATGTTGGTGTTGAAGATCATCCCCTGATAACCAAAAGACACTAAAGGAACTATCAGCATGAAAGACACTGAAAGTATTTTTAGCACGGAGATTACCCATTCACTGAAGAGCTCATCTGCTAGTACTAATGACTGATAAGTGTCTCCATACACTGAAGTTCTTACACTGATGATATGATGTGTTGAAGACCTAATATGTTGATGGTTATACACTATCTGTTGAAGCTGAAGTTGAAGTTGATCAGCAGATAACTCCCTGAAGTTGATGCCCCTAACTAGCATATATCGTGCCGGTGCTGATGTCCGAATCTAGAGAAGATCATAATTACTTGGTTTAAGTATCTCAAGCGAACTATGGATTATGGTTTGAACTACTTACGGAGTCCTACAGTCTTAGAACTAAAAAATATTACAAATGGAGCTGTAATTTATCGTTTCCAAAATGTGCAAGTCTCAAATGACAATTATAATATTTATTTGAACATTTTTTTAATATAACTTTGTTACCAGTTTAAAACATTTTCAACCTTCAAATTGGTTTCTTTAAAATAATTTCTCCAAACCATTTATATGAAAGTTTTTAATAAGTCGTTTATTTCTAACTTTTTAAATTCTTTATAACTTTTTGAGATCAAGACGATACCATTTTAATGAAACTCACATTTTTTTTTTCTTTTGGGTCATCTTTTTTTTTTAGTTATTTTAGTGTGAAACACTAAAAAGATAACTTATAGCTTTACAACAAAACATAAAATAATTTAAACATCTTTAAAAAATCTTATTTTACTACTACTACATAAACTAATAAACATTTTAATATATATATATATATATATATATATATATATATATATATATATATATATATATATAGGGTAAAGTGAATATACCTAACAACCTTATATAAGTTTAGGTACCTAACCACATCATACTACGTAATTTTGTATCATATATGCATTGTAATCACCCAAAGTTCTTAAAATTCAACCTCATAACTTGATTGCTTCCAAAATCTTTGGACCTTCACCATTATCTTCCTTCAAATGACGTCTTTCTATCGGAGACCCCCTAGTAGGCTTCATATACTACCGTTGCAAATCAAATGGTGTAGGAGGAATATAATGGTGAATGTTTGAAAATCTTGGAAGTAAATCAAGTTAAGGGTTGAAGTTTAAGAACCTTAGACGATTACAATGGAAATATAATACAAAACATTGTAGTATAATATGGTTAGGTACCTAAGCTTATATAAGGTTGTTAGGTATATTCACTTTACCCATATATATATATATATATATATATATATATATATATATATATATATATATATATATATATATATATATATATATATATATATATATATATATATATATATAACCCAATCCCAACATCTCCAAAGTTTTATGAAAACAAAAGATTTGAATGTACCAATCAAGAAAGTGTCTAGTGGAGGACACCCTAAAAAACACCATTAGCGTCCTTTGTTGTAAATTAGAATTACTTTTCATTTGGATTATCTAATAAACACATTATTATGATAAAAATACAGAACAATTGAATTTTAATCGATAATATGGTCATGCCTTCCATATGATTAGGTCTGATACAGTAACGTACTAATCAAAGAGACCAATCAACATTTCTTTTCGTGATCTTTTAGAGCATTCACAATGGTGAGTTCAATGAGAAAGTTGAATCAGGACCGGTCCAAACGTATATGGGGCCCGGGACGAAAAGAAAAAAACGGTCCCTTAAAGATAAATATAATAAATATTAAAAAAAATATCATTTATTTTCATTATCAACACGTTCAATTAGCAATAACAAACATATAAAATTGTTTATCTTTTGAACTAGTTTGATTTTGAACCAACTTTAAGCCTTACAAATCATTTAGGTAATATTTTTTTATATATATCATTACATAGCCCATAAATTTTGGGCCCCCTGGTGACGTGGGCCCTGGGCGGTCGCCCGGGTTGCCCACCGTCTGGACCGACCCTGAGTTGAATGAAGTGGTAAGTTCATATATCATTCAATGGATAAAACTCAATCATTGTGAGATGTCACATTGGCATTCAATGAATTTGGAGTTTAATGGTCATTGAACTCTTCAATGGAAAAAATGAAAGTTTTAATCCTTAAATATTTACTATAAATTATATTTTGTAACATTCTATTGAATTTTGTAGAGTTCAATGCATTATAGAGAAAACAATAATAGAGTTGTATGAATTTTAGAATGATGATGTGGCAATCCATTAAACTCTATGGAGTTCAATATATTGTGGATGCCCTTAGGCAAAAACTAGAACGACAAAAATCATTTTAATACGGTAATTTAAGCATACACAAATACTTTTAAATTTCTATTATCAAATATCAACCCATCTATCTATTACAATGCATTTATTATTATACAATTATAATATATATATTTATTATAAAAATCTGTATATCTCTAATATTATATTCATTACAATATATCTACTATTATATATTCCAAACTAATATGTTGAAAAGCTTCAATGGAAGTTGAAGACAAAACACCAATCATCCACCCAACTCTATCATGTGCTATCATTAATCAAGTATAAATAAGTGGTGAACTACAAGATTACTTTGTAAATCTTTCTTCTTCTTCTTGATCAATGTCTTCACCATCATCCAATTCTCCATTGCCGGAAAATGATGTCAGAAAAGCCCTTGATCACCACTCTCCACCATCATCACTGCAATCGAAATCTGGCGAACGAAAGCCAGGTGGCTGGAAGTCCATGCCTTATGTACTAGGTAACAAGAAACAAAAACAATTCGGTTAAATATTCATATATGCTTTTGACTTTTTAATAATCATATTTTATTTATGTTTACAAAAAAGAAAGAGCTAAGTTTTGTAAGATTAAGCTATTTTCAAGGGTAAGACCAAATTTGACAATTGAAATTCATATTTTGCTATTTACCGAAAGTTATGTTAGTGCTTGCAAATATATGAAATGATCTCTAACTTATATTCTTTACATCACTATATACAAATAGAGATTGTTCAGGATAATATTACATAACCATTAATTCTTAAGTGTATCTTAATTGTTATTTCGTGAATAATTGTGCAGGAATGGAGTCGTTTGAGAGGTTGGCAACAATCGGATTATTAGCAAACTTTACAGTGTTTTTAATGACTGTTTTTCACATGACTCAAGTATCGTCATCGTATTTGATATATATTTGGTCTGGAATTGGCAATTTTGCCCCTCTCATCGGCGCCTATATCTCTGATGCACACGTCGGAAAGTTTTGGGTCATTGCTTTCGCTTCCTTTGCTTCTCTTATCGTACGTTTTGATCCTTCCTCTTCACAATTTTCCATACATGCAAGGGCAGTTTTGTCTTTTCCCAAAGATTGTGTGATTGTGTCGATTGAAAATATTTTACTTTTATTATTTTCGTTCAACAAACGTTGTCATATCATTAAATTAAACAATAAATCCCTGAGATCATGCAATATTTACTATCTATTTATTTTAGCCCGACACGCATATCAATAGCTACCGATCAAAAAGATAGGGACGGGCCATTATACATTTATATCAAGGCCCCACCCCACCCTCAACAATAAATATAAATTAATATCAAAAATACAATTACTATATAATCTTTTAAAGTTATTTTCTTATATTTTACTTTTATGTTTTAATATAAAAAACAAAACACCTTTCTCTATCGTGCCTTGAAAATAGACGTTTCATTTTCAGATTTTATATTTCTTCAATAACTTTTTTTGTATACTGATCTCACTGAAATCTACGCACAGTTTACCAATTCTAAGTTCATCTCAAACAACTTGGTCTAAATATAAAATGAAATTTTATGTTTCATGCTTTTTACTTGCATATTATATTCCACATCAAAGCGTGGGATTAGTGTTTTTGTAACGATATTTTAACATTCAATAAAAAAATCATATAAGTACAAATTTTGATAACTTTTATTGCGATGGACAACAGGGAATGGTGATTTTGACCCTAATAGTGGCTATACCAGGCTTACACCCACCTCCATGCACCCATCAAGAAGCCCAGCTCAACCAGTGCCAGGGTCCAACCACAGTCCACATGGGTGTTCTGGTCCTAGCCTTAGGGTTCCTAACCATAGGGTCAGGTGGGATAAGACCATGCAGCCTACCCTTTGGTGTGGACCAATTTGACCCAACCACTGATGAAGGTAAAAAAGGGATCAATAGCTTCTTCAATTGGTACTACACCACTTTCACTATCATTTTGCTCATTGCTTTGACCCTTGTGGTCTACATCCAAGATCAAGTGAGTTGGTTTTGGGGTTTCACCATCCCAACCTTCCTCATGGTGTGCTCCATTGTGCTATATTTTGTGGGTACTAAGATGTATGTTTATGTCAAACCCGAGGGAAGTATTATGTCTGGGATCCTTCAAGCTTTTGTCGTTGCTTTCAAGAAACGTAAGCTCAAGCTTCCTAAAGCCAATGAGAATGTGACCGAGGTCAAATTTTATAACCCTCGGTCAAAGGGAACGTATGATGTACCAAATCTACCTTTTACCAACCGATTCAGGTGATTTACTGTTATTATGGCTACCTATGCATGTCAACGTAAAACCATTTACTACACTTTTCTTATGTCTAATTGTCTATAGGTTTTTGAACAAAGCTGCTATCATATTGGATGGTGAAATTACATCAGATGGTTCTCGAATTAGCCCATGGAGATTAGCAAGCGTTCAACAAATCGAAGAAGTGAAATGCTTACTCAAAGTAATCCCGATTTTAGTTTCTGGTATCATTAGTTTCATCTCGATAGGTCAACAAGGGACATTCACAATATCACAAGCACTAAAAATGGACCGACACCTCGGTCCACATTTTCAAATCCCACCGGGCTCGCTTGCAGTCATTTCCATGATAACAATCGGTATATGGCTCCCATTCTACGATCGTATCCTTGTACCATCACTAAGAAGAATCACAAAAATCGAGACTGGAATCACACTCCTCCAAAGAATCGGAATCGGCATTGTATTCTCAATTTCATCAATGGTGGTTGCGGCAATGGTTGAGAAAATGAGAAGGGACTCAGCCACTAGCCACAACCAAACCGATGGGGTTGCGCCTTTGTCTGTCTTGTGGCTCACCCCACAACTCATTTTAATGGGGTTTGCAGAAGCATTCGGTATTCTTGGTCAAATCGAGTTTTTCTACAAGGAATTCCCTGAAAACATGAAAAGTTTTGCGAATTCGATGTTTTTTGTGGTGATTGGTATGTCGAGTTATGCCAGCGGTGCGTTGGTGATGATCGTTCATAAGGTCACTGGGAAAAATGGTCGACCGGATTGGTTAACAAAGAATATCAATGAAGGAAGGGTCGATTATTTTTATTATGTGATAGTTGGACTTGGAGTTGTAAACATGGTTTACTTTTTAGTAGTGGCTAATCGATACCAGTACAAGAGCAAGATGGAAGTCATCGAATGTGAATCACAAATTGATGTAGAGTTAAATTGTATCAAGACTTGATATATCATCAGTTTCTGTTAGTTGAATGATCAAATCTAATGATGTCGGTACATAATTAGTTTGTAAATTATTCGCCAATAGTTGTATTTTATAGTTTAGTTGATCATTTTAATATTGGAAAATACTTAAAAGGTTGTATACAATACAGCCTCATACGGTATTAACGTACCCCAACAAATTGCTTTTCAGATGGAACATCGCTTATCCCACGTTACGTTTATTATTGGGTAAGTGACGTGCCTGAAAGTCTCAAAGCATGAAAATTGTTTCTAACATGTTACTAGTCATATGTAACCGAAGGAGAACAAAGATGGGAGTGACATGATCCAAGCCTAGTGACAGGGTAAGTCTTCTGCAACTAATTCCATGTAGATGTAATTAAAGGCTTATTTGTAGATTTTTTTGTAAAAGTAGATTCAAAAAGTATCATAGAAATACATTAGTTTTGTTAGGAATATATAACCCAAAAAAATTGCAAACTAACAAAACCTTAAAATTGTTGACTCATGTCTATGTTTAACATAATTTCCTTAAAACAAATCCGTCTTATATGGTTGTTTGTTTCCCAGGATACAACATGAGAAAGAAATTCTTCTAGATTGTCCGAACTCTCACTTGACTCGGATTATACAATGATTGCAACAAAAGAGAAAAGATGAAGCATAAGCGTAAGAGAGGAAACGTATTTCATATCATTTGATGTATCAAATCACTTATATATGCGTTGTATTTATACTACCCAATGTGATTGATCTAATTAAAACGAAATCGTAACTATCACAATTAAATAAGACAATTAATCAAGAAATCAAAACCGAAATCTATGATTAATAATTGCAAAATGATCCTTGAACTAATTGTAACTAATATAGTTAAAACGTAATCTTAACTATCACAATTAAATAAGATAATTAATCAAGAAATCAAAACCAAAATCTATGATTAATAATTGCAAAAAGGTCCTTGAACTTTTGGTCGAACGGTGGTGCACCCCCCTCCCGCGTGCGCACGCAAGAGATAGTCTTGGTTCTAATAAGTCTTACAAAGGTAGCTAGTCTTTGTAGTTATAAACCAATTTCTTTTTCATTGTCCCACCAATGTGGGATGAATTTAAAACTCACTTAACTCTATATTCTTTTCCAATTGCCCTACTTTGACAAGAAATTTCTCATTCATATGCTGGAGAAAAACAAGTCACCAGAGGGGAAAAGAGAAAGTCAAAGCGGGGTGTTGACTCAAGGGCATGGAATCTACACCTTCGGTTTTAGATATATCGTGTTCACGGAGTTCGATTCTAGACTTCTGATTTCTATACATCCTTCCCAACCATTTCATCAACAACAACTATTATGGCCCCGATCACCAACAAATACCTATACTTTTATGGGTATAGTTAAAAGTCATTCAATACACAATATCTCCTAAAACAATTTCATGAAACTGAACATCTTATTGATTCTCCAAATTCTGACCACACCAGCAGGTTATGATCCGGGTCTTTTGTAGGCTTTGAAAACCTATTAAAGAAACTGAAAACCTTATATTTGATTAATCGAAAATAAACACAAGTTTCCTATGATTTGGATGGCTTTTATAAGTGATGGAATTCCTACATCGTAAATTGTGAGGATTGCAGTGGTGGCACAACGTCTTCCTTGGTTAATTCTAGCGATACATTCCTAGGTTTTTTTATTTGATTAAGGGAAGATTAGTATGTGGAGGTTAAAGCGACGATGGTTTGTTTCTGTTTTGTGTGATCTGCTCTTTGAAAGTATGATGATGAAGGGTGATGTGATTTCGGCTCCGACCACCTGCTCTGCAAATCTGCTTCTACGTCGGAGACAGATCTGCGAGAACACAACAAACAAGGTCGTTAGAGCCTCCCCACGGACTGTGCCTTGGGAGCGTGCTCCGACGGTCAAGTTAGACCATTTGGTAGATCTGAGATGGTTCTCTTTAGCTAGAGAGAACCATCTTGGTGTTGGTGGTGGTGTATGGTGGCTGACGGCGACGAGTGGCAGCTGAGCAACCCAACCTAAGTATAGTGTGGTGGCTGAGCCATAGGGGAAGATCCCCCTCTATGGAGGAGATATTGTTCACTTTATAGGGGACAATTAGCTCAAGGGGAATTAGGTCAAGCCTTGGGCCAGCCCACTTCAGGCCCAACTAGCAAGGAGCTGGGTAAGGTCGCCCAGGAGCGCAAGGCAGGGTTGGCGGGCGCGCACCAAGAGAGGCCGACAAAGGGGCACCAGGAAAGGGAGTGTCAGGCCAGGCCAGGCCAGCAAGAGAGTCCCTAACAGGGCTGGCAAGGGAGTCCCCAGCAAGGCTGGCGAGGGAACGACGGGCAGGGCTGGCGTGCCAGAGCTGTCTAGACCATATATCATCAAGTCCCCCCAGTTCGATGTTATTGGTACATGGCCAATGACATTGGACTGGAATCAGCCATATAAACCATGTGTCATTAAAGGGTTTCTCTCAAGATTTTTTGAGATGGGATTTATGTAATGGTGAATTTAAAGAGAGGGGGGAGGGTCTTCTTTTATTTTTAATTATTAAAATAAATAAATAAGTATTAAATTTAAAACAAAATGGAAAATAAATACCACAAGGATATTACAATCATTTCAGTTATCGGCGGGACAAGATATGCAATGAAACTAACTCAAAAATACTACTAATCCAGAAACATTAGGATTTGGACCAAAATCTGAAAAAAAAAATTGCATACCATAAGGACCATTTTTGTAGTTTTTTCTATAATGTTTTGTCTTAAATATATTGATATTGTATACTATATTAAGGCTATGTTTTTCAAACTAGCTGAAAAACTAGCCGGTAGTTGAAAAGTTAACTGATAACTGAAAAGTTAGTTGGTAGCTGAGAAGATAGTTGGTAGCTTATCAGCTAGCTAATAAAAAATGAAAACTAACTGATAAACTACATGAAATATATAAAATGACATAAAGGACATTTATAAGAATATGTTTTTTATAATTAGTTAAGTGTATATTTGAGAATTTTTCAAAAAGGTCATGAAAAGCTAGCTTATCAACTACTTTTTGGCTTGCCAAACATGAAAATTTTAAATAAATAAATAAATAAATAAATAAGCTTGAAAAATAAGCTAGTTGCGGCGCGTCAAACATGTCATTTAGGAACAATATTGTTTGCATGGTTCAGATTTTGGCCACAATAGTTTGTTCTAATTACCAATTTTAGTCCCTGACTATCTTTCCAATCAGGATTTTACGTATGCTCTCCACAACCTTGGAAATGTCCCTAGTACACCACCGCTAAAAATACTAAAATCGATTACATATTCTCTCCACGGACATGGAAATATCCATAGTACACCACCGTTAAAAGTCCTACAATTGATTATATGTTTTTTAAATTTTTCCTTATCCTTTTGTCGATTTTAATCAAAAGCAACCGCCTCTCTCTCTCTATATATCTCTCTCTCTCTTTCTCTTTCTCTCTCTCTCTCTCTCTCCATCTCTCTCTCTCCTTATTATATGTTAAACACACACTCCCCTATCGTTTACCCACTGTACCCTATTTACATGCTTTCCTTAAGCATCACCAAAAAATTAAGGTTGCGTTTAGTTACAGAAAAACAGTTTTCATTTGCCGTTTCTCGTTTTCCCTTTTCAGTTTTCGGTTTCGGTTTTTATTTTTCATTGGAAAATTTAGAAAACGCGTTTAGTTAAAACTTATTCATTTATCATTTTTAGTTTTAGAAAATTAGATAATGTTTTTGGATGTGTAATTTTCTATCGGGTTTCATTTTAAAAAACGATAGTTGTGGTAGGGTGGGGGAGGTGGCGTTAGTGGGTCGGCGGAGGTGGTGGTGATGACAGGCGGTGGTTGTGGCGGCAGCAAATCTGGCAGTGGTGATGTAGGCGGCAGCGACGGTGATAGAGTAGTTGTGGTGGTGATGGTGATGGTAGGTCGGTTATTGTGGTAGTGGTATTAGGTGGGTGGGTGGTGTATGTGTGTTTGTGGGTGTGGTGTACGTGTGTGTGTTTATGGGGGTGGGTGTGTGCTTATGGGGGTGTGTGTGTTGTATGTTTGTGGGGGTGGGTTTGTGTGTGTGTATTCGTAGGGATGGGTGTGTGTGTGTAGGGGGTGTGGGTGTGGGTTTGTTTGTTTGTATGGGTGGGTGGGTGTGCGTGTTTGTGGGGGTGAGTGTAACATTCGGTTTAGTTGATAAACAAATAGATAAAAAATTGATGAACGAATAGTCACCCTAAAACCAATAATATTTAGCGGATAGTGGTTTCGAGGAGCCAAAATATACACTTTAGACTTTCAGGGGTCAAAGTGTAATTTTAGGATGTATTTTGTAAAGATTTTTAGAAGTTGGGGTGTGTTGGGTAAATTTTAGACTTAATTTGAAGGGATTTTGGGTGGCTGGGGTAAAAAGGGTAAACTGTGGATCTATTTTGAATGAAAATGGAGATGCAGGGACCATTCCTGTCATTATGGCCATAAGTTTCAAGTAACCCATACAAACCCTAACCCTAATCGATCATCTACAGCTGCCACCTCTCCACCCTTATGCCTCTTCACCGGCATCGCCGCTATGTCGTCTTCGATCAGCATCCGACGACAACACCTCCGGACTTTCGTTCTTCTTCTCCTCCTCCTTCTTCAATCGCTGCCACGCAAGGTCTCTTCCACCATCGCTACTTCACAGTCGAAGCACCGCCACCACTACCGATATGCCATTTTCGCCACTTCCCATTTTCGTTAACGATAAGTTGTCGTTGGATGCTATATGTTATTGTCGTTGTTCGTTGAACGCCACCAGGTGGGTGGCTGCTCCTGGATCTCAGGCGATGTGTACATGTGGTTGTTACTTTGCTGTCACCGTGAATGCTCCCCTACCGCCGCTATCTCCGGACGACGGCGCCACTGCTGCTATCTCCTTTAAAGACGAGTGTCGCTGGTTCATGGGTTTTCTGTTTGCTGGTGTGTGTTGCTGCGTGATTAGGAACCACCACCACTACCGTGAGGTAGTGGTTGCCATCTCAAAACTGTTAATGTCGCCACCGTGAGCCACCTGGTGGGTGGCGGGAGCGTATACTTTAATCTGAAGCGTGTTATGTATTATGTTGCATGTATTGTTTGGCTGGATTTCGCTGGAAAAGCCACCACCACCACTGTGAGGTGGTGGCTTCCGTCATGTACCACCGCCGGCCACCACTAAGGTGGTTGTGTGTATGTGTGTGTTTGTATTAGTGTGTGTGTGTGTTATTCGGGTTTTTGGTTTGTAATATTGTAACCAATGCGAAAATAATAAAAGAAACTCGTAACCACCACCGTGAGGTAGTGGCCACCGCTGTGAGTCGCCGTTAACCACCACTACCCGAGATGGTAGTGGGTGGTGCCCGCCTTATGAGACCCTAGTGGGCCTAATGAAGCCCTAATTGATCTAAGGACTTAGTTTTTGGCCTATTCTGCTATTATTGGGTTGAAAACCCTAATTAGGGTTTAGAAAACCCTAATTTTGGGATTATTGGTTTGGACTTATCGGGACCAACATTTTGGACCAATGGAGTAGAGTTATGAATCAAGCCAGATTTCATTGTATGTTTGGACTTAACGGATTAAGTCCTTAATGGGTTAAGTAGGAACACTTAACCTTAATTATCATTTTATGTGAAAAACTCTAATTGAGTTTGGATGCTTGTTGGGCCATTTATTGGACTAAGCTGATGTGGGCCATTGTGGGCCAATTGGGAACATATTTATGGACTAAGGAAAATTATTGGGCTTCATGATAATACCCATTAGAGAGGCTTGGGCCCAATTTGGAAATTTGGGCCATAAGTAGACCATAATTGGGCCTTAAGGATTATTAGCTATTGGGCCATCAAAATGCCAATTGTTTATATTAGAATAATTGGTTGGGCCTTAAGATAAGCCCATAAAGGTTTGTGCCCAATTTAGAAAACTGGACTATATGTTGGGCCTTGGTTGACTATTGGGCTTTTGGGCCTTCAGGGTGTGTGTTTGGGCCTTGGTTTTGAACCAAGCTAGGTTAAGGGTAAAATGGTCCATTTACCCTAAGTGTAGATTATGGTTGTGTATTGGAACCCAATTGTTAATTGGGTGTCGTTTTGATGATTGACAGTTCGGGAACCTGTCAACCAGTAGCTAGAGTGTATTCGCGGGACTTCAGTAGTGCAAGGTGAGCATTCTCACCATACCAATGGCTCTTAGGCACTAAGGTCGGCCCATTTTATGTTATGTGGTACACTAGCTATAGTAGACGTATGTGGTATGATAGTTAGCTTTATGTTAGTGATTATATGATATTTTCATGGAAGACCCCGTGGGGAGCCCATGGCAATTGGATATAAGACCATGTGGGGGAGCCCATCGCAATCCTAGGTAAATACCATGTGGGGTAGCCCATGACAATTGGATATAAGACCATGTGGGAGATCCCATGGCATTCCTAGGTAAAGACCATGTGGGGTAGCCCATGGCACGATAGCATAAGACCCTGGGGGGAGCCCACGACATCCTTATATGTTTATATGCATTGTTTATATGATATGTAGTATACTAGTTGTTTATGTGGTATGTGTTATACTAGTTGTTTATGTGATGTGTGGTATGCTAGTTATCTTTGTGATACTTGCATGGAAGACCCCGGGGGAAGCCCGTGGCAGTTGGATATAAGACCATGTGGGGGATCCCATGACATTCCTAGGTAAAGAGCATGTGGGGTAGCCCATGGAACGTTGGTATAAGACCTTGGGGGAGCCCACGAGATCCTTATATGTTCATATGCATGGCTTATGTGATTGATATGGTTTATGTATTTGTTATAGCTAGTATGGATTATGTGGTTATATGGATTGTGTGGGGTATGCTCTAGAAAACTCACTAAGCTTCGTGCTTACGGTTTATACTTTGGTTTCAGGTATCATCGATTTGGAAAAGAAGGGTTCAAATTGATCGTAGTGCACACACCTATCAATTCCGCAACGAATGATTTTGGGATGAACTATAATAAATGTTTTACTTAATGATGATTTGAAATGTTTGGGATAAATGGTATCAATGTTTTAGTTATACTAAAAATGAAATTTTTACCCTTGATTTTTTGGTCGTTACAGTAGGGATGGGTGTGTGTGTGTGTGTGTTTGTGCGGGTGGGATGGGTATGTGTTTGTGGGGGGTGGGGTGGGTGGGGTGGGCTTGGGAGTGGGTAGGTAGAGGTGTGTTGGGTTGGAGGTGTTAAAATGGGGGTAGGTAGAGGTGTATGGGGTGGGAGAGGGCATGTGTTTATATTTTAGAAAAAAAAATTGGAATTAGAAAAATATGGAAAACAATGATTATCAGTTTCTAAAGATTCAACTTCTTTGTAATTTTAGAAAACAGAAAATTTTCATTTTCCGTGAGAATTTTAGAAAAATAGATGAACTAAATGCGCTATTTTTTCTTGGAAATTTTTTTTGAAAAACGGTTCATTTTTCCGTAACTAAACGCAAGCGTGTTGGGGTCGATGAAGGACAGAGAAGCTATTGTTGGCGGCGGCATGACGAGGCATTGACGACTTTTATGTCAAAGATGTTTGTGGTCGATTTGAGTTCAATTTCAATAATGTTTTCTTCCATTTACTGCTTCAGAGTTGAATTTTAGGTATGGAAATGAAATTGAAGTTAATTTGGTTACAAATTCTGAATTGATTGGGTTCCTTCTAAAATATCAATATCAGATGCACCATAAGTGACACCCTAGGAACAACCGGTGCATATCCCATTTATCTACATCGTTCAATCAACTTCAATGGATGCACGGGGTTAGTTTTAAATCTTTTTATTTTAGATCACCAATAATCTATTCAAGGTATGGACAACTAGTTTAGTTACAATTTTTGAACATATTTTGTTCCTTTTCCAGTTTCAGAATTAGAATCTAACAATATGGTCATATCTGTCATTTGTTACTGCGAGGCTAGACGGGTCCCAATTAGATTTAGGTTTTGGTGGCAATTGTGATGGATGGGCTCACAAACAAAACAAATTGATGTTTAGAGGTGTCTCTCCTTTTTTTCTATTTTTTGTTATTCTTGAAGACTTTCCTCAAAAAACCCAAATAATTTTATGCTTTTTGTTGTATATTATAGGTTTCCATTCATAAAATTTATCCATTCGTTTTTTCAACTTTTGACAGTTGTTGATGCTCCCTTTGATACAGGTAGGTATATGAATCAGAGATGGAGTTGGATTAGGTTCCATGAGAAATTTTGGTATCAAGAATCGGCAGGTTGCAGTGTGTTAACACCGAATCCATCACATGTTTTTGGCATTTAAACTTCTGATTAACCATTTTGGGGTTCAGAAACATGTAATTTTCCCCTCTTTTTTTTGCTCTGTTTTATAACTTCATGTTTTATAATTAAGATTTTCCTTTTATATGCAACAAATAGCAACGTGTTGGCGTTGAACTATTGAATAGATTACCAATCACTTATTCTCCATAAGTTTTATATTCTTATTTGTTCTATTCTTTCTTTGCTCAGTAGAAAATGTCTTGGATGATTCTAAAGTCCTTCAGCAAGTTGACAAAAACTAATTCTAACTATGGGTGGTGGAATAGTTGTCATGATTGACTAGGTATATTAAATCTTCTCAATGTTCTTATTCACTTTCACCTTCTTTTCTTTGGTGAAATTCAACTACTTTTATGGTTGCATTTGCAACATGTTGTTGATGAAAATATGATTTCAAAATTTTAGGAAAAAGGTTTTCATTCAGGTTTTAAATGTCAAATAATATATCATAAACGACATGAAAATTTTATATGTGCTTTATGGAAATACGAAGGAAATGTGCTATTTGGATGCATAGCAAGAACTTGTATGCTTTATTTTGTAATCAATATTCAGTTTCCTATCGATTACTGATCAATTATTTTGAAGAAATTCAGAAACGTAGTTGGATTTGTAACTTCCATGTTTAGACTCCAATCACCTTTAAGAAGTAGATAAATTCACCTACTTGAATTTAATAAATCTTTGCCTTTTTTTCAGAAAGTGTGAAAAAACGAAGCGAATTTAATGATATTCGGTGCCCGAAAAATCGAAAATAAGAAAAATCACGAATTTCTGACGGAAAGCCTTGTCCGTAGCTAATTCGTAGGTAATTAGCTATGCATTTTTCTTATTTTCGATTTTTTGGGCACCGAACATCGTTGTTTTTTACACCTCTATTATACATGTATATCTATACTTTCACCAACTTATAACTATTAATATCGTTCATAAAGGCATGTGTACCTTTGGTATCCTTTACTCGTTTCATGGTTTAACATTGTAATTTCTATTAATACTTGTGATTTTTGATACACATACATATAGACACATACACATACACACATACATAAACAGATACATACACATACAAATACATATAAACATACACACTCAAATACATACACATACACACATATATATACTTACACACATTCAAATACATACACATACATACATACATATATATACACACACATAAATATACACATACACATACACATGAAAATACACACATACACATACATATGCATACACACACACACATATATATATATATGTATACACACACACACACACATCCACAAATACATATACACACACATACACATACTACAGATACATAAACATACATACATACACATACATACACATACATACATATATACATAAATACATACATACACATACAATTGTACATATTTCCGCTTATTATCATCAATTTTCATTATTTATACATTAAACATAGATTATTTCACCTTATTGATATGTTAAACCTAGTTTTTTTTCGTTTAATCATTTGTGTGTTAAGCACATTCGTTACCATTATTATATATTATCATTATGTTTATAAATATTATTATTAGTATGATGTTTAATTGTTTGTGTCTTAAATATATAGAAAAAAAAAAGCAATTCAAAAAAAAATTTAAGATGAATAATAATAATAATAATAATAATAATAATAATAATAATAATAATAATAATGAAAATTAAAATAAATCCATTGGTATTCTGTAGCTATTTTCCTCTGTCGGTAATTCATAGTTATTTTGTAGCTAATTACCTACGGATTTACTTATGTAGCTATTAATTACCTACGGAATGGCTACAGATTCATTTATGTTGCTATTTCGTAGCTATCTCGTTACTAAATTAGGGCATCTCATTCCGTAGGTATTCAGTAGGTAATTACCTACAGAAATTTTTCGTAGCTATTTTCTGTAGCAAAACACTTTTTTTCTAGTAGTGATAAAATACTAAGCATAAATTAGTTTGGGGCCCCAAGTTGTGATAAGGTCTGGGGACGTCTCCCGGCTTGCTAAAATGTCCCAAAAATAATGACATAAAGTTTTCATCTTTTTTATTAATAAATCGTTAAGACATATCATTTCCATAAAACCAAGGTAATCAAGATTTAGGAAAACATCATCGAATTAGAGTAAATCACATAATGTAGAAACATGTGGTGTGAGCTCTACAATCATTCCGAGCTCTTCCATTTGAAAACCAAAGTACTTGAAATATAAATTAAAAACCGTAAGCACAAAGCTTAGTGAGTTCCCCAAGATACCACATACCACACAACTTATGACATAACGGGCCCCGCCCACTAAGATACGGGCCCTGCCCATACTCACATAACGGGCCCCACCCATTGAGATACGAGCCCCGCCCATACTCACATAACCATATAATCATATAAAATTCAAACACATGCGAAAATCATAAAGATAGTAGCATACTGCACAATCATTGGGCCCCACCCGCATAAAAATCATATATGTATAACTTGATACTAGCATACAAAATAACCATCAGGCCCCACCTAAGATACATACCAATACATACACATGAATGAGTCATACAGACAACTAACAAAATAACCATAGGTCGGCATTGGTGCCTTCGACCTGCTAAACACAGTGAGGAGACATCGCGTTGCACTGCCGAAACGCACAGAAAATCCATGGTTGGTAGATGACAGATCCCCGAACTATCAATATCAAAACAACATCTAATCAACATTTGGGTCCCAACTCATAACCATAAGTCCAACAGTCCATTCTTGGGGTAAAAAGACCATTTTACCCTTCACCTAGTTTCACCCAAGACAAAAGCCCAAACTAAAAATCTAGAAGGCCCAAAACTAAATAATCACTCAAGGCCCATACTTGGCCCAATTTTCCAAATTAGGCCCCAAACATAACCCAATATAACCCATGGTCAACCTTGATCAAACTTATGGTCAAAGTTAAAGTCAACTGTCCATGTTGAGTAAACATGTCGTGTTCTTCCATCATTCGGATAATCTGGAAAACCCCAGCCAACACATCGTGTTGGCTTGCAACACGTCGTGTTTGCCCAAGTTTTCACAGCTTAATACATTAAGCCACTATCTTTGATTCCAAGAGCTCTAAAGCTCGAATCTAGACCAAAATGAGACTTAGAAGGGTAAAGTTTCCATCTTTACCCATAGGGATTACCAAAATGGGTCCAAACCCAACTAAAAAGGCCCCAAAACATAGATCTGACTTCCTTGAGCTGGAAACCATGTAAAGTTGCCAACTTTACATTCATGCATATCTGGATGAAGCTCTTAAGCTTAAATGGACTTAATAATTGACTCAATGCATGCATGACCCCATAAATCTTATAAAGCTTGCACCTTTATGCTCAAAGGGACCAAAACAAACTCAGATCTGGAATAACAAGCCCTTAAACGACTTCATACTCTACCCAACCCAAAAAAGGTATTAAAAGCACAACAAGGCACAAAATGAAGAGATCTAGACATATAAAATCCAAGATACAAATTTGATACCTCAGAAAGCTTTCCAACAAGATGATGATTATGGATCCAAGGCCAATCCACCAATAAAGACAACTTCAAGATCTCCTTTTCCTACACAAAGCCCAAAAATGAGAACCAAAAGCCTCTTACTTGCTCAAAAACACCACCAAGATACTTAAGGATCGATTTTAGGGTTTTAGTGGCAATGGAGGTTGGTATGGAGACCAATCCTTGGGGCTTAAAGAGTTTATATAGGGTGCAGCATCCTAAAATTAGGGTTTCCTTTCCAGCTTCCAACACGCCAGGTTTAGACACCAACACATCGTGTTGACCTTAATATGCAGGGCCGGCTCTATGTTGAACTTTTTTAAGCAAGAGCTTAGGGCCCCTAATTCTAAGGGGCCCTATAATATTCTTCAAAGTCCAAAAGTTTAGTCCATTAAAAAATCCAATCCGGTAACCACAAAATAAATGAAACGAAAGAATAAATCAACGATCACTGCATTCATGAAACTAAAATGACATTGCATTCTTCTACAGATTTTGATTTTTATAACATATTCATCTTCCGAGTATAGCAAAGGCCAAAGGTCCCCAAATTTTTGGCTCACTTTGAGCCCCCAAAATGGGTGAGCCGCCCATGTTAATGTGAACCATATTTTTCCTTAACTAGACATGTCGGGTTGGTTCCTCCAACACGTTGTGTTCATTCCTCAAAAATGGATTCATTCCTTACAGTTGCTCATCAAGATTTCAGGTGTTACACTTGCTAACCCTATATATATATATATATATATATATATATATATATATATATATATATATATATATATATATATATATATATATATATATATATATATATATATATATATATATATATCAGTGTTGTAAAAATCGGTCTAGGCGACCGATTAATCGTGGATTAATCGCTAGGCGGTCTTCAACCGAATAGGATTAAGGCTAATCGGTCGACGTAATCGGTTTTGGTCAAAGGGGGTCAAAGTCTGAGCTAGGCGGGTCGTAATCGGTCCTAGGCGGCCTAATTGCCAAATTTTTAAATTTTTAAATTTTTAAATATTAAACCAATATTTTCAAATTTTTAAAAGTTCATAGTACTTCAATGTTCAACTAATATATAAAAAAAAATTAGAAAAAAAAAATTTTAAGTTTTTCTCCAAAATTTTCAAATTTTATATGTTTTCAAATATACAAATATCCGAATTTACTTATTTTCTTAAGATATATTAATATTTGAATAACATTTTTTATTAATTGTATGATAAATTGTTGTGCTTGTTAAACTTATTATTAAACTTTTATGTTTATTTATTTATATTCTTACGATTAAAGTTAGATTTATAAATTTTTGAATAATTTTCTTAATAATTAATGGTCCCCGATTAATCTCCGCCTAGCCGATTAATCTCTAGACTCCAGTCCACCGACTAGCTAACATCTAACGTTTTCTACAACCTTGATATATCTATATACCTTAAAAAGCATTTACAAGATTTTGCTGAATTTTAAGAGGTACAATCTTTGAAGCATCATATACAACAACACTATGCAATTCTAGAAAAATCAGATCGGACAACCGTTGGAAAAATCAACCAAAAGAATCGGATGGTTTATTAGCTTATCTTCGACTTTTGACCAAGTCCATTGTAATCCTATTTTCTCAGAGTTATCTATTTCCACTATTTGACTTAGTCCCTTTAAATCCCCAGAATTTCACCCATCTGCTTTATCAAGTTAACTGTCGGCACCTATATCAGCAACCTCACATCTTTCCTTTATATGTTGCGTGACTTACGTCTCACTACCATGGCTCAAATTGAGTGAATCATCCATTTTCTCAAGTTTACCAACACCACCCCTCCTCCTTCTCTCCACCCACCATCAACCTTCATCATGGCTTAATATTGGCTCCGACTTTTGTGAAACCATTCATCTCCCTCTTCTCTCTATCATCGCTCCTTATCTCTAACCTTAACTAGCCGTCAGCCCACTCACCATCTCTAACTCCCCATCAATGCCACGATCTCACGCCATAATTTGACCACACACCCAACACCACTCAAGACCACGACACCATCGCTATCAGACCCACCAGAAAGCCTAACCTCTGCCTCTCTTCTATTTACCATAACGATCCTTCCTTCTGTCATTCTCAAACCTTTATCCCCATTATCAAGAGATCCGTATGTTTTTTTTTTTGTAGATCTGGAGACACAAGGTTGATGGAGTATAAAACAATTATGCCATCAACACTACCTCTGTAAGTCAGATAAACATCTTATTCTTTTTAAAATTGTTTGTATGTGATCATGATTAGATATTCTACCATATGGTTCTAATTTATCAACCCCTTTTTCTCCTGGATGGCACATATTCTAAATGGAATAGAATTTTGGTTGAATTGAAGAAGCTTGAATAAGAAACTCGCATCTTGGAGTTTTAATCTTTAATATATTTATGTTATCGTAACAAATTTCTATTTTTATTGGTTTTCTTTTGGATTTGGCATATGTATGGCTTAACTGAAGAAGCTTGAACAAGAAACATGAGCAACTGACAAGTGAGAAGAAGGATTTTGGGCCTGAAGTAGGGATGAAAGTGGGTCCAAACCCGGATCGGATGGACCCGGAACCGGTTCACGGGATTTTGTAGAACCGAAAACCAAACCGGTATATAGGAACTGGTTCCTGTTCGGTTCCGGGTAAAGTGGGTCTAGAACCAGAAAACGCAGAAACATCAAAATGTGTAGGTTGGAACCGGATAAAGTGGGTTTAGAACCAGAAAAACCGGATTTTTTTTTGGTAATTACTTACTACTTAGTAGGTTGAACTTTGAAAATTTTCATATTGATATCCCGACTTTGGGGGATTGTAACTCATTGAATATGAAACAAAAATTAACAAAATTATAGTCAAAAATCATGTACAAACTCTAAAATACACTCTGGAAAAAATCTCATGTCAATCCAACTTTAAACGAATGTGATATGTATGTGTTAACATTTTCACATAATACAAAGTACAAAAACAAATAGTTGAAAAGTTGAAATTTTTCAGTTTTGATATCCCAACTTTGGAGGACTGTAAATCATTTAATGTTAAACCAAAAATAAAAAAATTATAGTCTAAAATCATGTATAAACTGTAAATTACAAGTTGGAAAAAAACGTTTTGCAATCCGACTTCAAACGAATTAGACATGCATGTTTTAAAAGTTTCACAGAATACAAAAAAACTGAAAAATTAAAAACTTCCAGCTTTTATATATTGACTTTGGGGGACTGTAAGTCAATGAATATAAAACTAAAAATGGCAAATTTATAGTCTAAAATCATGTACAAACTCTAAACTACATGTTGGGAAAAACCGTATGTCAATTGGAGTTGAAACGAATGAGATATGCATCTTTTAAACGTTTCACAAAAAATCAGTTTCGGCCCTAAAAGTGGTTCCGGTTCCAAAAACCTGTTCCGGTTTTTAGACCCGGTTTAACCAGACCCGATGGACCTAAACCTAGATTACCCGGAACCCGGATAAAGCCAACTTTTGAACCCAGAACTGGAACCGGTTCTATATATTATGGTTCTAACGGTTCCGGTTCTGATCCGATTTCGGTTCCGGTACGGTTTTCCGGTTCTAAATCTCATCCCTAGCCTGAAGAGTCATTATCTCATTTAGTTGTTACCATACGTGAAATTTTACACTGCAAGGTATAGTGGCCAATGACATTGGACTGGAATCAGCCATATAAACCATGTGTCATTAAAGGGTTTCTCTCAAGATTTTTTGAGATGGGATTTATGTAATGGTGAATTTAAAGAGAGGGGGAGGGTCTTCTTTTATTTTTAATTATTAAAATAAATAAATAAGTATTAAATTTAAAACAAAATGGAAAATAAATACCACAAGGATATTACAATCATTTCAGTTATCGGCGGGACAAGATATGCAATGAAACTAACTCAAAAATACTACTAATCCAGAAACATTAGGATTTGGACCAAAATCCGAAAAAAAAATTGCATACCATAAGGACCATTTTTGTAGTTTTTTCTATAATGTTTTGTCTTAAATATATTGATATTGTATACTATATTAAGGCTATGTTTTTCAAACTAGCTGAAAAACTAGCCGGTAGTTGAAAAGTTAACTGATAACTGAAAAGTTAGTTGGTAGCTGAGAAGATAGTTGGTAGCTTATCAGCTAGCTAATAAAAAATGAAAACTAACTGATAAACTACATGAAATATATAAAATGACATAAAGGACATTTATAAGAATATGTTTTTTATAATTAGTTAAGTGTATATTTGAGAATTTTTCAAAAAGGTCATGAAAAGCTAGCTTATCAACTACTTTTTGGCTTGCCAAACATGAAAATTTTAAATAAATAAATAAATAAATAAATAAGCTTGAAAAATAAGCTAGTTGCGGCGCGTCAAACATGTCATTTAGGAACAATATTGTTTGCATGGTTCAGATTTTGGCCACAATAGTTTGTTCTAATTACCAATTTTAGTCCCTGACTATCTTTCCAATCAGGATTTTACGTATGCTCTCCACAACCTTGGAAATGTCCCTAGTACACCACCGCTAAAAATACTAAAATCGATTACATATTCTCTCCACGGACATGGAAATATCCATAGTACACCACCGTTAAAAGTCCTACAATTGATTATATGTTTTTTAAATTTTTCCTTATCCTTTTGTCGATTTTAATCAAAAGCAACCGCCTCTCTCTATATATATATATATCTCTCTCCCTTTCTCTTTCTCTCTCTCTCTCTCTCTCTCTCTCTCTCTCTCTCCATCTCTCTCTCTCCTTATTATATGTTAAACACACACTCCCCTATCGTTTACCCACTGTACCCTATTTACATGCTTTCCTTAAGCATCACCAAAAAATTAAGGTTGCGTTTAGTTACAGAAAAACAGTTTTCATTTGCCGTTTCTCGTTTTCCCTTTTCAGTTTTCGGTTTCGGTTTTTATTTTTCATTGGAAAATTTAGAAAACGCATTTAGTTAAAACTTATTCATTTATCATTTTTAGTTTTAGAAAATTAGATAATGTTTTTGGATGTGTAATTTTCTATCGGGTTTCATTTTAAAAAACGATAGTTGTGGTAGGGTGGGGGAGGTGGCGTTAGTGGGTCGGCGGAGGTGGTGGTGATGACAGGCGGTGGTTGTGGCGGCAGCAATTCTGGCAGTGGTGATGTAGGCGGCAGCGACGGTGATAGAGTAGTTGTGGTGGTGATGGTGATGGTAGGTTGGTTATTGTGGTAGTGGTATTAGGTGGGTGAGTGGTGTATGTGTGTTTGTGGGTGTGGTGTATGTGTGTGTGTTTATGGGGGTGGGTGTGTGCTTATGGGGGTGTGTGTGTTGTATGTTTGTGGGGGTGGGTTTGTGTGTGTGTATTCGTAGGGATGGGTGTGTGTGTAGGGGGTGTGGGTGTGGGTTTGTTTGTTTGTATGGGTGGGTGGGTGTGCGTGTTTGTGGGGGTGAGTGTAACATTCTGTTTAGTTGATAAACAAATAGATAAAAAATTGATGAACGAATAGTCGCCCTAAAACCAATAATATTTAGCGGATAGTGGTTTCGAGGAGCCAAAATATACACTTTAGACTTTCAGGGGTCAAAGTGTAATTTTAGGATGTATTTTGTAAAGATTTTTAGAGGTTGAGGTGTGTTGGGTAAATTTTAGACTTAATTTGAAGGGATTTTGGGTGGCTGGGGTAAAAAGGGTAAACTGTGGATCAATTTTGAATGAAAATGGAGACGCAGGGACCATTCCTGTCATTATGGCCATAAGTTTCAAGTAACCCATACAAACCCTAACCCTAATCGATCATCTACAGCCGCCACCTCTCCACCCTTATGCCTCTTCACCGGCATCGCCGCTATGTCGTCTTCGATCAGCATCCGACGACAACACCTCCGGACTTTCGTTCTTCTTCTCCTCCTCCTTCTTCAATCGCTGCCACGCAAGGTCTCGTCCACCATCGCTACTTCACAGTCGAAGCACCGCCACCACTGCCGATATGCCATTTTCGCCACTTCCCATTTTCGTTAACGATAAGTTGTCGTTGGATGCTATATGTTATTGTCGTCGTTCGTTGAACGCCACCAGGTGGGTGGCTGCTCCTGGATCTCAGGCGATGTGTACATGTGGTTGTTACTTTGCTGTCACCGTGAATGCTCCCCTACCGCCGCTATCTCCGGACGACGGCGCCACTGCTGCTATCTCCTTTGAAGACGAGTGTCGCTGGTTCATGGGTTTTCTGTTTGCTGGTGTGTGTTGCTGCGTGATTAGGAACCAAAAGGAACCACCACCACTACCGTGAGGTAGTGGTTGCCATCTCAAAACAGTTAATGTCGCCACCGTGAGCCACCTGGTGGGTGGCGGGAGTGTATACTTTAATCTGAAGCGTGTTATGTATTATGTTGCATGTATTGTTTGGCTGGATTTCGCTGGAAAAGCCACCACCACCACTGTGAGGTGGTGGCTTCCGTCATGTACCACCGCCGGCCACCACTAAGGTGGTTGTGTGTATGTGTGTGTTTGTATTAGTGTGTGTGTTATTCGGGTTTTTGGTTTGTAATATTGTCACTAATGCGAAAATAACAAAAGAAACTCGTAACCACCACCGTGAGGTAGTGGCCACCGCTGTGAGTCGCCGTTAACCACCACTACCCGAGATGGTAGTGGGTCGTGCCCGCCTTATGAGACCCTAGTGGGCCTAATGAAGCCCTAATTGATCTAAGGACTTAGTTTTTGGCCTATTTTGCTATTATTGGGTTGAAAACCCTAATTAGGGTTTAGAAAACCCTAATTTTGGGATTATTGGTTTGGACTTATCGGGACCAACATTTTGGACCAATGGAGTAGAGTTATGACTCAAGCCAGATTTCATTGTATGTTTGGACTTAACGGATTAAGTCCTTAATGGGTTAAGTAGGAACACTTAACCTTAATTATCATTTTATGTGAAAAACCCTAATTGAGTTTGGATGCTTGTTGGGCCATTTATTGGACTAAGCTGATGTGGGCCATTGTGGGCCAATTGGGAACATATTTATGGACTAAGGAAAATTATTGGGCTTCATGATAATACCCATTAGAGAGGCTTGGGCCCAATTTGGAAATTTGGGCCATAAGTAGACCATAATTGGGCCTTAAGGATTATTAGCTATTGGGCCATCAAAATGCCAATTGTTTATATTAGAATAATTGGTTGGGCCTTAAGATAAGCCCATAAAGGTTTGTGCCCAATTTAGAAAATTGGACTATATGTTGGGCCTTGGTTGACTATTGGGCTTTTGGGCCTTCAGGGTGTGTGTTTGGGCCTTGGTTTTGAACCAAGCTAGGTTAAGGGTAAAATGGTCCATTTACCCTAAGTGTAGATTATGGTTGTGTATTGGAACCCAATTGTTAATTGGGTGTCGTTTTGATGATTGACAGTTCGGGAACCTGTCAACCAGTAGCTAGAGTGTATTCGCGGGACTTCAGTAGTGCAAGGTGAGCATTCTCACCATACCAATGGCTCTTAGGCACTAAGGTCGGCCCATTTTATGTTATGTGGTACACTAGCTATAGTAGACGTATGTGGTATGATAGTTAGCTTTATGTTAGTGATTATATGATATATTCATGGAAGACCCCGTGGGGAGCCCATGGCAATTGGATATAAGACCATGTGGGGGAGCCCATCGCAATCCTAGGTAAATACCATGTGGGGTAGCCCATGACAATTGGATATAAGACCATGTGGGAGATCCCATGGCATTCCTAGGTAAAGACCATGTGGGGTAGCCCATGGCACGATGGCATAAGACCCTGGGGGGAGCCCACGACATCCTTATATGTTTATATGCATTGTTTATATGATATGTAGTATACTAGTTGTTTATGCGGTATGTGTTATACTAGTTGTTTATGTGATGTGTGGTATGCTAGTTATCTTTGTGATACTTGCATGGAAGACCCCGGGGGAAGCCCGTGGCAGTTGGATATAAGACCATGTGGGGGATCCCATGACATTCCTAGGTAAAGAGCATGTGGGGTAGCCCATGGAACGTTGGTATAAGACCTTGGGGGAGCCCACGAGATCCTTATATGTTCATATGCATGGCTTATGTGATTGATATGGTTTATGTATTTGTTATAGCTAGTATGGATTATGTGGTTATATGGATTGTGTGGGGTATGCTCTAGAAAACTCACTAAGCTTCGTACTTACGGTTTATACTTTGGTTTCAGGTATCATCGATTTGGAAAAGAAGGGTTCAAATTGATCGTAGTGCACACACCTATCAATTCCGCAACGAATGATTTTGGGATGAACTATAATAAATGTTTTACTTAATGATGATTTGAAATGTTTGGGATAAATGGTATCAATGTTTTAGTTATACTAAAAATGAAATTTTTACCCTTGATTTTTTGGTCGTTACAGTAGGGATGGGTGTGTGTGTGTGTGTGTTTGTGCAGGTGGGATGGGTATGTGTTTGTGGGGGGTGGGGTGGGTGGGGTGGGCTTGGGAGTGGGTAGGTAGAGGTGTGTTGGGTTGGAGGTGTTAAAATGGGGGTAGGTAGAGGTGTATGGGGTGGGAGAGGGCATGTGTTTATATTTTAGAAAAAAAAATTGGAATTAGAAAAATATGGAAAACAATGATTATCAGTTTCTAAAGATTCAACTTCTTTGTAATTTTAGAAAACAGAAAATTTTCATTTTCCGTGAGAATTTTAGAAAAATAGATGAACTAAATGCGCTATTTTTTCTTGGAAATTTTTTTTGAAAAACGGTTCATTTTTCCGTAACTAAACGCAAGCGTGTTGGGGTCGATGAAGGACAGAGAAGCTATTGTTGGCGGCGGCATGACGAGGCATTGACGACTTTTATGTCAAAGATGTTTGTGGTCGATTTGAGTTCAATTTCAATAATGTTTTCTTCCATTTACTGCTTCAGAGTTGAATTTTAGGTATGGAAATGAAATTGAAGTTAATTTGGTTACAAATTCTGAATTGATTGGGTTCCTTCTAAAATATCAATATCAGATGCACCATAAGTGACACCCTAGGAACAACCGGTGCATATCCCATTTATCTACATCGTTCAATCAACTTCAATGGATGCACGGGGTTAGTTTTAAATCTTTTTATTTTAGATCACCAATAATCTATTCAAGGTATGGACAACTAGTTTAGTTACAATTTTTGAACATATTTTGTTCCTTTTCCAGTTTCAGAATTAGAATCTAACAATATGGTCATATCTGTCATTTGTTACTGCGAGGCTAGACGGGTCCCAATTAGATTTAGGTTTTGGTGGCAATTGTGATGGATGGGCTCACAAACAAAACAAATTGATGTTTAGAGGTGTCTCTCCTTTTTTTCTATTTTTTGTTATTCTTGAAGACTTTCCTCAAAAAACCCAAATAATTTTATGCTTTTTGTTGTATATTATAGGTTTCCATTCATAAAATTTATCCATTCGTTTTTTCAACTTTTGACAGTTGTTGATGCTCCCTTTGATACAGGTAGGTATATGAATCAGAGATGGAGTTGGATTAGGTTCCATGAGAAATTTTGGTATCAAGAATCGGCAGGTTGCAGTGTGTTAACACCGAATCCATCACATGTTTTTGGCATTTAAACTTCTGATTAACCATTTTGGGGTTCAGAAACATGTAATTTTCCCCTCTTTTTTTTGCTCTGTTTTATAACTTCATGTTTTATAATTAAGATTTTCCTTTTATATGCAACAAATAGCAACGTGTTGGCGTTGAACTATTGAATAGATTACCAATCACTTATTCTCCATAAGTTTTATATTCTTATTTGTTCTATTCTTTCTTTGCTCAGTAGAAAATGTCTTGGATGATTCTAAAGTCCTTCAGCAAGTTGACAAAAACTAATTCTAACTATGGGTGGTGGAATAGTTGTCATGATTGACTAGGTATATTAAATCTTCTCAATGTTCTTATTCACTTTCACCTTCTTTTCTTTGGTGAAATTCAACTACTTTTATGGTTGCATTTGCAACATGTTGTTGATGAAAATATGATTTCAAAATTTTAGGAAAAAGGTTTTCATTCAGGTTTTAAATGTCAAATAATATATCATAAACGACATGAAAATTTTATATGTGCTTTATGGAAATACGAAGGAAATGTGCTATTTGGATGCATAGCAAGAACTTGTATGCTTTATTTTGTAATCAATATTCAGTTTCCTATCGATTACTGATCAATTATTTTGAAGAAATTCAGAAACGTAGTTGGATTTGTAACTTCCATGTTTAGACTCCAATCACCTTTAAGAAGTAGATAAATTCACCTACTTGAATTTAATAAATCTTTGCCTTTTTTTCAGAAAGTGTGAAAAAACGAAGCGAATTTAATGATATTCGGTGCCCGAAAAATCGAAAATAAGAAAAATCACGAATTTCTGACGGAAAGCCTTGTCCGTAGCTAATTCGTAGGTAATTAGCTATGCATTTTTCTTATTTTCGATTTTTTGGGCACCGAACATCGTTGTTTTTTACACCTCTATTATACATGTATATCTATACTTTCACCAACTTATAACTATTAATATCGTTCATAAAGGCATGTGTACCTTTGGTATCCTTTACTCGTTTCATGGTTTAACATTGTAATTTCTATTAATACTTGTGATTTTTGATACACATACATATAGACACATACACATACACACATACATAAACAGATACATACACATACAAATACATATAAACATACACACTCAAATACATACACATACACACATATATATACTTACACACATTCAAATACATACACATACATACATACATATATATACACACACATAAATATACACATACACATACACATGAAAATACACACATACACATACATATGCATACACACACACAAACACACACACACACATATATATATATACACACACACACACATCCACAAATACATATACACACACATACACATACTACAGATACATAAACATACATACATACACATACATACACATACATACATATATACATAAATACATACATACACATACAATTGTACATATTTCCGCTTATTATCATCAATTTTCATTATTTATACATTAAACATAGATTATTTCACCTTATTGATATGTTAAACCTAGTTTTTTTTCGTTTAATCATTTGTGTGTTAAGCACATTCGTTACCATTATTATATATTATCATTATGTTTATAAATATTATTATTAGTATGATGTTTAATTGTTTGTGTCTTAAATATATAGAAAAAAAAAGCAATTCAAAAAAAAATTTAAGATGAATAATAATAATAATAATAATAATAATAATAATAATAATAATGAAAATTAAAATAAATCCATTGGTATTCTGTAGCTATTTTCCTCTGTCGGTAATTCATAGTTATTTTGTAGCTAATTACCTACGGATTTACTTATGTAGCTATTAATTACCTACGGAATGGCTACAGATTCATTTATGTTGCTATTTCGTAGCTATCTCGTTACTAAATTAGGGCATCTCATTCCGTAGGTATTCAGTAGGTAATTACCTACAGAAATTTTTCGTAGCTATTTTCTGTAGCAAAACACTTTTTTTCTAGTAGTGATAAAATACTAAGCATAAATTAGTTTGGGGCCCCAAGTTGTGATAAGGTCTGGGGACGTCTCCCGGCTTGCTAAAATGTCCCAAAAATAATGACATAAAGTTTTCATTTTTTTTATTAATAAATCGTTAAGACATATCATTTCCATAAAACCAAGGTAATCAAGATTTAGGAAAACATCATCGAATTAGAGTAAATCACATAATGTAGAAACATGTGGTGTGAGCTCTACAATCATTCCGAGCTCTTCCATTTGAAAACCAAAGTACTTGAAATATAAATTAAAAACCGTAAGCACAAAGCTTAGTGAGTTCCCCAAGATACCACATACCACACATAACTTATGACATAACGGGCCCCGCCCACTAAGATACGGGCCCTGCCCATACTCACATAACGGGCCCCACCCATTGAGATACGAACCCCGCCCATACTCACATAACCATATAATCATATAAATTCAAACACATGCGAAAATCATAAAGATAGTAGCATACTGCACAATCATTGGGCCCCACCCGCATAAAAATCATATATGTATAACTTGATACTAGCATACAAAATAACCATCAGGCCCCACCTAAGATACATACCAATACATACACATGAATGAGTCATACAGACAACTAACATAATAACCATAGGTCGGCATTGGTGCCTTCGACCTGCTAAACACAGTGAGGAGACATCGCGTTGCACTGCCGAAATGCAAAGAAAATCCATGGTTGGTAGATGACAGATCCCCGAACTATCAATATCAAAACAAGATCCAATCAACATTTGGGTCCCAACTCATAACCATAAGTCCAACAGTCCATTCTTGGGGTAAAAAGACCATTTTACCCTTCACCTAGTTTCACCCAAGACAAAAGCCCAAACTAAAAATCTAGAAGGCCCAAAACTAAATAATCACTCAAGGCCCATACTTGGCCCAATTTTCCAAATTAGGCCCCAAACATAACCCAATATAACCCATGGTCAACCTTGATCAAACTTATGGTCAAAGTTAAAGTCAACTGTCCATGTTGAGTAAACATGTCGTGTTCTTCCATCATTCGGATAATCTGGAAAACCCCAGCCAACATATCGTGTTGGCTTGCAACACGTCGTGTTTGCCCAAGTTTTCACAGCTTAATACATTAAGCCACTATCTTTGATTCCAAGAGCTCTAAAGCTCGGATCTAGACCAAAATGAGACTTAGAAGGGTAAAGTTTCCATCTTTACCCATAGGGATTACCAAAATGGGTCCAAACCCAACTAAAAAGACCCCAAAACATAGATCTGACTTCCTTGAGCTGGAAACCATGTAAAGTTGCCAACTTTACATTCATGCATATCTAGATGAAGCTCTTAAGCTTAAATGGACTTAATAATTGACTCAATCCATGCATGACACCATAAATCTTATAAAGCTTGCACCTTTATGCTCAAAGGGACCAAAACAAACTCAGATCTGGAATAACAAGCCCTTAAACGACTTCATACTCTACCCAACCCAAAAAAGGTATTAAAAGCACAACAAGGCACAAAATGAAGAGATCTAGACATCTAAAATCCAAGATACAAATTTGATACCTCAGAAAGCTTTCCCACAAGATGATGATTATGGATCCAAGGCCAATCCACCAATAAAGACAACTTCAAGATCTCCTTTTCCTACACAAAGCCCAAAAATGAGCACCAAAAGCTTCTTACTTGCTCAAAAACACCACCAAGATACTTAAGGATCGATTTTAGGGTTTTAGTGGCAATGGAGGTTGGTATGGAGACCAATCCTTGGGGCTTAAAGAGTTTATATAGGGTGCAACATCCTAAAATTAGGGTTTCCTTTCCAGCTTCCAACACGCCAGGTTTAGACACCAACACATCGTGTTAACCTTAATATGCAGGGCCGGCTCTATGTTGAACTTTTTTAAGCAAGAGCTTAGGGCCCCTAATTCTAAGGGGCCCCATAATATTCTTCAAAGTCCAAAAGTTTAGTCCATTAAAAAATCCAATCCGGTAACCACAAAATAAATGAAGCGGAAGAATAAATCAACGATCACTGCATTCATGAAACTAAAATGACATTGCATTCTTCTACAGATTTTGATTTTTATAACATATTCATCTTCCGAGTATAGCAAAGGCCAAAGGTCCCCAAATTTTTGGCTCACTTTGAGCCCCCAAAATGGGTGAGCCGCCCATGTTAATGTGAACCATATTTTTCCTTAACTAGACATGTCGTGTTGGTTCCTCCAACACGTTGTGTCCATTCCTCAAAAAGGGATTCATTCCTTATAGTTGCTCATCAAGATTTCAGGTGTTACACTTGCTAACCCTATATATATATATATATATATATATATATATATATATATATATATATATATATATATATATATATATATATATATATATATATGTATATATATATATATATATCAGTGTTGTAAAAATCGGTCTAGGCGACCAATTAATCGTGGATTAATCGCTAGGCAGTCTTCAACCGAATAGGATTAAGGCTAATCGGTCGATGTAATCGGTTTTGGTCAAAGGGGGTCAAAGTCTGAGCTAGGCGGGTCGTAATCGGTCCTAGGCGGCCTAATTGCCAAATTTTTAAATTTTTAAATTTTTAAATATTAAACCAATATTTTCAAATTTTTAAAAGTTCATAGTACTTCAATGTTCAACTAATATATAAAAAGAATTTAGAAAAAAAAAGTTAACTTTTTCTCCAAAATTTTCAAATTTTCTATGTTTTCAAATATACAAATACCCGAATTTACTTATTTTCTTAAGATATATTAATATTTGAATAACATTTTTTATTAATTGTATGATAAATTGTTGTGCTTGTTAAACTTATTATTAAACTTTTATGTTTATTTATTTATATTCTTACGATTAAAGTTAGATTTATAAATTTTTGAATAATTTTCTTAATAATTAATGGTCCCCGATTAATCTCCGCCTAGCCGATTAATCTCTAGACTCCAGTCCACCTACTAGCTAACATCTAACGTTTTCTACAACCTTGATATATCTATATACCTTAAAAAGCATTTACAAGATTTTGCTGAATTTTAAGAGGTACAATCTTTGAAGCATCATATACAACAACACTATGCAATTCTAGAAAAATCAGATCGGACAACCGTTGGAAAAATCAACCAAAAGAATCGGATGGTTTATTAGCTTATCTTCGACTTTTGACCAAATCCATTGTAATCCTATTTTCTCAGAGTTATCTATTTCCACTATTTGACTTAGTCCCTTTAAATCCCCAGAATTTCACCCATCTGCTTTATCAAGTTAACTGTCGGCACCTATATCAGCAACCTCACATCTTTCCTTTATATGTTGCGTGACTTACGTCTCACCACCATGGCTCAAATTGAGTGAATCATCCATTTTCTCAAGTTTACCAACACCACCCCTCCTCCTTCTCTCCACCTACCATCAACCTTCATCATGGCTTAATATTGGCTCCGACTTCTGTGAAACCATTCATCACCCTCTTTTCTCTATCATCGCTCCTTATCTCTAACCCTAACTAGCCGTCAGCCCACTCACCATCTCTAACTCCCTATCAATGCCACGATCTCACGCCATAATTTGACCACACACTCAACACCACTCAAGACCACGACACCATCGCTATCAGACCCACCAGAAAGCCTAACCTCTGCCTCTCTTGTATTTACCATAACGATCCTTCCTTCTGTCATTCTCAAACCTTTATCCCCATTATCAAGAGATCCTTATGTTTTTTTTTGTAGATCTGGAGACACAAGGTTGATGGAGTATAAAACAATTATGCCATCAACACTACCTCTGTAAGTCAGATAAACATCTTATTCTTTTTAAAATTGTTTGTATGTGATCATGATTAGATATTCTACCATATGGTTCTAATTTATCAACCCCTTTTTCTCTTGGATGGCACATATTCTAAATGGAATAGAATTTTGGTTGAATTGAAGAAGCTTGAATAAGAAACTCGCATCTTGGAGTTTTAATCTTTAATATATTTATGTTATCGTAACAAATTTCTATTTTTATTGGTTTTCTTTTGGATTTGGCATATGTATGGCTTAACTGAAGAAGCTTGAACAAGAAACATGAGCAACTGACAAGTGAGAAGAAGGATTTTGGGCCTGAAGTAGGGATGAAAGTGGGTCCAAACCCGGATCGGATGGACCCGGAACCGGTTCACGGGATTTTGTAGAACCGAAAACCAAACCGGTATATAGGAACTGGTTCCTGTTCGGTTCCGGGTAAAATGGGTCTAGAACCAGAAAACCCAGAAACATCAAAATGTGTAGGTTGGAACCGGATAAAGTGGGTTTAGAACCAGAAAAACCGGATTTTTTTTTGGTAATTACTTACTACTTAGTAGGTTGAACTTTGAAAATTTTCATATTGATATCCCGACTTTGGGGGATTGTAACTCATTGAATATGAAACAAAAATTAACAAAATTATAGTCAAAAATCATGTACAAACTCTAAAATACACTCTGGAAAAAATCTCATGTCAATCCAACTTTAAACGAATGTGATATGCATGTGTTAACATTTTCACATAATACAAAGTACAAAAACAAATAGTTGAAAAGTTGAAATTTTTCAGTTTTGATATCCCGACTTTGGAGGACTGTAAATCATTTAATGTTAAACCAAAAATAAAAAAATTATAGTCTAAAATCATGTATAAACTGTAAATTAAAAGTTGGAAAAAAAAACGTTTTGCAATCCGACTTCAAACGAATTAGACATGCATGTTTTAAAAGTTTCACAGAATACAAAAAAACTGAAAAATTAAAAACTTCCAGCTTTTATATATTGACTTTGGGGGACTGTAAGTCAATGAATATAAAACTAAAAATGGCAAATTTATAGTCTAAAATCATGTACAAACTCTAAACTACATGTTGGGAAAAACCGTATGTCAATTGGAGTTGAAACGAATGAGATATGCATCTTTTAAACGTTTCACAAAAAATCAGTTTCGGCCCTAAAAGTGGTTCCGGTTCCAAAAACCTATTCCGGTTTTTAGACCCAGTTTACCCAGACCCGATGGACCTAAACCCAGATTACCCGGAACCCGGATAAAGCCAACTTTTGAACCCAGAACTGGAATCGGTTCTATATATTATGGTTCTAACGGTTCCGGTTCTGGTCCGATTCCGGTTCCGGTACGGTTTTCCGGTTCTAAATCTCATCCCTAGCCTGAAGAGTCATTATCTCATTTAGTTGTTACCATACGTGAAATTTTACACTGCAAGGTATAGTTAACACTTAACAGGCTAACATTTTTCTTTGTTTCATATTCAATTTAAATCTTAATTCTTTGTTTGTGAGTCAGAATTCAGGTAATTGCAAGGTGGTAATAACACAAACCCTAGAATGTCTAATCTCCTTCTGACTTGAATCAAATTTTCATTTTTCTAATTTTTATAGGTTATATGACATCAAAGTTTCGATTACCTTTTGATTAACTCAGGTGACTGTTATTCATTTCAATTTTTCTCCTTTTAAAGTCTTTCAAGTATATGTATTTGGGAAAATTAATCAAGTGTATTGTTTTTTTATGATCTCAAGAATTATACTTGACTTTTCAGGTAACTAATAGTATCCAGGGGCTTTATGTTGAAACACACTAATAGAAACAGTGCTCAAGTAACAACAGGTCAACAGAAATAGTGCAAGTTGCATCACCTAAGATAGTTCAATGCTATTTTTGAGTATTTTCATCTAGGTAATAATAGAAACAAAACTTTTTTCTTAGATAGCGGATAAACATAAGAAATAACATTATACTTTCAACTTTTAATCTGATTTAGCTGTTCTTGACTTTGTCCTTTTTCTGTTCTTGGTTAGTTGGTTTTTAGTTTGGTAGAAGTTTGGTTCTTGGCTTCAGTTTGTGAGTTTGTATATTTTGATGGTAGAGGTAGACAACTCTATTATTTTTCATATGTTTTCATCTATAACAAATTATATGAATCAGGAATATGAAAAAGTCAAAGGAGAACTTCATGAATGACATTCAATTATCTTTATTATCATGGGTGGATGACATTGAGTTCTTGGTTAAGCCTTCCTCCTTTTTCATCAAAATCTTGACCATTTTACCCTTGGTGAGGCTTTGATGAAATTCACCCTTGTATTAACTCAAGAAGTGATAGTTACATCATACATACTTATAAAGCTAACATATTTTCTTGATCTCATGCATTTGAAACCCTTTTTTTTAACTTTCTCAAATCACATTCATTTGAAACCCCCTTTTTTAACTAATGCAACTTAAAAGTTTTCTTAATTATGATTTAACACTCAAAAGTTTTATAACTTATATTATGTTTAATTAGTATTTAGTGAAAAGTTTACTATAAAGAGGTCCATCTTTTGTGTCTTTTGTGTTATATAAAATCTTACATGTAAGAAGGATTTGAAGATATTGTAATTCAAAAGTTTTCATATATTTGAAGCATTCACAATCCAAATATGATGATTTGAAGAAATGTGTTATGTCATAATTTTTTTCTTTCAACCAAAACAAATGAAGATTTTTCTGTTCTTTCTTTATATTCAGTTTCTCATTTAATCTTTATATGTGATTTGTATGTATTACTCAATCTTGAATGTGACTCTCCAAACATCAATGTTTGCTTGGAATATCTTTCTGCTTCTTCTTTTTCAAGAAAAATATTTTGATTGCAGGTTAGTGAAGAATTGTCATCAAGTTTCTATGGTTGAATGGTGTTAAATGAAGAAAGAAAATTCATAAAATGGATATAGGTTATTTTGTTTGAGCAAAGTTGACGAATGTTAGTTTTTTCTTTTGATTTAAATGTATGTTTATGTAACATCTTTATTTATATATTCAACCACCCAATGCTCTTATTTATTTGATTGTAATTTTTCTATTTTGATTATATTTATTTTCTATTATTTTTTTGTTGGGTTATCCTACACAACATATTTAAAAGACAATATTTAAAAGATAACATAATTTTGAACATTTGATATGTAATTATGATAAACTTATCATGATATGTTCTTCATATGAAAGTAATTTATCTATATTACTACGACAAGAATTACATATAACATTTACGAAAATGTATATATTATATGTAATTTGTTTAACATGTATATGCACCTATGTATAATTTATAATTAAATATATTTATGTTTAATAATTGAAAGGATTAAAATGATGCATCCAAACCAATTATTTAGAAGAATATAATAATAATAATAATAATAATAATAATAATAATAATAATAATAATAATAATAATAATAATAATAATAATAATAATAAATATACATTTCCAAGTACCGCATTCATTTGAAACTCACACTATAATCAAGAGTTTTCTAATTTATGTATATTTATTAGTTACAACTCAAGAGTTTTTAACTTATGATTATTAATTAGTAATCACTAATAACTTTTTATTTTCCTTTCTTTTATAAGGTTGTAAAGTTTTGCTCATTAAAAACATTAATGTATTTAAAGAGATTTGTGATTTAAATATGAAGAATTAATATAAATGTTATAATAGATGTTTTAGTGTTTTTATGTTATTAAAAATTATAGTGTTTATTTTTCATATTTTTTATTATTCGTTGTAGATATATCTTTCTATATAAATGTTATAATAAATGTTTTTCTATTTTTATGTTACTAAAAGTTGCAGTTCATATTTTTGTTCATACTTTTTGTTACCCGTTATATTATCATTTATTTGATATATAATTTACACAATTTTAAACGGTTTATAAAATTATCGAATAATTATATATATCACAATGACTTCAAAATTAAACTATAATATTTAATAAAACTAATATGTTAACTATATGTTTGCTTTACTATTAACATTTTGTTTCAAAATAGAAATATTAAATAATAATTTGATAAAAGTTATTATTTTAACTATATAATTCTATTCTCGCGCAACGCGTAGAGATTCGCCTAGTTATATACATGTTGTGTGGAGACTTACTCTTTTTTTTTAATTAAATATTAACTATATTTCCCTTGGTGATGCTTTGTTGAAATTCAACTTTTATTTGTGCTACCTACTGTGTAATGCAGTGTGAATGAAAGACCACTTGGAGGAAAACTCCGGCAGTTTGTTAATATAATATTAATCTGCTTCATAGTTTATCTAATCTTGGTACGTTATTATTAATCATTTGGTTATTAATAATCAGGTGCTTAGGACATCTAGAAACCATTAGTGTGCAATTGTTTATACTTTACGATCCAAGCACTACACTTGAGGTAGGAGGTGGAATCCCCAACAATACATTACCTTTATTTTTTTATGTACACAATATAATTTAAAAAGTATATGAAATTGAGCCCTGTCCTTTCTTTTAAGGAAAATTGGCTTCATTTTTTATTTATTGGTTTAGAATAAAATAAGAGATCAATCATGCATAATATTGAAAAAAACAAAAATTTGTAATTGTTAATTTGACAACGTTGTCATTCCTTACTTAATAATATGTGGCACTTTCGAAGTTTCTATGGGACACAAACGGAGAGCATCCAGCTTATTAAATGTAACTATATCTTTGAACAAACAAACGAGTCAATGATATTAAATAAAAAAACTTAAAATTAATTATTTTTGGTGTTACTATCAGCTAAAATGCCACTCATATACGAGGGCTTTGATTATTTAACATACAGGTAGTTTTCTTAGAAGAAATATTATTCATATTCTATTTTGTCACAAAAAATAAATTTAATAGTTTATTGCTAATGAATAAAATGAATAGAGGCAAAACCAATCAAAAGAAAATAGTTTGTTGTTATCCAATTCAATCACCTTATTTTGTTTTATTGTCCTAGCCGGTTAACCAAATTTCTTACTATGTTTGTTTGTTGTAACTATTTTATGAAAGGCCTTTATCTCTTAAGGTAATAAAAGCTAGCAACATATAAATATAGTTTTTTAATGTATGTTGGATGTTTTATGTATCCGTAATGTGTTGGTTCAATGACATGTTTTTTAGTATTATATTTGCCAAAATGGACTATTTGACAAAATGAATTATACCAATACATACTCACTCATCCATCGTATCCCCACACAAAATGCCCTGCCATGTCAGATGTTTTATTTATCCGTCATGTGTTATTTCAAAATAACTATTCACCATCAAAAACTAATTATTGAAATAAATTATTCACATCTTTCGTTTACAGCGGGCGGATAACGGTTAGTATATATATATATATATATATATATATATATATATATATATATATATATATATATATATATATATATATATATATATATATATATATATATATATATATATATATAGGGTTAGGTTCATGTGAGACGGTCTAATTTTGTGAGACCGTGAGACACATTTTTTTATTTTTTTTAGTTAATTCAAGTTCCGAAAATAATATTTAAAAAAAGAATTCTTGGATTTTTCCATTTATTTTGCATTTTAAATTTATTTTTTAGAATATGTACAGTGTAATATTCTATTAGAATATTTCACGTATTTTTCAAAAAAAAATACGGGATTTTTTTTTTTTTTTTTTAGTTAATTCAAGTTCCGAAAATAATATTTAAAAAAAGAATTTTTAGATTTTCCATTTATTTTGCATTTTAAAATTATTTTTTAGAATATGTACAATGTAATATTCTATTATAATATTTCACGTATTTTTCAAAAAAAAAAAAAAAACGGGATTTTTTTATTTTTTTTTAGGTAGTTCAAGTTCCGAAAATAATTTTTAAAAAAAGAATTTTTGGATTTTTCCGTTTATTTTTCATTTTAAAATTCTTTTTAGATTTGGTCTCACGGTCTCACAAAATTAGAATGGTCTCAAATAAACCTGAATATATATATATATATATATATATATATATATATATATATATATATATATATATATATATATATATATATATATATTACAACTAATAAATATTAAATATCCATTTAAAAACAAAAAAGAAAAATATAGGGCAAGATGTGTATATAAAAGTTTAACATCATATTTGATGTAAAAGAAATAGTATAACATCGTATCACATATTTTGTTATTCTTAATGGTTGGGATGTCAAGCCCACCAAGCAAATTACATCATTTGATTGTCAAATAAACGTAATATAATGGTAAAAAGGGGTATCGATCCTCGGGGAAATGGTTGTATTCAATCACCAATGCAATTCAATAGAACTAGTGAAATTAAACTAACTAACTACAATTAAAATAAAAGGGGGGGGGGGGTGTTTGATTACTTGAAAACTAAAATACTTGAATAACTAAAAACCTTGCAATTAAGCAAGTTGATGAGATGCTCAAAGGTTGGGAATAATTGGTTAACTAAGGCAATTCAACACAATGAATATTTGTGTGTTTATAATTAGGATCTAATACAAAACTTATCCTTCATCCCAAATTGGTTATAGCAATCATGAAGCATGATATGCCAAGATTCCTCATAGGTAGTATGGAGGTTGGGGAAGCCCACAACACACCTTCTTAATTAAGATCAAGGGTCAATTGAAGCAATTAATCCCAAGAAATCAATTAGCCTTAAGAATGAAGGAATCCCCAATTCCTAGAGGATGTCAAATGCTTACACATCCATAAAGGAGATATGATTCATAAGCTAGAGATGATTTCTACCATCATAAAGCCCTTGTTCTAGATAAATTCAATGATCCAATGCAAAATCAATGAAATAAATCAACTATTGCTCAATCAAATACTAAGCTCATGATCAAAGTATCAAATAAGCATAAGAATTGCAAACTAGAATCATAAACATGGAATAAATTGATAATCAACATAAATCCTTCAAAACCCACAAACATTCATTGGTTTTCAGCCAAAGTCAACCAAATAAGAGTATTAGCCACTTATGGCAACAAAGTAACAAGAACAATAATCTAATTGCATAAAGAAACTACCTAAGATTTGGAAAGATCCAAAATCGCCTCTTGCAGGTCTCCAATGGTGGAAAATCGTGAATGAGCTTCTAGATCTGATCCCCAAGGGTTATGGCAAGCCAAATGACCAAAATGCCCAAACTGGGCAGTTGCGCGGGTACCCGCGCGACGAAAATTCCACCCGTGCAAATATTGTTGTAATGCTATTGGTCCACCAAGCCACTCCACCCTTCCACTACCAAAGATTCCTTTGGTCCCCCCTCCTTGTCCATGTAATTTGAAATGCACCAATCATCATTTAGCCACCAAATGGATGCTCCAAGCCCAAAATTTGAATTTTATGATCCATCTTCACAAGCCCAAATAATCTAAGCCAATAACTTTCAAAGCCCAATTCTTCCTCTTTGATTCCGCCAAGCCCAATAATGCCTCGGAAGCCCACTAAGCCCGTCTCCAATCAACCCGCAACCGCAACAAGCACCGGAAAACCTACAAAATATCTCATGCAACATAACAAGCACCCGATACGATCCATACTAAAGAAAAATAAATAAAATACAATGCATTAATGATAAAAAGATCTAAAAATCTAAAATAAACTAATAAAAATAAGGAAATAAAATAAGCTATCAAATCACCCCAAGCTTAAACCTAACTTGTCCTCAAGTTAGAAGAAGACTAAAAATGAGCTCGGGATGAACTATCTAAAAAGGAAAAAGAAAGATACCATAGAACTTGGTCAACATCAGTCAACATGGTCAGAATTAGTCATTCATGGACCCTACGCATCTTCAAAATGTTCCCCGCTTTAGAGCCATAAACCACATTCTCAACCACTTGATGGGCGAATAGATCACGGCTGGATGCGGTCGTGGTGTGCAAGACAAAGGAAACAGAGATGCGCCCAGTGGGGGCACTTTAAATCACCAATGTAGACCATAGTGCACGAAGGAAAGGCGCCTCTTCACACACTATGATTCCTACATTTGTCAGGCCAAAGTTTATAATAACGAAATAGGGTTTTGCAGCACGGCCTCTGGGCAAACATCCGGTTTCAGAGGCTTCTCCCTTGTACTATCCTTTACAGTCTACCGTCTCATCGTCGGGGCCTTTTCTCACCAAAAATCAAAAATAAAATAAAATAATAAAAACTCTACTTAACCTAAATCTAAACCTAACAACCTAAATCTTCAATCTTGAACTTCTGTTATTGGGTCTTCAATCACATTTGCTGCTTGACATCCAGTTTTTTGTTTTGTTTTTTTTTTTTTTTTTGCAAAATAGATATATAACATAAGTTTTGAACTTGGAATCTTGTTCTTCTTTTTGTGTTGCTCTTCTTCTTCATTTTTTTCTTCTTTGTTTTTGTTGCTTTTCTTGAATCATCTTTAATAGGCTCTTATTTTCTTCACTTTTTCAAATTTCTTCATTCTTTGTGTTGCTTCTTGCAAGGTCTAAGGATTTTCACCAAGTAACATAGGACTCCAATAGTGAAAATTGAGTGATAGATGGAGGCTAATATGAACACCTAATGATCATTGACAATGTGCCAAGATTAACTAAAAAGGGTGGGGAATGACTAAAAAATGGGTGTTACCGAAAAGACTTGGTCCCAAAAGATGTGAATTCGGGGACCCACTTCAAAGTTCATTAAGCACCTCAATGCAAGGTGTGATAAACAAAATCTATCTAACTATCTACTCTAGACCCCTAGAAAAATGATAACCTATCCTAAAAAGGCGGTGAGAATCTAACTAAACAAGGCTCGGACGAGACTCGGGAGTACTAAGGGGTACTCCCTCCAAAACCAAGATGCGAGTCTTCAATATCTTCAATGTCTTCAAAATACCTTACCGGGATAGTCTTTGCTCGCACACATTGGCATGACTAACCACATCCCTCCACGCCTAGACCCAATCAAGCTACTTGCATCTGACCCCCACACAAGCGGTCTCAAAATGGTCTGTGAGGCTCAAAACGTGCCCCATTCATCAAATATAAGGAATTCAATATCAAGACCCAGGACCAATCTATGATTCAATACTTATGACTCGACGCTATGGTACCTGTAGGGATGAGAAGACAAGAGAGAACAAAAATGCATGAACTTAAATTAGAATGCATCTAAAAAGTATGAAAATTAGAAAAGAAAGAAAGAAAATATGCAATATTTTTGAATTTTTTATGCGATATTTATGAATACCCTAAATGACTAACTCTAAATGCAACTATATACAACCTAAATTCAATACAAATAAAAGATTAGATTACCTCACCCCAAGCTTAAAATTAAGCATTGTTCTCAATGCTTAGGATGAGAGTAAGGAAGGATCATACCGGGATCAAGATAGAGGAGGCCCGCGAGGATGATATGGAAGCAACACATGGATCGCATAATGATGCTTGGATGGAGTTCTTGGCCGCCTAAATACACATGGATGAAATCTTGGTCGCGCAAAGGACGCATATGAAATGGCTCGAAACTTTCTTATGAAATGACATATTTGCGCGTGTACCCTCGCAAACTTTACGCGGGTGGGGGGTAGCCGCGCGCACATGTCAGAATACATCCCATGTTGGGGTAATTTGGAACTCGGAATCTGCACAGCTGGGGGCCGGTCGTGCAACGGCTGCGTGGGTTCCCGCGCACAGCAATCAGAGAGCACCCCATGTTGGTGTAATTTGGAACTCGGGACCTGCGCGGTTGGGGTCGGTCGCGCAAAGTCTGCTCGGGCACCCGCGCGAAAGTCAAATTTTTGGAATTTTTCAAACTTCACCAAAATCACTGGAAGACTTCTATATGCTTATTTTTAGGCCAACTTTAAGTTTAGAAACACCCAAAACTTCAAGCGGAGATTATTTATTCACAATGCATTTATTTAACGTCTTTGCCAAGACATAGCCCCGCTTCTGTCAACCATCGTAAATCGGTGTTTCCATTGTTACGTTATCGAATTCTCCCGTGTCAAAGCCTTCATAAAATAGTTTCAAACGGTGCCCATTCACTTTGAAGATTTGGTTTGTTTCCAAACTCTTGATTTCAACCACACTAGGATCAAACACTTTTATAACAATAAAAGGTCCATGCCATCGAGATCGTAATTTTCTTGGGAATAACTTTAAGCGTGAATGATAAAGAAGAACTTTTTGACCCGGAATAAAGTGTTTTTGGGTGATGTGCTTGTCATGAAATGCCTTTTTCTTCTCTTTGCACCTTTTGAACCTTTTAATTATCTTGGTCTTAACCACTTCCATCATTGGAGGCTCTAATCTTCTTTGAGGTTCTCTCTTAGGATTACAATCATCTTCCATGATTATCTTGTCTGTGCATACATTAGGGCTTATCCTGTTTATTGGCTCAATCACATCAACCCGATACAATGGAGAAATGTTACTAGGGTACCTCATTCCTTCAAAGATGTTGAAGTGAATGGTTTCTCCATCAAAATCCATAGTTATCTTTCCTTTATGGACATCAATGATTGTGTGAGCGGTATGCATGAAAGGTCTTCCAAGGAGGATCATAGATGATTTGGAAAGAGTCTTCTCTTCAAGATCAATGACATAAAAATCCGCCGGAAAAACAAGTTGATTAACTTGTACTAACACATCCTCCAACACTCCTCTTGGAGACAGACTTGACTTGTCTGCTAATTGAATGATTACTCCAGTTTCTTCCAAAGGTCCAACATTGAGAGATTGAAAAACCGAATATGGCATCAAATTGATCGAGGCTCCAAGATCTAACATAGCACTTTCGACATGCAAATCACCAATGGTACAAGGGATAGCAAATATTCTCGGATCCTTGCATTTGGGAGGTAACTTATTTTGGATAATCGCAGACACATTTGCATTGACTTGAATCTTTTCATTTGCCTTGAATTTTCTCTTCTTGGTGCATAAATCCTTGAGGAATTTTGCATAACTTGGAATTTGCTTAATAGCATTCAGTAGTGGAATGTTGATTTGGACCTTGCGAAAAGTTTCAAATAATTCATTTTCTACCTCTATCTTCTTGGAAAAGGCCAACCGGGAAGGGAAGGGAGGTGGTATGACCAATGGTTTGATGGGTTTGTTGGAAGAGTCGGGTTGATCAACGTTTGGCACAACCGGTTCCTTTGGGGGAGCTACAACTTTTGAAGGTTCAACCATGATGACTTCATCTTCTTCTTCTCTTGAAACTCTTTTAGGGTTGCTTTCTCCAAGTGTTTTCCCACTTCTCAAAGTTATTGCATTCACATTGGGGTTCTTCTCGGTTTGAGATGGAAGTTTTCCCCTTTGTTCCATCTTCTTGAGAGCGGTGGCCAAGTCTTCGATTTGTGCTTGAATGTTTGAGAAGGTATTCTTGGTCTCTTATTGAAACTGGCTTTGGCTTTGAGCAAGAGAAGTAACGAGTTCTTGAAGGCTCATTTGATGGTTACCACTTGATTGGCCTTGTTGTGGAGGTTGTTGGTAATTTGGAGAGTTATAAGAAGTTTGTGGAGATGTAGGTTTTTGAGAGGGGTATTGTGGATGTTGAGGTCTCATCAAAAGATTTGGTGGATTTTGCTTTGGTGGATAAGAGTTGTTTTGGTTATTCCTCCAATTTGGATTGAAATTGTTTTGAAATCCCATGGGTCTTGGTTGATCTTGATATCCGCCCATTACATTCACATCTTCCGGTTCACTTCCAATTGTGGGACACTTATCCGTATAATGACCCGTCATTGCACAAATACCACATACCATCAATTGTTGACCACTTCCCACCAGCATTTAACTTAACACATTAGTCAAATCCAAGAGCTTTGATTCCAAATGTTGAGTGTTGCTAACTTCACCAACCACTTGTGTAGAAATTCTCTTCATGTCATTTCGAGTCCCAAAATTCCTTTGATTTTGAGAAATGGTACCAAAAAGTAATTGGATCTCGTGAGGGGTTTTGTTGAAGATGTCACCACCACTTGAAGCATCAATCATCCTCCGATTTTTTTCATTCATACCCTCATAAAATTGTTGAAGAAGTAGTTGTTCGGGTATATTGTGTTGAGGACAACTTGTACACAAATTATTGAAGAGCTCCCAAAAATCATGAAATGTTTCATTTTCCCCTTGACGAATCCCCAAAATGTCACTTCGTTGGCTTGATATCCGGGAGGTAGGATAGAATTTGCTATTGAAGGCCTTGAGTAACTCTTCCCATGTGTGAATAGATCCCGGTGGTAAGTTGAATAACCACTCTCTAGCTTTGTCTTCCAAGGTGAGCGGGAATGCGGTTAACTTGAAATCATCCAATGTCACATTGTCGGGCAACATGCTAACACGTATCATATGAAAGGACTTCAAATGCTTTTGAGGATCTTCTCTATCCAACCCATGGAACTTGGTAAGTTGATGGATGAAACTTGACTTCAATTCAATCCCTCGGCGGTTTGCGGTATAACGATAGCAAGAGGTGTATGAGTAACATCTGTTTCCATCGTTTGTCTAAGTGTCAACTCTTGAGGAGGATTGGGTGGATTGGGGTTATTGGGATATTGTTGCAAGTAATTGGGTGGTTGTTGGTAAGGTGGATATGGTTATTGTTGAGGATTGTAGATTGGTGGTGGATAAGGTTGGTAGTTAGGGTATTGGTTGTAAGGAGGTTGTTGTTGAGGGTACATTGGGTTTTGCTACATTGGAGGGGGTTGATAATTGGGTTGATTTGGGTAATGTACTTGTTGAACTGGAAAAGCATTGTTTTGAGGTTGGTTGTTTTGGTGGAAGTGTTGGTTTTGTAGTTGTGATGGTGGTTGATAATTGGGTTGGTTTTGAGGAGGGGCTTGATTCCAAGGTGGCATATCAATGAGAGGTTCTTGTGGTTGTTGTCTTGGTTGATGGGGTGGGGTATTGACATCTTGATTGATTGGGTTTGCGTTGGGATTATGAGGTGGAGTGTGATTCATGGCTATGTGGTTTTCAAATGGAATGTCTTCAAAGGAATGACCAACAATTGGAGAACTCGGTTCGGTGTCGGTATCACTTGAAGTATGAACTTGATCTTCTATGTTGATTAGTGGAGAAGAGGAAGAAGCTTGAACTAGTTGTTGTTGCTTTGCTTGTTTGGCTAACTTTTTCAACCTTTTTGCTTCTCTTTCAATTTCCGGATTGTAGAGTAGTTCACCGGTTCTTGTAGACCTAGGCATAAACAATCAAATAACAAAAAACCAATTTCCCCGGCAACGGCGCCAAAACTTGGTTGGGATGTCAAGCCCACCAAGCAAATTACACCCTTTGATTGCTAAATAAACGTAATATAATGGTAAAAAGGGGTATCGATCCTCGGGGAAATGGTTGTATTCAATCACCAATGCAATTCAATAGAACTAGTGAAATTAAACTAACTAACTACAATTAAAATAAAAGGGGGGGGGGGTGTTTGATTACTTGAAAACTAAAATACTTGAATAACTAAAAACCTTGCAATTAAGCAAGTTGATGAGATGCTCAAAGGTTGGGAATAATTGGTTAACTAAGGCAATTCAACACAATGAATATTTGTGTGTTTATAATTAGGATCTAATACAAAGCTTATCCTTCATCCCAAATTGGTTATAGCAATCATGAAGCATGATATGCCAAGATTCCTCATAGGTAGTATGGAGGTTGGGGAAGCCCACAACACACCTTCTTAATTAAGATCAAGGGTCAATTGAAGCAATTAATCCCAAGAAATCAATTAGCCTTAAGAATGAAGGAATCCCCAATTCCTAGAGGATGTCAAATGCTTACACATCCATAAAGGAGATATGATTCATAAGCTAGAGATGATTTCTACCATCATAAAGCCCTTGTTCTAGATAAATTCAATGATCCAATGCAAAATCAATGAAATAAATCAACTATTGCTCAATCAAATACTAAGCTCATGATCAAAGTATCAAATAAGCATAAGAATTGCAAACTAGAATCATAAACATGGAATAAATTGATAATCAACATAAATCCTTCAAAACCCACAAACATTCATTGGTTTTCAGCCAAAGTCAACCAAATAAGAGTATTAGCCACTCATGGCAACAAAGTAACAAGGACAATAATCTAATTGCATAAAGAAACTACCTAAGATTTGGAAAGATAAAGGAAATGGTTTCTAGCTCCCAAAATCGCCTCTTGCAGGTCTCCAATGGTGGAAAATCGTGAATGAGCTTCTAGATCTGATCCCCAAGGGTTATGGCAAGCCAAATGACCAAAATGCCAAACTGAGCAGTTGCGCGGGTACCCGCGTGACGAAAATTCCACCCGTGCAAATGTTGCTGTAATGCTATTGGTCCACCAAGCCACTCCACCCTTCCACTACCAAATATTCCTTTGGGTCCCCCCTCCTTGTCCATGTAATTTGAAATGCACCAATCATCATTTAGCCACCAAATGGATGCTCCAAGCCCAAAATTTGAATTTTATGATCCATCTTCACAAGCCCAAATAATCTAAGCCAATAACTTTCAAAGCCCAATTCTTCCTCTTTGATTCCGCCAAGCCTAATAATGCCTCGGGAGCCCACTAAGCCCGTCTCCAATCAACCCGCAACCGCAACAAGCACCGAAAAACCTACAAAATATCTCATGCAACATAACAAGCACCCGATACGATCCATACTAAAGAAAAATAAATAAAATACAATGCATTAATGATAAAAAGATCTAAAAATCTAAAATAAACTAATAAAAATAAGGAAATAAAATAAGCTATCACTTAAATATTAAAAGGCTAAAGAAATAATGTATTTGACGTCAATTTACACAATGCAAACACTGATGTTGGTTTATTAAAAATTTAGAAAAATGGTTGCTTATTAAAAAATTTATGAAAATAGTTATGCACAGGTGAATGATTATATAACAAATTTGTACACAAGATTTTGATTATTAAGTTGATCCCAATCATTGCAATTCCATACATTTACAAAAGCAAAAATAAAACTGACAATGACTAACTCCAGTTCCTTATTGCAATAATGACGAGGAAATGGCTAGGGATCCTCACAATATTGTAGGTGCATAAACTGTAAGCTTTTATTGTTGTTCAAAATTTCACCTCCTTCATTCTATGTGATTTATGTATTGGTTAATCGTCTTAAAAATTTTATAATTTGAAGAAATCACAGTGTCTATATTTTCAAAATTTTATGCTACTTTGATGTATTGCTTTCCCATGTCTTTAGGTTGTTATTCATCGAAGAGCGTGGAATTTCACATTATACTGTTGATCCCAAATTCAAGAAAGCATCGCTAGACACCAAGGGTATTCAAAGCATTATCCAAAATTACATTGTTCTGTACCATTTACTCCGGTGCCTGCTCCAACGATCTTATTGACAAACACTTCTTACAAAGATCAAGTATTTGGAATTTTAGTCTACTAGAATTATGTTTAAATTTTACTCTTTTTTATTAATTAACTTGGTTGAATAAATTGGTATGAGATTGACTTATTGAGTGCATAAATTGGTAAGTTGGTAAATAGTATAACTTCTTTTGTTAGTAAAAGGTAATTTCCCAATCGAGTAGTTTCAAAATTGTCGTCCATTTTTGTTGTGCAAGTAATAAAATAATATGTTGCTGCCATTTGAACTTCTACGTAACATAGGTATTCAATCAAACAAGTAAAGTAAAAAAAAAAGACCTAAATGCTAGAAATAACAAGTTACTTTTTAAGTAAGATGAACCTAAATATTAAAAATAACAATATAGTTTCTTTAAAGCTATTTTTTAATGTAGGATGGACCTAAATATTAAAAGTAACAATATATTTTCTTTAAAAGTAAATATACTTTCTTTAAAGCTATTTTTTAATGTAGGATGGACCTATATATTAAAAATAACAATATATATATATATTTTTTTTACAGCTAGTCATGTTGGTGTTATAAGTTCATTCTGATCTGCCAAGCTTTTTTTACCAGGTTTTTTTTATAGTTGGTAGAATAAGGGACAATTTTTTGTCGAAAGGTACAATGGTTAGGCGCTAATTTTGTAATAACTTTTGTTAACAGATGTACCTACAGAATTGGGACATACACATGACCTTTTTTGTAATTTACTCTCTAATATAAAATTTTAAAGTATCAAGAGTCTGTTAACAAAATCCCAGACCATACTCTTTACATTTCGATCCTTAATTACACCACATTTAATGCTAGTGTTCTAACCCAGCGGTATCCGGTGTTGCCCTTTCTCCTTGAGGTCGAGAGTTCAAGTCCGTGAGTAGAGGTGGCAAAAATTGACACGACACGAAACCCGACACAAAATAAACGGGTTTGGATAAGATATTTCAACTCGTTTAAATAAACGGGTTGATACGACACGACACGAAAATTAAATAGGTAAGGTTAAGGTTGAGAATTTCAACTCGAATATGACTCGAAAATGACCCGTTTATTTATATGCACGTTTTTTGAATCATTTAAATAATCTAGAAAGATACAAAACCAAAACCATAAGCAAAAGAAAACCTTCGAATTGAATTGTTTTGTAATGTTGAAATGACTTAGCCGTCTAGGTCAAGACTTCATTTCAGTTTTTCCATTCTCTCCCAAACTACCCAGTCTCTTTCACCACTCTCACATCCTCATGGCCTTGTCATCCGCCTCCCCAACTCTTACTCTTTTAGTTTTGTCATCTGAACCTGCTATGACTTCATCTATTCTACCTTCAAATTATTAGTTTTTCTTTCCGCCTACCTAACTCCTACTCTTTCAACATGCTCAATCTTTTAACCTCGCATGACACGACATATTTCAAGGTATAGCCCTAACTCGAAACCCGACACGAACTCGACACGAAAATAAACGGGTTGACACGACACGACACGTTAATTAAATGGATCGGGTTAGGATCATGCACTTTCAACCCGTTTAGTGTTTCGACACGACATGAACCCGACACGACACTACACGATTGCCACCTCTACCCCTGAGGGACATAGGTGGTGATTTAGGAGTAATGTAGCATAATAGAATTTGCCTTTCCAAAAAAAAAAATATTCTAAATATACGTGATATGTTAAGCTAAAATTAATTATTCTAAATATACGTGATATGTTAAGCTAAATTGGGAGTCGAATCTTTTAAGTAAGCTCAACTGAAATAATAAAGTTAAACAAACGAAAACATAAATTTTGAAAAGTAGAGGGTAGTTCATAAAATTCAAAGGCAAAACATAATTATCATATTTCTTTATCTATACCAAATCAATAATAGCGACCTGGTAGTTTAGCATATGTTGTTAAAAACAAAATTCTATATATACCATTCATAATTATATGGTTAATTAAATATGTTTGAAACACACCAAAACGAAAACTAGAAGATGTAATAGTTAAACAAATGACCCATGCCGGAGATGATCGTTAAAGCCACTTTAGTTTGAACTGGAGGTAGACATGAGGTGCCGACCCGTCGAGAAAGTTTGTGTGAGAATTTAGGGTTTTCCATTCTTGGTGAGGATCCAATCTTATTTGAACATGTTTGAGGTAATGAGGCCAATACGCGGTTCTGGTCTTCTTCTTCTTCTCCAAGAACTCCCTGAGCATGAGTCTGCAAAAGTGATTGTTGTGGCTGTTGTGCATGTCTGGGTTTGCTAATACGTGCTCGGGATGGCAAATCTCAAAGAATGCATCAAAAAATAGAGGACATTCCCACAGGCATTCATCCCCTATCGTTTTAAATGACAGTTGTGGCATGTTTCTGGCAGGAGGAAGCAGAAGCCTTTTTCTTAGATCATTGATGTTGATGTCCCATGACAGCTTAGAAGTAATTGGCAGTTGCTATATGAAGGTAGCAGATGTGTGATAACGTGAGTGCTTCCCTCATCTTAAGAAAAAAGTTAGCATTAACAGCTGGGAGATTTATGTGTGAGAGTGAAGGTGTGATTTGGTCGAGAGACGAGACTGGAAATACGAGACTAAGCAATGTGTAACCAGAGAACTCGAAAAAAAGTAAGTTTGGAGCATAAATGATGGGGATGTCAAGCTCACCAAGCAAATTACACCCTTTAATTGCTAAATAAAAGTAATATAATGGTAAAAAGGGGTATCGATCCTCGGGGAAATGGTTGTATTTAATCACCAATGCAATTCAATAGAACTAGTGAAATTAAACTAACTAACTACAATTAAAATAAAAGGGGGGTGTTTGATTACTTGAAAACTAAAATACTTGAATAACTAAAAACCTTGTAATTAAGCAAGTTGATGAGATGCTCAAAGATTGTGAATAATTGGTTAACTAAGGCAATTCAACACAATGAACATTTGTGTGTTTATCATTAGGATCTAATACAAAGCTTATCCTTCATCCCAAATTGGTTATAGCAATCATGAAGCATGATATGCCAAGATTCCTCATAGGTAGTATGGAGGTTGGGGAAGCCCACAACATACCTTCTTAATTAAGATCAAGGGTCAATTGAAGCAATTAATCCCAAGAAATCAATTAGCCTTAAGAATGAAGGAATCCCCAATTCCTAGAGGATGTCAAATGCTTACACATCCATAAAGGAGATATGATTCATAAGCTAGAGATGATTTCTACCATCATAAAGCCTTTGTTCTAGATAAATTCAATGATCCAATGCAAAATCAATGAAATAAATCAACTATTGCTCAATCAAATACTAAGCTCATGATCAAAGTATCAAATAAGCATAAGAATTGCAAACTAGAATCATAAACATGGAATAAATTAATAATCAACATAAATCCTTCAAAACCCACAAACATTCATTGGTTTTCAGCCAAAGTCAACCAAATAAGAGTATTAGCCACTCATGGCAACAAAGTAACAAGAACAATAATCTAATTGCATAAAGAAACTACCTAAGATTTGGAAAGATGAAAGGAAATGGTTTCTAGCTCCCAAAATCGCCTCTTGCAGGTCTCCAATGGTGGAAAATCGTGAATGAGCTTCTAGATCTGATCCCCAAGGGTTATGGCAAGCCAAATGACCAAAATGCCCAAACTGGGCAGTTGTGCGGGTACCCGCGCGACGAAAATTACACTCGTGCAAATGTTGTTGTAATGCTATTGGTCCACCAAGCCACTCCACCCTTCCACTACCAAAGATTCCTTTGGTCCCCCCTCCTTGTCTATGTAATTTAAAATGCATCAATCATCATTTAGCCACCAAATGGATGCTCCAAGCCCAAATTTTGAATTTTATGATCCATCTTCACAAACCCAAATAATCTAAGCTAATAACTTTCAAAGCCCAATTCTTCCTCTTTGATTCCGCCAAGCCCAATAATGCCTCGGGAGCCCACTAAGTCCGTCTCCAATCAACCCGCAACCGCAACAAGCACCGAAAAACCTACAAAATATCTCATGCAACATAACAAGCACCCGATACGATCCATACTAAAGAAAAATAAATAAAATAAAATGCATTAATGATAAAAAGATCTAAAAATCTAAAATAAACTAATAAAAATAAGGAAATAAAATAAATAAAATAAAATAAAATTCACATGTAGATCACAAGTGAATCACATAAGAATTACATGTGATTCACATGTAAATAACATGTAACTCACATGTAAATCACATGTAATTCACATTAGAATCACATGTAAAACTTATATGATATATGCATGTGTATTTTTGTGAGTGTTCTTGCATTAATCAAATTTTTTTAATTTTCTTATAGATTTTGAAGAATTTGTAGAAAAGATTGAAGAGATGAAAAGTGATAAATTGAAGAAAATATGAAAATCTTAATATGACGAAATGATAACATTGTGAATCTTCATAGCATTTTTATTTTTTATGTTTTATTTTTTATAGAATAAAATACTGGTACTATTATGTTTATAGATTGATTAATAAAAATGAGATTTTTTATGATTTAGTTACGAATATTATAATATAAGAAATATGCATGTATTTATTTGAAAAACATATGAATATATGCACCTAAAATGTTGAATTTTTTTGTTAAAAAAATTAGAGTTTTTTTTTTGAATATCCTATTTTTTTAAATAAATTTACTGATTTTTAAAAAATATATATATTTTTAAAAAAATATACCTTTATTAAAAAAATTGCAGTTTTTTTTTTTTTTAAGTTGCAGTTTTTTTTTTTTTTTTTAAATTGCAGTATTTAAAAAAAATGTAGTTTTTTTGAAAAAATTATAGTTTTTTTTTTAAATTATTGTTTTATTAAAAAAATTGTTGTTTTTTAAATGCATTTTTTTCCAAAAAAATTGCAGTTTTAAAAAAAAAATCAAAATTTTTAAAAATTTATGCTTTCCAAAAAAGTTTAAAAAATCTACAGTTTAAAAAAAATGAAAATTATTTTTTTATATAAAAATCCAAAATTTTGTTTTATAATGTTAATTTGAGATATTTTTATTAATATTTTCAATAATACAAAAAATTAAGTGGGATTGGTATGATTACGATCATGCCCTTAATGATTTGATTTTGATCCAACGCTCCACCTTTAGTTCTTAGGTTCTCGGGAAACTATGAGTTCTCAACCGATCTCAACCCTATATATATATATATATATATATATATATATATATATATATATATATATATATATATATATATATATATATATATATATATATATATATTGTCACACCCCAAAACCGGAATGGCGGAAACGTTCTGGGGTGGATGACGTCATGTCAAATATCACAACAAATGCATTATAGTAATCAAAGTACAACAAAACATTGCATTAATAGTAATAGTTTTACAAGGTTGCATTACAACAATTTAAAGTAATACAAGTAATATAATAAATACAACATGGTACAAAGCTATCTTCATCAACAGCTCCGGGGATGCACCTGTCTAATGCTAACCTGAGAATACAAGTTATTTGAAAAGCGAGTATCAGCATTTTTACAAATGCTGGTGGGTTCATAAGCATTTAGTGACATTTCATTCAAATAACTTAATAAAGTGATAGTTTAAGAGATTTCAGTGTATTAGAGTTCCTTCCAGAAAATCCTATATTTTCTTTAATAAAAGCAGCCTTCTACCAAGACTGGTCAGTGTAATGTGGTAAGAAGAAGTTTCCCTTAATTGCTAATAATATCAAAATACTGAATTTGATTATTAAAGAAAGCAGAGGCATCAGGGAATAACATATGCCTTAGCAGTGAGGACTGCTGACTAAGGCAAAAGAGTCATAGACTCCAGGAAAGTATCGAACTAACGACACGCCTGGTTTAGTCTAACAAATGGAGAAACAGACCCCCGAAGGTACCAAATGAAAGGTACAACTGGTAAGGTCTAAAACAGTGAACGCAGACCGAAGACGATACCAAATGGAAGGTACATCCTGCAAGGTCATAACAATGAAGACAGACCGCAGACGTTACCAAATGAAAGGTACATCTTGTAAGGTCAAACAAAGATAACAGACCCCAGACGGTATCAAATGAAAGATACATCTTGTAAGGTCAAACAGAGATAACAGACCCCAGACGGTATCAAATGAAAGATACATCTTGTAAGGTCAAACAAAGATAACAGGCCCCAGACGGTATCAAATGAAAGATACATCTTGTAAGGTCAAACAGTGTGACTCTGAAAAACAGTGATATCAGCATATAGTGTAAATCGCTGACGAAATACCGTTACCTTAAAGCCATGAATTATAAGGCAACCCAGGATACTCGTAACCATACTGACTAGAGTACTAGACGCCCTACAAGCATCTATATAATGTGACATTTGTCACCCCTTGGCTTGGTAGGCCGTGGACTGTAGCTAGCAGTCAGGGTGCAGGGTTGTCAATCCCGTATAGGCCTATACACACAATGTCCACTCTCCCTACAGGAGACTCTGGTTACCAACTAGACGACGGAGAAGGCCGCGTCCCGAAGATGCATCCCAAATAGAGGATAGTGTGTTACTAGGAGGGAGTGGGTTTCTTATGTAAGTGTAGACTAGAGGTATAGATTCTTAACTGAATTGACTGAAGAAACTCGTATATCTATGCTCGTATACATAATATATAACTAATGAATCGAACGAACTTCAGATGGACATCCGATCCCACCAGACCACATCTCAACGAAGAAAAGGAAATAGGGCGGACAAGCCTTCCTAAGTCCTTCAATCATTATTTATATGCATCTATACAAGCATAAACATACATCTAACTACGCTTGAGTGTGTATCATACAGTGAAGTATAAGTGTACAGTGGAACATCTGAGTCGTGAAGTATAAGTGTACAGTGGAACATCTGAGTCGTGAAGTATAAGTGTACAGTGGAACATCTGAGTCGTGAAGTATAAGAGTACAGTGGAACATCTGAGTCGTGAAGTATAAGAGTACAGTGGAACATCCGAGTCGTGAAGTATACGTGTACAGTGTGGGATAATCGAACCATGAAGTATAAGCGTACCAAGTATAAGTGTATCACGAAGCCGAAACGACAATAAGTGATGTAAGAACATCTATCAAGTATAAGTGGAGTAAAGTCGTTATCATGTATAAGTGAAGGAGAAATCGTATCACTAAGTAAGAGCGTGAATAAGTATAAGCGTCATCAAGTATAAGCGACTATAGGTATAAGTGAAAGTGTTACCGAGTCAGAGTATAAAATAAGTATAAGTGAAGCAGCAGTGTTTAACAAGTAAAAGTATACGTCAAAAAGGGAAATCTTTAATGAAAAGCCTTTATGTACAGAGAAAATCACAAATTGTATTCCTTTGTAAAATACGTTTAAAACCTTAGAGGATCTTTCATAAACCAATTTAGGATTAATTTGAATAAATCAGTATAAGTAAAAGTTATGAAACAGGTAAAAGTCATTTTAGTGTCCTACTCGGTAAAACAGTGTAAAAGTGGTAAAATCTTGTGCATGCGGGTTATCAATCATATGCGATTGACATGATAACTGGCATGTTTAACTTGTATTCCCCCCTATAAAACATTTAAAAGCATTTAAAAGGTTCATTCAGGGGTATGAACTCACCTGGTGTAAGTAGGTCTGACGAAAGTGCCGATTGGGCGTTCGGGGTCACGCAAGGACTTGAACACCCACAAGGACCTATTTTAACATATGGTAACATATGTTCACATACAATTAGCATATAATATACTAATTAAACAATTATACACACTCAAAGGAGTGGAAAACACTTTTGGTTGAGTGTTTGGGGTCCCGGGTAGCGTTTACGGGTGCTAAGGGTCTCTTATCAGTTGTGGGACTTTGCTATACTCACCTATCAAGTGTGTAAATGGATTTAAAACACCAACATGGACCAAACAAGGAGTTTACGGCCCAACCTAAGGGAGTTTACGGCCGTAAACTCCCAAGGTCCTATTCTTGGGTGTTTGATGCTTCTATCTTGTTCATAGAATTATTCCAAGCACTTTTCCTAAAAGGTATGTGTGGGTTTGAGGCCTCTAAGGGTACTAAACAAGAGTTTACGGCCTAGGAACTCTCCCAAGGGAGTTTACGGCCGTAAACTCTCAACCTTTGAGTTTAGTGAAGTTTTAAGCCCCTATTGCCTTCCTGGAATTTTCTTATGAAGTTTGATGCTATTTTGGGTGATTAAAACCAACATTTGAGGGGGTTTTGGGGAGTTTACGGCCTAGATATATGCTTGGGCCGTAAACTCCAAGAAATCCCTCATTTTCCTTGTGTTTAAGCCCTTAAATCCTTTCTAGCATTTTATAGAAATAGTCTAAGGCCATTTGGGGAATAAAAACCAACATTTTGGGCATGTTTGGGGAGTTTACAGCCTAAGCTTGTGCTTGGGCCGTAAACTCTCTTTTGTCCCCCAAATCATTGTGTTTTGATGTTTAAACACTCCTAGGCAATCCCCTTAATTTATTTCCAAGCCTATAGGGACAAGTTTGGGTCATTTTGGCCTCTTTTTGGGTGTTTACGGCCTAAGGAGGTTCTTAGGCCGTAAACTCCTTTTTCATTGCTTCCAAGTCCGATTTTTGGGCTATAAACTCAATTCAATATGTTTAGAATAAGCTAGGGTAAGCGGACTTACAATTTGGAAGCGTTTGGTTGCGGATTCGGGGCGAAAACGGGTCTAGAGAGAGAGTATAGAGAGAGAGTGTAAAAAGTCTCCAATAGACTCCACTCACCCTTATATAGGGTTTTGAGTCGGGGCACAGTGGAATTCTACCCGATACTGCCGTTAAACGGGGCTTTTGGTCGCACCCGATTTAGTGGTCGTAATAATAAAACTTGACATTTTCCAAATGAATGAAAATGTGTGTCCTGTGTTTTATTTCCTTTTTCACGACTTAACGACATGAAAACATACACAATTGAAATGTTTATCAAATTTGATGGCTTCTTATTAACGGAACTTTTGAACAGTGGAAAATTCCGTTAACGGTAACAGAGAAATGTAACGGGACAACTTGGGTTGTCACATCATCCCCCCGTTAGAGGGAATTTCGTCCCGAAATTCAAATCTAGGCAAGGAAGTAGGTATGAATGGCCAAGTAGAGGTAAGAGAGTACTTCCTATGTGGTTGTCCTTGCATCCCCAAGTGATCTCTGGTATGTGTTTGTCATTTCAACAGACTCTCGCGTACGGGATGCGGATTCCTTCTCGTGTAGCTAGTGGGTTCCAACTGGTGTATCTACAAGGTTAGGGTTCTCGATGGATTCTATCTAGATGAGTGAAGCACGAAGAGTGCTGTCGGGAATTCACGTATCAAGTCTAAGAAGTGAGTTGATCGAATGTGAACTTTGTGGTATATCCAAAAGTAGTAGCGGCCTGAAAAGGGTTGGACCATATTTCCATGAGGATTCTCGGATGGTCCTAAGTTCTCGGAAAGGAGTAGAGCTTTTCAGTACTAAGAACATAGTGTACTTCTATGGCAAGATCAACACTGGCGTGATCGCCATTACGAAGTTCCTAACGTTCTCGCTTGTACTGGATGTGTAGTCCTTCAGGTTAGTTCTTTGGAAGCTCAGGTGATCTTCGGTTTCGTGTTTTCTTTCAACTGGATGATAGAGGCTTTCTAGATCCTCGAGTGGGTTGCGTGACTATGGTTATCGGTTTGCTATAGAGTGTCTATCTCGCGCTTGTGCAAAATGAACCTGCACCAACGAAGCTTGAGATACGGAAACCCTGAGGATCGAGGAGTTAGGGTTTCACTAGATGAACGTTGGACTATCTCGGGAGGTGGTTCTACTATCCCTGCGTGAGATAGTATTCGTGGAACACCTAACAATCCAATGAATCTCCAAGATTGTGGTTTATTCTAGCGTGGAAAGTGCGTGCTCTTGCATAACCCTTCGACTAACACCAGGGCTGGTGTCAAGTCTATAATCTCTTCGGGATCAGGGTCACGAGGCTTAACGCAATTACGTTCGCACTTTACCAAGTATTCTTGGCTGCGAAGGTTATCCTGTGGTTCTCGGCATTCTAGTGTCCTCTTCGGAGAATGTATTCCATCGTCTACAGGGCGACGACGATTTCCTCCATGCAATAGGGTAGAGGATGATAGGCACCACTTGTCTATAACGAGGTGGACGAAGTGCCGGAGTAGTGCGGGCATATACTGCAACTACTCATCCGGAGATTCTGGGTTTTCTCGGTCTAGGTTAAATCTAGTGAGTATAGAGTCTTCTCACTAGGAACTTTTAAGAGTTCAACCCGTAGTGATTTTCTTGACTTCGGCTCCTATGTTATGGAATATGGTGAAGGTGTTTTGCTAAGAGGTCCGTGGTAGAGCTCATACTAAGCCTAACCGCAAATACCGCGTGTATGCGAGCAACATACAATTGAGGTCGGTGGGACGTTCAGCTGTGCGACTCCACCCCAAACCCACAACCCAACGAGGAACAGGGAATAGGGAGGAAACACACACCTTAAATCTTTTTGATCTCATTTATATGCCACCCTTATGCATATACCTGGTTATAGCGGTCAGTCTCATGAGTTCTATTCTCTAGGTTCATGAACCTAATGTGCAAGGTGCGAAGGGTCTCTCGGGGAAATTATACGGAGTATGCTTCGGTCGGTTGTTGTCTTCTGGAGTATCTTGTAGTGTGTTTCGCTTCGGTTACGAGGGGTCAGTCCACAGTGCAGGGTACCCTCCCTTGGGTACTTCAGAAGTTTTGAGATAAGAGGGACGATTGACGGATCGCATTAAGTTTGATCATTTATGTTAGGTTCAGGTTCGAAAGAACCTTCATTTGCCGATATGGCTATGGAGAAAGCTCACAGCACTAAGAAGGTACACATGGTTGCACGAAATCAAACCATAATTAATAGAGTCGTCGAAGTTGGCACACTCCGACATGATATAAAGTGAAGATCGATAGAGTCATGTGCCGAACAGGCACACAAGTTCGAGGCGTCTCGGGTTTCATCCTACGTATCACTACCACGGATACTTGGACCGATAGATTCGACGCGGAACTATAGAGAGTTCTAAGTGTTTCCGAATAGAGTATCTTTTCATGAACGGATTCTCACGAGGCATTTTTTTATAATCGCCTCACATATACTAGTCATGTATATTTAAGGTGGGGAGGACTATTGACTGAGCGACCCCGCCCTAAATCCACAACCAAATGAGGAACAGGAGATGAGGCGGCATTCGCTCACTCTAGGTTTGTCCATCTTAAATATACATGGTCGTAACGTATATGTTTAGCCACTATAATTTTACCTAATAAATTTTTAAATTTTATAACAGTGCTGCGACTTTCGCCTTGCTGGAAAGAATTTACATTGAATTAGTCTTTTAATGTATTTAGCTTTGTTATCTGAGATCGAGAGTCGTACCAAAAATCTACCGAGTTCCTTGACGTTTCTCCCTAAGCAGTAGTGTCAGGCTCCTTCTGTGTCTTTGTCTTTTCCTTCGGTTGGGCAATCCTTCTTGAAGTGTCCGAACTCGCCACATAGGCGGCAAACCTGTGTGGCCGCCGCATTGGCGATTGATGCAATACGTTCCACCGGAGTTCTGCATACACGAGCAGTATGCCCCTTCATGCGGCACCTAGCACAATAGAGTTCTCGGCAAGCACCATGATGATGGTAGCTGCACCTGCTGCAGTGGGGAAAGTCTCCTAGATACGGTCTTCTTGGAGTCGGGAGGGAAGGGTTGGCAGGGGTATAGACTGCCTCAGCTCGTTGTCCATCGGAAGGTCCTTGAGCCGAGGTACTTCCCTTTTCTATCTTGAGTTTCCTCTTTAGTGGGTTCGGTTGAGGTTCTTGGGTGACTGAGTATGGAAGTGTGGGTTGATGCTGTCCATCGCCAGGATGGGAAATCCCGACAGGACCCTTGCTAACATCGGCGGTGTTAGCATTCAGGTGAGCCATGACAGCTGCTACGGCTGCTGAAACTGCAGCTTGGAACGTAGCTTCATCAAATAGGAGAGTAGGTTTCTTGCTTGTGGATTGGTTACGCTTCTTCGGTGGCATGGTTTTTCCTACACGGAAAGGAATACAAGGTAATGAGAGACGATGGTTAACCCTGGACGTTTCTGTCCTGAACGTATTAGGCATAATATTTTTCCCATGCCTCGGGTATTGGTTGTCTGAGTGTCGACCTACATCCCTATGATGTAGTCCTGGAAATCGAAGTGGGTGTATGAGTATCTATTAAAACGCCATAAGATGCGAGTCGTTCCTACTAAGTTACCTTTATACTGAGAAAGGTTTCACTCTCCGGCCTGGAGAGATTTGAGAATAGTTCGGAACGAAGCTGCGGGAAGAGAGGCTCATGAGGGCTTATGGCTAAACAACCTCACAGAAGTGTGAGGATCCGCTCTAAGCGCATTACTGGCAACGGGAACAAGGTGATTTACCTAACACATAGCGTGAGCAGTGTAATCACTAACTCACTAAATTGTATTATTTTATGGGTGTATTAGCGTGAGGAACACGAGGAAAAGACACTTTTCGGGTTCCACGTACTGGCTCCCTCGGTCTGCCTCGTACCTTTGACTGGAATCGGCGTTGGTTTCCTTCGGGTAGTTTCCTAGGGTTCTCTTCTCGTATGGACATATTGAATTTCTACTCCGCTTTCCTTCTGACTCCGACTATGGGTGTCATCACTTCACGATGGATGACTGGGAATCTCCGAAGTTTAGGAGAATTCCCCACCGAAGTCCCTAAAAGAATATGGGCACTTGGTGCTTTCAATAGTCTCGACCCAGTTCACTTATTTCCGAACGGAAATCTTCTGAATGAACTTCTTCGGGGTCGGAATCAACTCTTATGTTATGCACTGAAGTGGGTAGGGTTTTCTACAGGGTTCGTGCGAGAATGGAAATGTCTAAAGAATCCTAATAGATTATTAACATTTCGCTGGATGATCCACATCGAGTCCTGCTACGATTACACAGGGTATACAAATCATATATAGCTTAGATCCGATAGGCCTTCGAATATGTGATACTACTCTAGAACCACATCCTAACAAGGAAAAGGAAATAGAGCGAAACCACACATTCTTAGCCTATGGGATCCTTATTATATATAACCTTGGAAGTGTACCCTCTGTAGCTGTAGGTATATCAATAAGGATCTTTTAGTTCTCACACCAGGTTATCTATGTATTCTAAATACCCCTATGGTATTTTAATTTTTGTTTGTTTTCTCATCTTCTGAATGTCATTCTGGGATTAGTGTGAATCTTCTAAATACCCCTATGGTATTTAAGGGCTTAAACACAAGGAAAATGAGGGATTTCTTGGAGTTTACGGCCCAAGCATATATCTAGGCCGTAAACTCCCCAAAACCCCCTCAAATGTTGGTTTTAATCACCCAAAATAGCATCAAACTTCATAAGAAAATTCTAGCGGACATTGTGTGTATAGGCCTATACGGGATTGACAACCCCGCACCCTGACTGCTAGCTACAGTCCACGGCCTACCAAGCCAAGGGGTGACAAATGTCACATTATATAGATGCTTGTAGGGCGTCTAGTACTCTAGTCAGTATGGTTACGAGTATCCTGGGTTGCCTTATAATTCATGGCTTTAAGGTAACGGTATTTCATCAGCGATTTACACTGTATGCTGATATCACTGTTTTTGAGAGTCACACTGTTTGACCTTACAAGATGTATCTTTCATTTGATACCGTCTGGGGTCTGTTATCTCTGTTTGACCTTACAAGATGTATCTTTCATTTGATACCGTCTGGGGTCTGTTATCTCTGTTTGACCTTACAAGATGTACCTTTCATTTGGTAACGTCTGCGGTCTGTCTTCATTGTTATGACCTTGCAGGATGTACCTTCCATTTGGTATCGTCTTCGGTCTGCGTTCACTGTTTTAGACCTTACCAGTTGTACCTTTCATTTGGTACCTTCGGGGGTCTGTTTCTCCATTTGTTAGACTAAACCAGGCGTGTCGTTAGTTCGATACTTTCCTGGAGTCTATGACTCTTTTGCCTTAGTCAGCAGTCCTCACTGCTGAGGCATATGTTATTCCCTGATGCCTCTGCTTTCTTTAATAATCAAATTCAGTATTTTGATATTATTAGCAATTAAGGGAAACTTCTTCTTACCACATTACACTGACCAGTCTTGGTAGAAGGCTGCTTTTATTAAAGAAAATATAGGATTTTCTGGAAGGAACTCTAATACACTGAAATCTCTTAAACTATCACTTTATTAAGTTATTTGAATGAAATGTCACTAAATGCTTATGAACCCACCAACATTTGTAAAAATGCTGATACTCGCTTTTCAAATAACTTGTATTCTCAGGTTAGCATTAGACAGGTACATCCCCGGAGCTGTTGATGAAGATAACTTTGTACCATGTTGTATTTATTATATTACTTGTATTACTTTAAATTGTTGTAATGTAACCTTGTAAAACTATTACTATTAATGCAATGTTTTGTTGTACTTTGATTACTATAATGCATGTGTTGTGATATTTGACATGACGTCATCCACCCCAGAACGTTTCCGCCGTTCCGGTTTTGGGGTGTGACATATATATATATATATATATATATATATATATATATATATATATATATATATATATATATATATAATTTTATAAATGTAATGTTTACAATATAAATTCTTGCGAAAGAGCTAAGAGCTATTCTTTTTATCATTGGATTTACAGTTGCTAGAATGGTTCTATTCAAATACTTGAGGTGTATAATGCATTATTTTTTATTGTTGATAATATAAAATTCTTTATGTTTTTTCTTTTCATATTTTTGTTTTAATTATTTAGGAAGGAGGTCAACTAACACTAAAATTTAATATCTACAAATATTCAGGGGCATTTTCATCTACAAATATTCGGTGGCGGGTACATAGATTTAGGGGCATTTTCTTCTACAATTTAGTATCTAAAAATGAATTGGGTAGGAGATTTGAAATAAACCCATTGCAGGAGTTCATCAAGTATGAATATGACAGTCTTATCTTCCAATGAGGTAAAAGATTCAGGGGTATTTTCGTCTAAAATTTACCTTGTGATCATTGGTACAAATTATACCATTCCATTTGCATGGAAATTACTAAGATTGATAACATGAGTAGCATCAGAGGAAAAAAATATATTTTTTTAAAAATCAAAACTACTCATATTTAATTATAAGGGAATGAGAAAAGAAGAAGTTGCATAATCATTTGTTAAGAAATCAAGAAACTATACACTTAAACAGGAAGTCGCCAGAACTCGGTTAATTGATTATCAAGAAATCAACTGATAACTAAAGAGCAGATCAAGAAATCAAGAAATGTAGAAGAAAAATCAAAGTCAATCAGGTAAGTAAAAATATGAAGTTTAACAAAAAAAATTGTACATGGGATAATACAGTCGAAGGTGCAGATATTCTGGAAGAAAGAGATGAAATTGAAGACGATGATATTGAAAAAAAATCGGAAATCCGTAATATGAAAAAATCAATTTATGTGTGCAATTGATATAGGAAGACGATGATATTGAAGAAGAGGATAATTTCATAAGAATTGTGGATAACGAGAGAGTCGGAGACGCAAGGTGAGAACCGTTCCAGGGATATTTTCGTTAGATTGAGAAAAAAAGAATACGCGTATAATTTACTGAGTACTCGGTATAACTCACGCATTCGTGGGCGGTGCTTGTGTGGGGGGTGCGCCACCAGAAATCGGGCTTGAAGCTCTCACCTTACCAACGAGCCGACAGCTGATGGCTGTTGGTCACATGCTGGATCCTCTACTATTCTATGTTCTTCCCGAAAGCGTGCTAATCCCGCGCCCCCTGTCCTTCTCCTTAGTTTCTAAACTAGCAGAATCGCAGGACATAAAAAGTGGGAAGTTTCAAGTCAAGTCAAGAATCATAATCGAACTGGAGGAGCTTGCCAGGATGGTCTCCTACCTTCGTACAGCCTTGAACTTGAAGTCGAACTATAGAACTAACCTTAAGAGGCAGTATGAGACCGCGTTGTATCGAATTAAACCACATTCTGTTGAGTTCCGCCTTTTTAGGTGAGACTATTTTTCCAGTGAATTGTTTCATTGGACTTATCAAACTTTTACTTTGTTTTGGTTCTAGGCATGCCAAACACCCTTTTGAAAGTTGTAGTTGTGTTCTGTCCCACTTTGTTCTCCTCAGCAAACGGGCCCTTGTATTTTGCATGATTACATTTTTGTTTTAGGTAAGAAAGTTTAAAAAGTCCATTAGCATTGGGCCAGCCTAAGTTTTTTATGACCGGATTCGGCAGGCAAATATCCACCGCTAGATTTGATATTTTATCAAAGATCCTACCTACGCGATACCACATGTGATAATGGATCTCTTTCAACGGCTATAGTGATCGTCCCTCTCTCAAAACCCTAATTGTCGAAATTCTCTTCTACTAAATCGCCCTCACTGTCAGATTTTCTCATCATCAAGGTACACCAACATCCACCTTCAGTAGATCATTTTTTCGTTTTTCCGTACTCAGATTCCGCTTACTCTCGCATATGCATGCACGTGTTCATCCCTGAATTCAAAATTGGTTAGCTTTAATGTTCGATTTTTTTTATTATTCAATCGGGCTGGTCATTCGCAAGGTTATGCAGTCGATTTTTGCAGTTCTTTGTGTAAATCAGTAATTTGATTTATAATTTATGTTATTTTAGAATGTTTTGGGTTGCGCTTCTTATTTATTGAATTATTTAATTTCTCTGAGTAAATTGAGTTTTAAATTCTCGCAGTTTTCATGTCACCAGGAACATTGTGTCTCTTTATTTTTCTGATATTGTTATGTTTTTCTTTTTTTTAACCTTTCTAAGTTTTCGTGCCACCAGGAACATGAGTCGCTCTAGCAGAACTCTATACGTTGGCAATCTCCCTGGGGATATTCGCGAGCGAGAAGTGGAAGATTTGTTTTACAAGGTAATTACATCCGGTTTCAGATTCGCATCCAAATTTGAACTCGTATTTTACAACGCCTGGTTTCAAACTGAGTTTCACATTGGTCTCTAATTTTGGTTTTCAAAATCGATTCCTTACACATCACAACATGGTTTCAAATTGAACTCTGCATTCCAAAACTTGGTTCCAAACATTTTTCTAGGGTTTTAAGTAGCCATTTAAGTGCATTTGCTAGATTAATCAAAAGGTTGTAGTAATAAAGTTTATATATGTTTATTTATTTGGTTGCAGTATGGTCGCATAGCCCATATTGATTTGAAAATTCCACCAAGGCCTCCAGGTTATGCTTTTGTTGAGGTAAGCTTCAACATCTTCTGTTTTCCTTTTTATCATTGTTTTCCCGATACATGGTAATATTGTTTCTTTTAGTTTGAAGAGGCTCGTGATGCTGAAGATGCTATCCGTGGTCGCGATGGCTATGATTTTGATGGGCACAGATTAAGGGTGGGTCCCACATACACCATGTTTCTATTAGTCAAAACATTTAATATCATATCGGTATGATTAACATTTGCTTACTTTGAACAGGTGGAACTCGCCCATGGTGGTCGTGGCAACTCATCTTCTACAGACCGTCATGGCAGTTATGGCAGTGGTCGCGGTGGTGGTGGTGGTGGTGGTGGTCGCAGTGGTGGAGTATCTAGACGCTCTGATTACAGAGGTCTGTCTTTTTATTCCATGGTTTACATAAGAATACTAATTTCTGAAATATAATTTTGATTTATATTTGATGCAGTTATGGTGACTGGCTTACCCTCTTCTGCATCATGGCAAGACCTAAAGGATCACATGCGCAGAGCTGGAGATGTTTGTTTCTCCCAAGTTTTTAGGGAGGGTGGTGGCACTACAGGGATTGTGGACTACACAAACTATGATGACATGAAATATGCTGTAAACATTTTTCTTTTTCACCTCTTCAGTGCTATGTTTAAAATTTGAAGCTTATATTTTTTAATTTTGTTTACAGATACGGAAATTGGATGACTCTGAGTTTCGAAACGCCTTCTCTCGTGGATACATTCGTGTATGGTTTCAATTAATTAATATGGAAACTATGCATATATATAGTCATGGGTTATAAAGTATGTGTTTAATCGACTTGTAGGTGAAGGAATATGATTCAAGCCATTCAAGGAGCCGGAGTCGCAGTCGAAGCAAAAGCAGGAGCTACAGCAGGAGTCGCAGCAGGAGCATAAGGTTGAAACATTTTCTTATTGCATCGTTTATCTGAAATGTCATGAAAATTGAAATTAACAAACATAAGTTCAAATTCTGATGCAGCAAGTCCCCAAAAGCAAAACCTAAAGCTTCAAGATCTGTGTCACCTCGTTCTGGATCAAAATCAAGGCATGCTTCTTTTCTCCCTTGTGATATTTTTTGTTTTGCTTATTTTGAGTTGAGATTCTATTTTTTTTTATGATGACATGAACAAGTACTGTTTGGTTACTATGTTGCTTATCTCATTTTCGATGCTTTTTCTTGCCTGGATAAATGATGTTTAAAAAATACTTGAGAAAATTCTGGGGAGTTGGAAGATTTTTTTTTGGGGGATTATGATGGGATATGGTGCAATTGCCTATAACAGTTTTGGTTGTTGAGGTATTTTGGTTTGTAGATGCGAATTTTGGAATTCCTTGTGGTGTTCTTAAATAAGCATATTGGGAAAGGAGAAGAATGATGGAAATGGATTTGCAATGGTAAAGCTGGGATGTGAAGTAGGGGACTATACGGTACAAAAACAATTTGGACCATCTGATTGCCACAGCGCTTAACAAAATTTATTATAATTTATTTTTTAATTGATTAGATCCTGCATGTGGTATATTGGTCTCTGTTGGGCTGCTAAACATGTGTGGATTTTGCGTTGATTATTACTATTGATTATGGAAGTGGGCATCAAGGCTCTCTCCCACTCTATCTCTTCTCTCTCTCTTGGATCAGAGGAACATGTGGATATTAAACTCGCTTGTTTCTGGAACTTTTGCAGATCTCCTTCAAGATCCAGATCTCCCCTACCTTCTGTAAGTCAGACTCAAACCATACTTTCATCTAATCTGATAATTTTTAACCTTTTTTTTTGTAGTTTGGTCTTATTGTTGCTATAGTCAGCTAAACACAGATTTTGATTTATTTGTTAACGGTTGTGTGTGACATTGGAGTTCAGCGCCCTAAGCGGATAAGTAAAAGCCCAAAAAGACGCACCCCTAGCAAGAGCCCCAGCAGAAGCAGAAGCAGGAGCAACAGTTTATCTCGGTATAATTTTTTAGCCCCATTCTCTCTCTCTCTCTCTCTCTCTCTCTCTCTAATATATATAGGGTATGATATGTATCCAGGTAATAAGTTAGCGGGTTGATGATTATGGATGGAGTGGAAAAGGAGCATGAGTGATATGGTGATGTTGCTTACTATTTCAGTTATTAATAGTGGTGGATTATGATTTTATGATTATTCATGAGATTCGGAAAGAATGGATTTGTGACTTTGTTTTGGTTATGTGACTGGGTTTGGTGTTAGTTTCTGCTCTAATTTGAAACAATTTGTTTTGTTTTTCATGTGTCACTTGGTACTTAAAAAACTTTGCATCGTTTATGATAATCTTTTATGGTGTTGTCTTGTCTGTAAGTTTTGTAACAAAGGCTTTGTTTGTTATGCATCACATGACAGAACACACGCGGAAACCAAAAAAGCACTAGGTTAAATAAAATAATGTCTAAATAGGTAATTTTATTTGCTATTTGATAACAAGTTTATTGCAATAGATACGAAATTGATTACTTGACTAATATATAAATAATAAAAGACAATTTCTTTATCTAAAGACGATTACCTAAAATCTCGCTATAGCAACAAGTTTCAATCATAAAATATAAGTTTAAAAAAAAGTACGTATTAGATATCTAACAGATTTTGTAATGACAGGTGATTTACGGGGTTTGTTTATTTAAAGTCTTAAGTTGGAATTGATAATAAAATATTTTAAGTGTTTGGATATAAGAATATTTTGTTTATTTAGAGTCTTAAGTTGGTATTGGTAATAAATATTTTAGGTGTTTGGATATAAGAGTATTTTTGATAAGTGAATTCACCGTTGATTATTGCTTAAATAAAAAGTTTTTATTAAGTTATTTTGTTCATATATGTATAAATAAAAAATTTCAAACATAATAAAACAAAAACAGCTTATTAATTTGCTACATTTTGGGTACCACATAATTAATCCAAACATTTCTTACACAAAATAAAAGTTAATACATACCAAAAAAACTTAAATTATGTTGAATAAGCAATTCCCAAACACCCAATAAGACTCGATTGGTTTTATCCCTTCTTTATCATAGTATGAAAATATGCCAAATGCCGTATTTACTATTATTAACCATTCTCAATTAAGTATTTAACCAGCTCATTGCCTTATTTACAACTTACGTATTATATGAATTCCAAAGCCTCGATAAGATCAAATCTAGTCCTTACAATCTTGAGTTGACTGGTTGTATGTTTCAATTTATTATTATTATTATTATTATTATTATTATATATTGATATCCTAGCCTGAATTCGATAAAGATGCTACTTAAAGAGCTCGAATAACTGAGGCTCATCTACAGCCATGGAATTAAACGTTATATGGTAAACAAATATATGACACACGTCCTCCCAAACAATTGGTTGATGGAGATTATGTCGTACAAGATGCCGTTAAGGCTGACACCGTCTTATTCTGCTGTCAATTCCCCTAAAAAGCTTTGCCCACTCAAAACCCTCTCACCCGAATCAAATCCCAAATTCGGATCATCAATTTTACCTTGAGCCCTAGACTTGAGAATTCTAACCTGACGCTTCTTCTTTCCGATTCGTTAATCCAGAGCAAACGAATCGGACACCAGTTCGATGTGTTTTTACTGGTGATTTGATAAGAAAATGTCTGAAACTGTAGCTGAAAATGTGTTTTCGTATCTCCCCGATGATGTAGTTCTTAACATATTTCTCAAGCTTGTTGATGATCCGCGTAACTGGTCGCGTCTCGCTTGCGTTTGCACCAAATTCTCATTTCTGATGCGCACGATTTGCTGGAAGAACAAATGCCATCAAATGATCCCCGCGGTCGTCTTCAATCTTCTCCCACCGGACGCCTCCGTCAATTCAACGGTATCTCCTCCAGGCGGCTGGGCGTCGCTGCACAAGCTCGCCGTCTGCTGTCCTGGACTCATGCATTCCGGTGTCCTCCTCGAGAATTCCGATTTCGGACTGGAGCGTGAACTAGGTCCCGACGAAAACTTTCAGGAAACGAAATTGTTTCAGATAGGTAAGTCTCAGTCAAATCCTTGCTGTTCTAGCACTGTTGATGATGATAAGATGAAAGAGGCTAATGTTTCTGTTCCTACATCTGATTGTTCGTGGTCGTTGTACGATGATCTCTACTTGGATACTGTTTATAACACCGCTTCCAAATCCAAAGATCAAGGTGAGACTGAGGTATGCGAAGAAGAAGACACAAAAGCTTCGGCTGTTGTTAACACAGCTTGTGATTTTTCTGTTTGTAAGAGGAGAAAGATGTGTAGATCTTTTACGTCTCATTTAGCATCTGAGGGTTGGAATTTCAGCCGGGAGCAAGGGAACAAGCTGTTAGCTAGTAGGTTTAGAGGCGATTGTTTATACATTTGTGATTGGCCTGGTTGTGTTCATACAGAGGAGAAGCGAAATTACATGCTGTTTAGGGGTGTTTTTAAGAACTTCAAGAAATCTAGGGTTTGGAGGACCATTAACGATGGGAATCGCAGCAAGATTGATCTGAATTGTGCATTTTGTCCTAGCAATGAGGTGTGGGATTTGCAGTCGGCTTTCTGTTTGAGGCCTGCATATGGATTCCATGATGATGGGGAGCCTGTTGTTCGAGCTTATGTCTGTGAGAATGGACATGTGTCTGGTGCCTGGACAGATTGGCCATTGTACACTTGAAGATAAGTATCGCCTTTATTTTCTTTAACTTCATCTCTGTTAATTAGATTGTTAATTGCTTCAAGCATCCCATGCTTATATCTCTTCCTTTATGTATTCGATTCTATGTTATCTGATAATTACTTCTAGTCTGTAATTGCACCTATGATATATTCCTTAAGATCAACTATGTTTTTTTTAATCAAAATAACAAAACCTTGATATAATTTTGCTAGGAGGTGATGATCTCTATTTTTTTAGAAGATCTGGAACTCATTTATTGATTAGTGAAACACATTATTGATTGCATGATCCAGTTTCCTATCAACATACACAACAATGACATACTTTTTTTTTTTACATATTGTATAGTTGTGTATGGCAAAAAACTGTTACTCCCATCAACAATATTGTATAGTTGTTTAAATGCCTTGCTTTAATAGTTGTTTCAATCAAGACCCAACCACTCCTGTTGTTTTCAAACTTAAATAAAAATGAAAACAATCACCTAAAACGGTCCATTTTTGATCTTGACATACCATCTTAAAACCCCATTGCAATGACATTTAAACCTTTTCATATTACAAAGTAAGATATATATGTCCACAAAGTTGACACATCTATAATTTATCGATTAAGAAGAAAAAATATGAATACGACCCATGGCCCAATAAATTCGACAATTTGATATCACAAAAAAAGTTGATGTAACGGATCTCGTTTTGGTTCCTTGTACGACTAGGTTCATTCAGAATAGCTACTTTTTCAAATTTGAGAAAAAAAAAAAAAAAATACAGCTGTTTATTATATGGGTCGTCAGCTATTCAAGCTGTTTTTTTTTGGTGGACCATTTGACAGTTTGAGACGATGAGTCCATTACTCGACTAGGTGACAATTCTTGTTGTCAGGTCTATAATTGTGAAGTGTATGCTTCTAGAGTTATATATAATTGGATCTTATAGACTTAAAATTTGTGATCTTTACTCTACTACTTGTTCCTTGTTTGGTTGTGGTTTTGGAGTAAGATTACTTGTTTGAATGTCTATTTGATATTGGTTATATACAACTTGTATATACTGCGTGGTTATAGGAGGATCTAGTTTGGCTCACCTCGTTTGGTTCAAACTTTCACGTTTCATCCCTAAAAGCCGATTTTATTACGGTTTTAGTCTATGCTATATCTGAATGACCATAATACTCTAATATATTTATTTTTCAATTAATCTAATATTATTTATTATTATTTATAATTTTCAAAAAGAATTGGGCCCCACTCCAACCCACTCTCTATCTATCTCAATATTTGGATAATACTGAATTGAACAATTTGGATTGAACTATTTGGTTTGAATATACGGATTTTTGGATTGATTTTCAATAAAAACAAATTATTATTTTGGATTGGTTTTGGTTAATAAAATAAGAACAAAATAGTCCCAAAAAAAACCGAATATGAATATATTGTTTATTTATTTTTAATATATCTATAATTATTTACTAATGTTGTAATTTAGTTTTTCAAGTAAGTTCAAAAAGTTTCACTTAATAAAAAAAATTAATATGCATTTCTCTCAAAAGCTTTTATCTATTAAATATTAAACTATAATATACATTCATAGTAATTGTTTATAATTTTTAATTCACAGCTAAATAATTTGTTTTTGCTTCTTCTAAAAAAATTAGATAATATTATAATTATATATTGTTTTTTAAATTGTTTTTTTTTTTTTTTTTAAATCTCATTATAAAAATCGATCCAATCGAAGTGTAATTTGATCGGATCTAATTGGATTTGAATTTAGTCTGGACCATTTGAATCTATATTTTAAAAACCGAAATTAATTTGGATATACTTAATTGGATCGGATCGAACCGATCAATCCAAACGGAAACCCCTAATCCTACAGATCAGTCTCTCTCTCTCTCTCTCTCTCTCTCTCTCTCATGAAGAAGAATCTTGATCGCCATAATCACCGAAAGGTCCGACTACAATAATAGATTTAGCTTTATCTGATATGATGACTAAGCCTCCAAATAACTGACATGTGACAACTCTGTGGAATTTTGATAAAAAAAAAAAAACAACTCGGTTCCCCATCCTCTACCTTCCCCACCTCATAGGCCAATACCAATGTTTGGTTTTACCCATCCATGACTACCATTAGAAGCAACATTCACTCGTAATTCCATTTCAAGTGGGCAAGGCCGGTCCTGAAAAATTAAATATTCTTAGAGGCTCATGACGAACAAGAAGAAAAAGACTCTTATCTTTATTATAATTTTTAATTTTTAAATGAAGATATATAATGAAAAAAATTGAGTCTTGTGTAGTTGCAATGACTCGCATTTCACACCACAAACTTGAGCCTATAAAATATCTTTTTTGAATTGAACATTTATATAACGTATGATACGAAATACTCTCATTACTATTTTTAGTTGTTACACCTTTAATAATGGTCCAACACATTTTTGTTTGCTTGACGATGCGTTGGGGTTGTATGCATGTGTGTATTATGTAATATATGAAATTCGTAACAAATTAACATCTTTAGCTAATATAGCCTAATACTTAAGGGTTGGTTTTTGTTTTCATAACATTTTAACTCAAACCCGTATGTCGTAGATTTCGTCACTTTTATATCAAACCCCTCTTGAACACATTTCAAACCCAACTATATCTTCAGATTTTATTTGTTTTCAATAACACCATATTTATAATATTAAGTGTCGGTTTGAGAGCGATCGATGGTTCCTCTATGAAAACGGGATTTGAAAGTTGCAGTGGGTAAGGCAACATCTAAAAAATGACGGTTTTTCTTGTACTTAGGTCTATATCATCAACATAATCATATAGATCAACAAATTATTTTGATTACATTATGCATTCAAGAGGTTGAGAATATAACCTTATATGTGATTCAGTTACATAAACTTTGCTAACAACAACTCGAATCCAATCTACATAATTAATGTTTTTTGGCAAATGTATACTATACTCACTTCATGCCGATGTGGTGTATTTCATAACTGTCATTTCTTCTTTACCATGTTCTTCAAGTATGTAGAGGACCTCTAAACATTTGGCATGATGGATCCACTATGGTCTTTTTGGTTCCTAAGCTAGTGTTTTCTAAAATGTTGTCTTAGCGTAAGGTTATTGAAATGTTCCAGAATTTCGAAATTTCGAAGTAGATATGCTTATTTGAAAAGATCGTGTCACCTTTATAGTTTCAGACAATTTTACACATGTCCAAAAATTACAAAGTAGTTTATGTCAATTGAAGCAATTTGGAAATTTGTTTGGTTCGAAAAATTAACTTCGAAATAGTCAAAATTTAAATACCGCGCTTATTTTGCGATTTTCGAAGTCAAGTGGTTATTATGTAAGACCAATTTGATTTTTAAGGTCACTAAGGTCAATGTCTCAAACTTTTATAATTTGGCTAATTACAAAGTAGTTTATGTCGGTAGAAACAATTTGGAAATCTGTTTAGTTCCAAAATTTATCTTCGAAATTGTCAAATTTCAAATACCACGGTTATTTTGCAATTTTCGTAGTCAAAAGGTCATTATGTAAGAGCGGTTTGATTTTTAAGCTCACTATTTTTAGAATGTAAAATAGTGTTTAGAGTCGATCATCTCCAACCACCACTCTAAAATCTATTTTACACTCTAAAAATAAAGTGTAAAAATAGAGATGGTATAACTTACACTCCAAATTTAGAGTGTAACAGCGTGAAACTCGCCGAGTGCGAATCCTGAACTCGACGAGTCATAAGGCAATTTCTTGAATTCTGCCGTTTTCGCGACACAACTCGACGAGTCGATTTACTAACTCGACGAGTTGTTCATCCCACCTCTAAAACTGCTGATTTGATGATATTTTACACGACAATTGACTGCATTCTTAAAGATTAATTCCTAAAGTTTTTCCGAGAGTGTCCTGCAATTTTGGAGCCTTACCACACAAGATTTGACACCCAAAGCATGGATGAGCTGTTCTCATACCTAAAGTCAATTGAAGACGGAACTTTTAATGAAGAAGATCAACCTCGCCCCTACTATCCCAGGGGAGTTTGTTCCAACTTCCTCTTTATTTTTTTTTTATCATGCATAACATGCAATTGGGACATTCATTTATTTATTCATAGAGTGTAAAATAGAGTTGAATTTGAGTCATTACTTTATTGGGAAAACTCCGATGAAATCTAAATATATTGGGTCTGTTTACGGTTTAATCCCAATTTTTTTTTTAAATAGAAAAATCCTGATTATTTAATATTTTACCTAAACTAACAAAACTTTCCTTATATTTTTTCAACAAAAAATGACAAATTATCTATAAGCGAGCAGTCTAAAAGTGATCTAAAATACATTTAAAAGTTTGTTTACAACCTATTACGTAACTTTATTAAAAAAATTTAAATCCTTATTTTAATAATAGCTTTTGTAATCATACTTTATATATATAATTAAATTAAGAAACAAGACAAAAAAGTTCAGTCCTAAAAAATTGCGTGTTTTGACTGGTCACCAATCATGCCCAAAATAATCATTTTGCCACCCATCCAACAAAGATTCGTTTATAATTTTGTATGTATGTGATTGTGATATAAGGAAATTATATATATCCTGATAGAAATATACAAAATTACAAAGTTCTCACTGGTTACCAATTGTGTGTGTATATATAGAAATGTTCATATTGTCATCCAAGAAGAAATAGGCAAACACCCCGATTCCATTCCCCAGACTCAATCTAAGTGGAATCTCTTTTATAAAATATTCTGAATGATATGTAATGGTTGACTGGTTTTGTTTGTAAAATTTGTGAAAGTATTTTTTTTTTTTTAAGACCAGTGAGTCGGGTTGCTAGAAAAGCGATGATAAAATGATCCCCGGGGGTTGTTCATGATGGGAACATGTGATGAGTCATACTCTCTTTCATGTGTACGATAATAAGAATTGTAGGAACTTTGTTCATGTTCATGTTCATGTATGTAGAACCCACGCCTACCACCATGATCACCTCGATTGCTGACAGCTGGCAACACCATACGCAATCTCCTAAAAATGTTGAATTTTAGCTACGAAAAAGTTTTAAAATATTGATAATCGAATGTAATACTCCATTCCATTCTGTTGTATTATTTATGAAACTGAAAAAAGAAATGGGAGAGCTTACTGTTGGGTATTATAGTGCAACGGATGAAGAAAAGAGGTGGATCTCAATGTGGCAGGAATACCATGGTCTCTGTCCGCATTGTAAGGAAGGAAATGACAGTTCCACCCCCAAGTTGGGTGTTGGATGTTAGTCGCACGAGGGGTAGATATGGAATTCAAGGGATGATGGAAATTATTAGAATGTTCACTTGGTTGAAAATATGAAATATAAGAGGGAGCTGAAGCTGTGTGGTCAATAATCATAGGATGGTTTCCCTGGAAGTTAGAAACTGCATACACAACATTATTTTATTTACTGGTGTAGTATTATTTATTTTATAGCATCAATGTTGAAAAAGCTTACATGTATTTAATGAAGATTCGGATTCCCTGAAATACAGATACATAAAGGTCAGTTAAAGATTGCATAGTAGGATCAAATTCATTATTTCCATATCTGATTAACTGAAAGTATAAAGAGGAGACTTGGCTTACTCGATTGATGAATGAACTGTAAATCCACTGAAAGGACACCAGTGAAAACCAAATGGCTGAAAAAAAAGTTTACAACACATAAGCAACAGTTATTAAATATGATGAAAGAATATGTTAAGTGTTAAGTGTTAAGTAACTCACCCTTCTGGAATAGCTTAAGTCATGTGGGCCCTCATTTGGCATCCAGTCTCTTGCACTAGTCTCAGAAATTGCATCTGCAAACAGCCATCTGCCACTCTCAACCTTTCGACAATTTGGACATTGCATTGTTCCCTTGGAATTAAAAGCCGATCCTATGCAATCTGTATATCACAATCAGGTTATAACTTAAATCATGCATTCTGTAGTAAGAAAAGAATGCAACACATTCATAGATAGGGATTAGGTTATGATGAGATAATATCTAGTTTCAGTGTCGTTATACCCTGTTCTAGCAATCTTTACCCTTCATCTCAAACAAGAAACCAAACCTACTACTACTTTCTCCGACTCTTATCTTGTTTTCCTCCCAAATTGTGACCACAAGTAGTCCAGAATGATGTGATGATAAATTCTAAAGTAGTTCTATAATTACCTATGCGCCAATATACATTTCTATAGCATCCTCAACACTTTGAGTCCAGATTGCAGTTTGAAATATATTGAACAAGTTCAATTCTCAAAGTGAAAAAACGACATTGCATACATAAATTTGGTCACTGCGCTTAGAATCGACAAAATGTCAAGTCACAAAGTTTGGGTACAATCAGCGATTGTTGTTGCCTTAATAAGTAAAACAAAATTAGCAACTAATGAACCAACGTCGAGTTTTGAAATCTGCGAACGATCGATTCACAATTTGAATCGAAATAAAAGATCGAAATGGTTCTCACCAAGATGAAATTTGTGGCCGCATTGAAGCTTGGCTGTGGACCTCTCCCCTTCATCGATGACTAAATCGAAACAAATCGAGCAAGGAACCGATGAAGAGCAACCTAACGCCGGCGATGCATTATCGGCAACATCGGCATTGATGACGTCAGTGATTTTTGAAGCAACCATGACTTTATCACAAATTTTCTGTTGATGTAAATCGAAACTCTTACATTGAATCGAATCAGCGGAAAACACGTTGAGATAAGGAGATTATCTGAGACGAAATTCGGGGAAAAATAGAGGAAAATATGGAAAATATTTCGGATTATACAATCTGATTTGTACTAAAGTTTCTCATTCAATCCGGCCTGTCAGATTACGTGGCCAATGGAACCGATTACGACGGCCACGGATTTATTACAACATGTATACTCCGGTTCTCGGTTTTTTTTTTTTTTATAAATTTAATTTTATAAAGTAAATATATTTTGGTCAATGTGTTTGGGAAAAAATTGAATATAAAATATATGTAGAATATTTTTACGATAAGATTAAAGCCAGAGGAAAAGGCAGTGCATGCTAAGCTATGCCACATCATATTTTTATAGACACACAAGTAAACAATCCTAAGAAAATGGTAGTGTTTTATTTGATTTTGAGATAAATAAAGAAGTTCATGTGTTATAAATGAAATAAAATAGTTTATATAGTTAAAATTTTAATTAATCGACAAATGAAGAATTTATGGGTTTGGGCTTAATTGAGTTACTTGATAAAGAAAGGTTTAAGGAAATCACACAATTCTTAATAGAAAGGGAGTTTGATACATCATTTTAGAAATAAAATAAAAAAATAATAACAAAAAAACACCTAATCAACTTTCCTCCTAGGGATGGTAAAAAAACCCGAACCCGAAGGGGAAACCCGAAACCCAATCATTTCGGGTCGGGTAACGGGTCGTTATCGGGTTTTTTATCGGGTTCGGGGCAGGGAGTGGGTTATCTTCGCCCCGCCCCGCCCCGCCCCGATTATATATATATATATATATATATATATATATATATATATATATATATATATATATATATATAATATGTTCAAAAAATTTTGCTGTTAATTGTACACGTTCAAATATAAAATACTTATCGTGGATAATTTTTTTAGTTATTAACAATCTGGTGTTAATGATCATTTTTATGTGTTTTAACGTATTAAACAAAACTTAAATCAAATAATTTTTTATATAACGTCCAGTTTATTTTATTAAAGTGATGCATCATGTTTTTAATTTAAAAGAGTTGCTAGAACATGTATATTTTATAAGACATTAGGGTACCCTAAAAGAGAATAAAGATTTCGTTATCAGTTGTTGTAAACCCGATAAGATACCCGAAACCCGACGGGGAAACCCGAAACCCAATGGGACGCCCCGATAAGATACCCGAAAGTTATCGGAGCGGGTTTGGGAATCCATGCCCCGCCCCGAACCCGCCCCATTGTCATTCCTATTTCCTCCTCTCCCTATAGGCGCCACCCGAAGTCTTTCTTTCTTTTGTGGTCAATAAATAGAGATGGCAACGGGGGCGGGGAACACAGGGGACCCCAATCCCCATCCCCATCCCCGAATCCTCATTCCAATCCCCATCCCCATCCCCATCCCCATCGGGGAATATAAACAAACCCCCATCCCCACCCCCAACGGGGACTGGGGATCTCCAACGGGGAAACGGAGATTTTTTTCTCTTTTAACATGCAAACTTTTACGTACGAAAAAACTCTATATTTCAATTTTAGCAGCATAAGTTTTAAGATTTTATAAAATATATAAGTACCCATAAATTGCAGAAAAAATATAAATAAATTTTCTACCAAATTTAAATACATACATCAAAAATCAAGTAAAAAAATTATCAGATTGATATTTAAGGTAAAATAGATCAACAAAAGAGAAAAATATATATATACATGAGTTTAAATTAGATAAAAGAAAAATCAAAAAGTATAATTTCAACCAAGTAATTACTAATAAGTTAGGTTACTTAGATCAAATTTTATGTATTATAAACTATACTATAAATATATGTTCTGTATAATTTTTATATATTAATATATTGTCACACCCCCAAACCAAGGATGGCGGAAACGTCCGGGGGTGGAGGACTTCATGTATAGTATCATAACCACAATTTCAATAGTAATTTAAGCAAACACAACCAACATATATATAATTGAAAAAGTTACATCACTTGTATGAATTACGTGTTTCAAAATCAATTACAATATGTTGACAAAATATGAAAAGTTTGACGCCTTAACGTCCCATCCTCAAAAGCACTTGTTTACCTGTTTAGTATTATCCTGAGAATACAAGTTGTTCGGAAAGTGTCAACACAAAGGTTGGTGAGTTCATAAACTTTTATTAATAAACTTAGTAGAAGTCTTTCACATGTAAATGTCGCGTTTGTTTCAGAAAAATCCGATATTTTCCTTGAAATCTGAAAAATGTAGCCTTATAACCAAAGACTAAAATGTATAAGAAATCATCATTTCTTAGTAGAAATGTCGTGAGTTTAAAATGATATGGAAAGTAAATTTCTTTATCAACCTAAAACCTACTTAGGTTTTATGAAACCCCGTAAACTTTATGAATTGTTATCTCCCTAGGCGAGTCGCTATAATCATACTATGACTATGTGAACCTACCACAACGTTTCTCAGGCGTCGCGAAAATGAAATGACATTTGTCACCCGTAGACCTGCAGGTCCCACTGTAGCTAGCAGCAAGGTGTGGGGTGTCAAACCCAATATAGATCTATATACAAGTATCACGTTCTCCCTCAAGGAGATTCTGATTATAACTACCAGGAATTATATCCCGCACTCGGACGTACGGGGAGAGAGAGAGAGTCTCACAACATAGGTTAACAAGTTTACGTGAAATGTGTGTGGATATAAATCTTTCTTGTATGAATGTACCCTTTTTGTACGAGTGTGTTGAGTGATGTATCATAAAGTATACCTATTATAGTTTATCTAAAATGTATATAATATGTATGAATTCTTTTATGGAAATGTATTAGTGTTGTGAATTTATCCAACTATACTTTTTATAGTTACATAATACGTGTTCTAAATGAATGAATAATATTTAATATGAATGATTTAGTTTCAGTTCATAATGATAAACTAACAAGGAAACACATTCAAATATTAGAACTTATGATTATACACTTTGCTCAGCATATTACAAAGTGTTATGATATTTACATGCTGTTGGCTAATTTTAGCAATTCTTCCCTGTTTTGGAAAAATCATAGAAAAATCATACGAAGTCAAAAACTAGATCCGTAAATTCTGAGAGTTCACAAAATGTGTCTAGTTTACTCATAATTTTTATCACGATTTTTAATGACCTCCAACTTGGGTGAAAATGTCCATAATCACAGACTGGTCCGGATTGTTGTTTGAAATGACAGGCAGTTTTGTAAAAATCACTATAAATTGTAGAAAAATCGTATGGAGATGTGCAAGTAGTCATTTTAAAGCTACAAACTTGAACTATTTGCACCTTGTACAGTTTTGAAAACAGAAGTGTTTAAGATGCCCAAAACAGTCTGTGAATGGAGTTGAACTTTTCTGATGAAGGCTGTTAGAAAAATTTAGTTATGTTCTTAGTGTTTTAACTTGTATTCCCCCCCCCCCCCCCCTGAAAACTTGAGAAAACATGAAAATGTAGGAGTATGAACTCACCTTAAGTGATTTCAGTAGGTAAGTGTTGAAGAAGAGAAGTGTTCAACCCAAGAACACTTGAAGAATCACTTGAAGATTCGAAGATCTAACACAATTATAAGAGAGTTTGTTTAAGATATCCATGATTCGAGTGGAAATAATTGAGATAATCATAAAGAGAATGGATTATTCTTACCAAATGTGGAGGAAAATCCAAAGATCAGCCCTCAAATCTCGAGTTCTAGAGAGGGAAAATGAGAGAGAAAAGAGTTTGCTCTTTTTGGTGAAAAGAGAGGAAATGAGAGAAATGAGGAGAGAGGGTGAATATTCAGCTCTCCAAAAACGTGGGGAGGAGTGATGATTGAGTGGAAAGGACATTGATGTGACCTAGGTAAGGTGGGGAGGTGTGGCTGGTCATAGAGTGGGTGTGGGAGTGGTTGCTTGTGTCATAAAGTAAAGCAAAGTCAACACTCCACCTTAAATAAATTCCCCATTAGATCTTTATTATTTAGATAATGATTTTCATAAAAAATATGTTTAATTTATGAATATTTAGAGTTTATTATGTTAAAATATGATTTTGGGTGACAATCCCGCGTTAAAATAATTAAAAACGGGCCTTAAATGCAAAACTACGCGAAAACCGGGAAGAAAGGCATTCCCAGCGAGACCTCTCGGTCCCTAGGCCGAGGTTCGGTCCTTGCTGGGGGCTGTAGCCGGAAACGAAACGAACAGAGGGAAGCGAAAAGGGGCGAGGAAGCGAGAGGTGAAGGCGAGAGAGGGGGTTCGGTCCGGAGATAAGAGGCGACACGTCCGACCGAAAGGTGCCGAATGAACAGTGGTGAACAGTACCTTCGGGTTCGGTTCTTCTAGGGCGAGGTTCGGTTCGGTTCCTCTTGAGCAGGGTTCGGTTTCGGTTAGTGGTGAACAGTACCTTCGGGTTCGGTTCGGCTCAGGAGGGTTCGGCTCCTCCTTGCTCTCAGTCCCTAAGAGGACCTTCGGGTCCTAAGAAGCTTTTCTCTTCTCGAGAGGTTTCGGTTCCTAATGTTTATTTTTCTCGTTTTTACCCCGTTTTAAGCCGTTTTTTACACGGTTAAGCGTCGGAATGACCCGAATGATTCTAAAAAGTTACGGGAAACTTTGGAGAGAGATTTGGGAGAGATTTTACATACTTGGAGAGACTTGGGAGAGATTTGACATTCTTGGAGAGATTTCTCATACAGAGAGATATTTGAGAGAGATTTCACATACTTGGAGAGATTTGGGAGAGATTTAACATTCTTGAAGAGATTCCTCATACAAAGAGATATTTGAGAGAGATTTCAAGTGTGGCATTTGTGAGTGTTTGGCTCCGCTAAGCAAGTTTCTTGAGCCCCGTTAAGTCATGGTTAAGGGTCCCACACACTCCCAATGAGTATGCAACATGGTTTTTATCAGTCTAGTTCATTGATTAGCACTAGGGTTTAGGAAATTTTTTTTTTTTTTTTAAACACAAGACTTTTCTCAAGTGATGTTTTCCCATTAATATAGCAAGTTATACAGTATGAACATAACACAAACCCTAATACACAAGGTTTAATCGAGTTGACCGGCTTGACTTGATGACTTGACTTGACTCAAGATTGACGATTGTCACATATATGTCAGGGGCGGGTCCAGGGTCGGGGATTAAGGGTATTCCCATCCCCATCCCCATCCCCATCCCCACTTTTTTTATTCGAGTATTCCCCATCCCCGTCCCCGTCCCCGTCCCCGGTCAACCTGGGGATTCCCTAGTCAAAACGGGTGCGGGTTTCTGGTTCCCCATTGGGTATGGGGATTTTTGCCATCCCTATGACAATAAATTCATGTAAGAAGAAAGAGAGAACGGTCTTGATAAAAGTTGGTTTGTCTAGCAGATTTTATTCCAAACTTTGAGCATTTAGCCATTTCTATAAGGTTAAATTATAACAAAATCACTAAGTTAACTGAAAATTTTGATTTTGACATCGTATTTTGTCTCTCACTCACACACACACAATTAAATCATTATATTTATAATTTTGTTGCAATATTAACCAAATGATTTGTTCTTTGTTCTCCAAGTAACCAGTCTTCCCAAACTACAATAAAGTCAGTAAATTTTGTAAAATTTCGATTTTGACATTGTGTTTTGTTTTTTTCAATTATGTTATTACATTTATAATTTTGTTGCAATGTTAGAAAATTGACAAGTTACAATCAATAAAGTTGATTACCAAATAAATGATATTATAATATTGTGATGTGGAAGTCACGTCAAATCTTATATAGCATGATTGAGTTTCAAATATAGGGTGTGGATCGAATCTAATTTCACATATATTCTTCTCTTTCTCTTATTCTCGTCAACGTATTTGTTTACAAATGGCATCTGAAAGTTGATACAGTGGTTCAAACTCATTTCAAATTAAACAAAATGTATACTCACCTGTTCAGAAGATGTTATTGTGGTTTAGAAGTTTGATTTGTACAACAAGTAAATCAAGTCACCTATATTTTTAGTTTTCGGATGATTTAGCTGATTTTTCTTATTTATCGGAATACGAAGTCTTGTATTTTCATCATAGATTGATAAATATTATATATTTAGTCTATTATATTGACCTTCGTAGGGTTTGCGATCGACGATTGGTGATAATTTTGGTGATTGTCACAGTATAGTGTGATTTCATCCCTCCATAAAGTTAAGGGTTCAAGTCTCATTGTGGACATAAGTGGTTTTTATGAATATGTTAGGATTCAATTAATGTTTTTCGTTTCAAGAAAATGTTACGCTTGACAATATGTATTGATTTTAAGGTTAGTCAAGCAAGAAGGGGTGTGAGTAATATAGAAGTAGCATAGATAATGATGGGCTAGCTAGTGGATAGGGATATTGAATTTTGGTATCAAAAATTCATTAAGAGTGACGAGCGGTACGGACCAACCAAATTTAAAGGATGGAATTTATATGGTATAAACATGTCTGAACGAGACTACCATCATGGATGGTTAGAAGTATTGTGTCAATGGTGGTTGATGGTAAGAGGGGGAGAGGAAATCCTAGAAGGATGATGTATCGATTGTATGACTAAACATAGAAGACCTAACTCATTCCTAGAACACAAACAACATCCTATATGAGGGTGTCGAGGTTTAATATTTGATAGTTGAGTAGGCTAGGTCTATTTAAATGTCTTATTTGTTTGTCATTTGTAAATCTTGTTTTGTTACTTGCTTACGTCTTGCATGTTTTATTTTTTGATATCTTTTGTTGATACATGCTTTACGTTTATATGCTTGTATTTCTATTTTATTCACTATGTATTAGTCCTTACATCGACTTACTTCCTTATGTTTGCTTCCATTGCAAGTTATCAAATTCATTTGCTTGTATTACGATTTACTTATTTATGCATTATTACTTACGCTGACTTACTCTCTTTTTGTTTTCCTCGTTATAGGTTTACATTTTGCACATGTTGGAGGTCTTTTATGTGAAAAAATCATTCTACCATGATGGAGACAAGACTATCACCCCTAGCCCATTCCAATGAGATTCCTAAAATGTTGTTGTTTACCTATATGTATTTATAGACTATAAATTAATCCATAATAAGTCGACAAACGTTTCAAACATATATATATTTATTTAGAGGAACGTATAAGAAGTTACATCATTATTTTAAAAAAATCATTTGTTATTATATATTCATTCAACAATTACCTTTCAAAGTAAAGGGTATGGAATTGTATATAATGAAATTTTAATGTTTTAGAATTATCCAGGACATCATCTTCATATGACCCTGAAAAGTGCCAAATTTCAATTATTTATTCAGAGGAACGTATAAGAAGCAGCAGATCATTCCCAATTTAATTTGCAAAAACACGATGAAATTCTGCAAGAAATACCAGGAATACATGCAAACGCAAGATCAGAAGAAATTACCTGCTGTGGGTTTTAAAAATCTCAAGAAGATCTTGAAGCGCTGCCGTACTGATACAATTCTTTCACAGAATTCTCGTCGATCACAATCGCCATCGCCTCTTAACGATTCTCCTCACGGCAGCTCTGCAATTTGTCCTCATCATTGCGCTGGTACCATTTATTATGCATTTTTCTATAAATGTTTTGTAATTGTATGTGAGATATCGATCCTTATTGATTCGACATTTAAACCAAGTGCAGAGGATGCGTTTTACTTTCATCATCACATTTCGTTGAGTCTGTCCTGAAGGTGTTTGATTAAATGTCAACAAGGAAATTGATTCACAACCTAAAACCACAATAATTTCATGATCAATTTTAGAACAAAAATCGAAACCCCCTTAGTTTATTAATCTCCAAGCCGGAAAGATAACGATTTTCCTATGCTTATATCAGCTGATGTTATCATTTTTAGTTTTCATATTTGAATGATTCATATGGATCGATGTTACGATTTTTCTATGGAATGAGGTTGATACAATCTTATCTAAATTGAATTTGATTTTACAACTTTGTCTAGTGTGCGATGGAACTTTCTTTCCTTCCCTTTTCAAAGAAATGTCAGAAGTGGTTGGATGCTTTAACAAGCGTGCACAGAAACTGCTTGATGTGCATCTAGCAACAGGGTTTCGCAAGTACTATGTTTGGTGCAAAGATAAGTTGCAGGGTAAACATGGTGCTTTGGTCAAAGAAGGCAAAGACCTCGTCAGTTACGCAATTATCAATGCCATTGCTATGCGCAAAATTCTCAAGAAATATGACAAGGTTGCTAAGCGCTCGTTTATTTATTTTTTCCATTCTCAAATATATATATTTTTAAACATGATTTATACAATGTTGTATTTTATGTGTATGTAGATACATTACTCAAAGCATGGACAAGCGTTTAGGTCACAAGTACAAAGCATGCACATGGATATCTTACAGTCTCCATGGTTGTGTGAACTTATTGCGTTTCATATTAATTTGAGGGAAAGAAAGGGAAAGGGTATTCGTTCTTCTGAGTTATTCGAAGGCTGTTCTCTTGTGTTCAATGAGGGAAAGCCATCACTTTCATGTGAGCTCTCTGATACCTTGAAACTTGAGATTGGTTTGACTTGTTCTATATGCTTGGTAAGTTTTCATTCTTCTTTTATTCATCTATCACTATTCAATACGCATGCATTCTTTAGTGGAAATGGAAGTGCATTGTTTATGTTCCACTTGTTGTTTGTTAATCAGGCTAAACATTGACCAAATTCTAAATTCTAATTGCTGGATACTCTACTCCTTGTATTTCCTTTTCATCGACTCAAAACGAAGGATGGGTTGACACTTGTCTAGTGCTAATTCAGATGCCAATTTCCACCACTTACATTCGTGTTTTGTTCTTTAATTAAATCAAATGGATTAAGAAAAGTCGCTTACCACATTTTTAATGCTCTTATTGAAAATAGATTTGTTTTAAGGAATAATTACTATGAAAACGTCTCTTCAAACATTTTGAATTGTTTTATTAGAAATATATATTCAGTTTTAAGAAATAATCACTAAATTGACCGATATGGAATCTACCGTACCATGATTTTTTTTTTGGTTCAACTACCGCGAAATAACCATATATCTCGTAAAATAATCTTTGTGAAAATGTTTTAATTTTGCAAAATTATTGCCCTCTATGAAAATAATACTACTATTTTCAATTATTTGGTGAAAATTCCTATGTTATGCAAAAATAAATAGCAAACAAAACGTTTTTGTAATGTAAATGGCACTCATTAAACCAAAAAGTATCTGATGAAATCCATTTTGCACCATGGATGATTATTTATAGTGTATGTTTGTAAATAAAATAAAATATAAAAAAAAGATAATAATAATAATAAATAAATAACTTATAAGCTAAATTTTTAAAAATGTTGTAATAACTCAAATATATTATTTATTAATCATAATAAAAACAATCTTCTGCATATATGTTTCAAATAGCTTATCAAGCACATTTAACATCATTTTCTAGTTGCTCTGCTCACTTTTGATACTAGCCTTAAGGCCTGTTTGGGATTTTGCAAAGTTTTTATTGATTTTTTGGAAAAACCAAAACTTTCAAAAACATTTTTTTGTCAATAAAGTTAGTGTTTACCAAATATTTTTTTAACTTATTGATTTTTTAAAAAATCAATAAGCTAATAAATCATTTTAAAAGGTTGTATTTAACGCACCTAAACTAACTAATAAGTTAGCTTATTTTTCAAGTTCTTTTATGTTATTGTGTTGTCATGCCAAAAAATTACTTATAAACTAGTTTTTTAAAAACAATTTAGATTAACTTTTTAAAAGCTTTTTAAATTTTTTCCAAATACACCATTAATTAATTATAGAAACACATTCTTTTATATGCTCTTTTGAGTAATTTTATATGTTTTAACAAACTTTTCAACTAGTTTTACAAAGAGGTTGGCTAAAAAGACATCCCAATTTTCCATTTGGACATACTATTTGATTTTTAAGGTTTTTTTATTGGTTAAATTTGCATTGTTTTTTGAAAAAGTAAATTGTAAATAGTTTATTATATGTTGACTTTTAATAAAAGTGTTTATAGGATGTCTAAAGGATCTCAATTTAGCAACACCTTTTACAAAACATTATTTTTCATCAACTACTATTTCAACTATCAGCTATTTTTTTATTTAACAGCTAACAATTAGATTTTTCAACTAGTACGTCAAATATAGCTTTAAAATAGGTTGGCTAAAAAACACCTTAGTTTTCCAAACACCCATTTGGAAAATAAGGTGTCTATACGAAAAAAATATGATGTCTTTTTAGACAACTTCATTCAAAAGATGTCCTTTCGGTTATTTTAGTGTCTTTTATCCTAATAAACTATTTTTCAACAATCATATCTAATATAAAAATTCTTTCCAAAATTCAAGAAAAACAGATTTAGTAGTAAACAAGAGCCGTCGAAGATTTAAATAAGTTATAAAAGCAACATTAACATACAAACGAATACGTTGACTTAGAAGGTCAAATTTCAAACCATACCTCCTTTTTGGGAAACCTTTATCTACCAGACTTCATATAAAAACCATCCCTTTGATAAAACAAACCCAACATATTTTGCATTATAGAGCTTTAACTTACTAAATCTTACTCCATATGATCTAAATTCTTGACATATTTATTGATCCTTTAATTTGAAAACTAAACAGGATACCGTATTTGATTCAGTAGCTCTTACTTGTGGGCACATCTTCTGCTACATGTGTGCTTGCAAGTCTGGCTCAGTAACAATTGTAGACGGATTAAAAGCAGCAGAGCCAACATCAAAATGTCCTCTTTGTCGAGAGGCATGTCTTTCTTGTCTAATTTTTTCAATCTTTTTTCTTTTTTCTACAAATCATTATTCCCCTGATGATCTTTCGTGGCTGTTTTTGTTGATTTCCAGACAGGAGTTTATGAAGGAGCTCTTCATTTAGATGAGCTGAACATTCTACTAAGTAGAAGGTGTGTTTTATTAACCATTCTCCCTAAGCTAATATTTACCATGGTTGTAAAAAAAAAAAAAAAAAAAAAGATACTTATGGGGTGGGTTTTTATATACTGTAACAGTTGTCCTGAATATTGGGAAGAAAGACTAAAGAACGAAAGAGTAGAAAGAATCCGCCAAGCAAAGGAGCACTGGGAATCCCAATCACGTGCATTTCTTGGAATTTAAGTGCAGGATTTTCATCACAACCCCTTGAATAACTAGCCTCAGTACTAATCATTGTGCACAGATGTTTTTTCATTTTAACTTTTTCAGACATGTATATGTATTTTGTAATTTTGACATCATAAGATTAAAAAAGTTCATAATAGTTGGCATATATTACCCGAAAAACATATAGGATTACAATACAAATGTCAAAACTAGGATCAAGAGATGTGAGTTTGCTGTAAAATGCAAATTCCGGGGACTAACATGTAATAAATTAAAGGGGAACAAGCATTGGATTCTTATCTTTACATATGTGGTATCTCTGGCACAGCTTCTCAAGAGTGGCTACTGAGTGCTGCAGCTTGTTAAGCTTGGTATCCATGAACATGCTCTGCAAACAGGAAGCCAGTCAACACAAGAAAATAAAAATTAAATCATAAAACTATGTTTCTCACCTGATAATCATCGCCATATTTCTCTACTAGTGCTCCTATATGAAGCCTTTGCATAGTCGTTAATGGTTGCAAAGGGGCTTTTTTCCCGTCTACGCGCTTTTTCCCAAGTGCTGATTTTACATCTGCAAAACCAAACGTATCATCTGGTTCAATGAACTCTTAAACGAAAACCTATTCGATGATAATTTTATATCAACAAAAAAGGAATCAAACTTCATGCGATATACGTCTCTGCGAGCTAAATCAATCAAAAGATACGAAACATAAAGTATGCAGTGCATTCTAAGTAACATAAGCAACTGACCGTCTTCTTCGAGTTCGCTGCCAGAATCCATTGGCTCAAATTCAGAGATTGGGCCATCTAATTTGGGAGGAGGGAGTTGAAGCGATTCACTCTCTATGATTTTCGAAGTGCGAGAACGAACACCGAGCAGATTGGGGTTCGAAACAACACCGAAAGACTTGTAGTTCTCAAGAACACTGCCTTGGTCGTCCCATTTGGTTTTCGACAAATCGACAATGGATTGAAACTTTGGTGGGATAGAGAAGGCTGGTTTGAAAACGTTAGGGTTCTTCTTCGGCAACCCTACACGTACCTTGGTTCTGGATCTCTTGTACTTTCTTCTTGAACCCCCCATCTTTGTTGTGCTGAATGTGAAGGGCGTAGATGAACAAATAGGGTAGAGGTACGCAGGGTTTACTAGGGTTTATAATCGGGGCTGAAAGTCTTGAGGTGCTTAGTATTATACGATTGATTAAAAAAAATAAAGTATTAAAATATAAATAATAAATATTTTTTCAAAAAAAAAATTAAAATAAAGAATGAAAACATATTAATGTATTATAATATTTATTACATTTGATATTTTATATATATATATATATATATATATATATAAAAGTATAAGATTATGTGATTTTTTAATTTTAAAAATTTTAAAAAAAAACATAAATTGATGTGGATATTATTTATTTAAAAAATATCATAAAACAACAAGTGTTAAAACTCATTAGAAATTGATATATGGCAAAAAAAAAAAACTTCATTTCTTATAGAGGATTTTATGAATAAATTACATCTTTGGCAAATGCACTCTTTGTTGCACTTTTGATCCCTAATTTTCGTAATTATTAGTTTTGTTTCATCATTTGTCAATCACATTGATTGTCATTTGGTTATTAGGCTAAAGGAAGTGGCGTGTTAAGAACCTTCGCTAAACACGCTAAGCCTAAATGCTCACCATTCCATGGGGATGCTAAGACCAATTCGGAGAGAGAGAGAGAGAGAGAGAGAGAGAGAGAGAGAGAGAGAGAGAGAGAGAGAGAGAGAGAGAGAGAGAGAGAGAGAGAGCTTGTTTCTGATTGGTGAAAAAAGAGAGAGAGAGAGCTTGTTTCTGATTGGTGAAAAAACATTCAAGTGGAATAAATCCAATTTTTACCACAATTTAATTAAAAAATCAACTTTTTACTAACTTTTTTTTATTAATAAATATGATTTTTACCCCAATATAATTTATATTATATTAATTATTTGTGGTTAAAAATATAAACTTTGTTTAATATTACACAAAAATGTTTGTATATATAAAAAAAGTAATTTAATTAAAAATATATATTTTGTTTAATATTAAATAAAAAAATGATTCTTTAATATTTGTTGGGAGTGTTACCACTCCATACCTAATATTAAGTTTAGGTGTTAAAGGGAGAAAAAAGAAGTTGTATTCAAAAAGCTATCGTGACAAAGTGCTAGGAGTTTTACTACTCTCCTTAGCCTTGCTGTCAAGATCCCTCATATCTTACGCATAAAGGTATTTTGGTCGCTTAGACAAATCATCTTTTTATCTTTATATTGATATCTTTGTTTCAAGCATATTTTATAAATTATCAATGACACTTATGGTGTTGGTAATTTTAGTATTATCATACATTTTGTGCAATTGGAAATAATATGTAAGCTAATGTCCTTTTAATTTGTAATCTATATTTTATGTCTGGTGAGTGCAGAGTGCACACATATATAATATCAGATGATAACTCGATACGACAAACTAAGAGTGTTAAAGGGATCGCGACCCCTTGCAGGAGAATTAATGAGGAAAAACAAAAGTCTTATATTTTATAAACCAAGTTTATAAAATATTAACTCTAACTTTTAGGTAAAAGACACAGAGTTATACATGACGTATTAATTCATACCATATGAAATAATATGTTACTTGTTACTGTAAAATAATTATTTCCATGAAATAAACATTTTCTCATTGTATTATCAGAGTTTATGAAGATTTATTAAAATCAATTTCTAATAAATAATCAATTGTATCAAGTTGTTGTTGGTGTGACGCTTATGATCATATGTTCAGGGTCGTGCCATTGGTTTTCCATACCCAGGGCAAGATGAAGAAATGATGCCCATATGTTTATGTGTTTGTACCGAACAATACAACAAACATGTTTATGAAAAAAATACAACAAACATGTTTATGAAAAAAATACAGTAAAAATTTTAATTAATTAAACTCGTATACAGCTTTATATTTATACCCTTCATAGTTAAATAAATTACCAATGCACCTTCATCCAACACTAAAATATGATTTTAATAATTACTTAAGCAAATGTAAATCCTTAATAAGTATTAAAGTGCCGCACTACATATACATGGTGATATGTGTTAATAAAAGTCCATTTAACACTACATAAGAAAAGTGATTTGTAGGTACACTATTTTATTTATCTAAAACAAAACAATAATGAGCTAAAATTCTCCAATTCAAATATCCAGGTTCCCAACTGTACTGCAGATTTCAAAATCACCACATGTTATCAATATACGAACTCCAAGTTTCAAAATCGCTTAGTCCTTAAAACACCATTTATTAAGCTGACCAAGAACTCCAAGAATTTGGGCAAGGATGAAAGTAAAGAAAACAATTAAGCAAAAACATAAGGAATGATTTACAATCTGGCCAAACTTTATGTTTCTATTTTGACATGAAATAATAAAGTGATCTGGAAATTGAATCAAAAAATGAATTAGAAATCAAAATCCAGTTTTCTAAAAACTACAGTCTACAAGCAACAATGAAAATTTTTAATATCAAACAACTCCAAATATTCAATAAAAAATACCTCCCGAGTCCTAATTCAGAACACAAATCATGTATCTATAAATCAGGAGTTTAGAGAAATCAGAAAATAAAGACTACTAAAATTAGAGCAATTAGAAATCAGATTAGGAGAGACGATTACTATTGAGTTTAAACCGCATAGAGATATTGACATAGCCACAGAAATCAAAGAGAAGGGATATCGAAAAATTGAGAGACAAGAAAGGAGAGTTTAGAAAAATCACAGTTCATCTTGTGTTCTTGAAAGAAACCGGGAGACTGGGAGAGGCTATATAATTATTACGTATCCGAGTAAGAGCCACTTGACCAATCGATGATTGGGAAAACGAATCGACATTCCGTCGTTCTAGACTACAATAAGGAAGATAACCATACTTGAATAATCGAAGCAACACAACCGGCAAGGGCAGATCGATGATGAACTCATTTTGGGCTAGAATAATACCTATAACATTGATAAGTTGGACTAAACTCATGCCCCCTCCTATTTGATGCCTTGGGCCTCTGCCCATCTCGCCCGGGTATTGGGCCGGCTCTGCATATGTTACATATGTTATCTAGCAATATCATTTTAATATGATTATTAAGCATACTAGATATTTCAATCTACTACTTACACAAGACTCATATTAGATTGATATAAATATTGGCGAACGTCTAGCAACATTTCACCTCCCCCCCCCCCCCTCCCAAAGAAAAACATACGACTTTGTGTCATTCTATCAGCGTCAAATTCCCCAAAAGCTCAAAGTTGAAGTTGGTGTATACGGTAAGTTTATCAATTATCCATTTGCTACAGACATCATGTTGGACACGAGATATGGATTACAATCAATCTCATATAAGTGTTCAAATTTACATCAGGCCTTAGATATTTAACTCTCAACGAATAAGATAAACATCATTTTACTACATCAAAGCATAACCCTCCCTACACTCAAGTACCATACAAGTGTTAAGGATATACAAATATTACCTTTTTATCAAGTATCATTCATGACAGCGATCCATGAAGTGATCTTGAATGGGTCAATCCGGTATTTGCTCTCTAGCAAGTACCTATGAAACAGGTTACAACGTTTTGTCAACCATTTCAATTCATATTAGTCTCGTTTCATTATTGTTCCCATAATAATAATTCACTATGGATTTTAGAGTGAATAAATTTACTCAATGATTATATCATAGTCATTACAGTAGATGATGTTACATAATGTTTTAATACTCAATACTAATACAGCAAATCAATAGAATATTGAATTTCAGTTCATTAAGCATGACCTTCAAACTTTGCTTGATGAAGGGGCTTTGTGAAAAGGTCCGCCAAATTTCGAACAATGTGCACTTTGTGAATACTAATTTCATCTTCTTTAACTTTATACCGAATGAAGTTGAATCTCCGGTTTATGTTCCTAGTCTTCTTATGTGATTTGGATTCTTTTGTCAATGTAATAGCACTCTCGTTGTCACATAAGATGACGAGGGGATCCTAAATGGAAGCAATCACACACAGATCTCCAATGAATTTCTTCATCCAAGCAGCCTCTTGTGCAGGTTTCGAAGCAGCGATTTATTCTGACTTTGTAGTGGATTGTGCAACAACACTTTGCTTGGAGCTTTTTCAAGACATTGCACCCTCATTTACAATGAACACATATCATGTTTGCGACTTGAAATCATCTCGATATTTTGTGCAATAAGCATCAGTGTAGCAATTTACATTTAAGCTTTCTTCAATGCCTCCATAGACAATTAATATATCCTTACCTCTACGTAATTACTTAAGGATGTTCTTCACAACTATCTAATGACTCTTCCTTGGATTTTGTTGGTATTTTCTCTCTATGCTCATAGCATAAGCAAGATCATGTATATTACAATTCATTGCATACATGATGGATCCAACTGCCAGAGCATATGAAACATCCTTCATTTTGTCTAGCACAACCTTTGTACTAGGACATTGAGATGAACTCAACATAGTGCCATATGTCATAGGTACGGATCCTCTCTTAAAGTTTTCCATCTTAAACCGTTTCAAGACTTTATCAATATATGTAATTTGGCTTAAACTTATTAATCGTTTTGATCTATCTATATAGATTTTGATTCCAAGAATATATTGATCCTCACCAAGATCCTCCATTGAGAAGGACTTTCCTAGCAAGCCTTTACACCTTGTAAATAAGTATGTCATCCACATACATGACCAAGAAGGTCACTAAGCTCCTGATAGTTTTTAGGTAAACATAAGATTCATCTTTGTTTCTAACAAAACCATGCTTTTTGATTTCATGATTAAAAGGATGACTCCAATTTTGAGATGCTTGCTTTAACCCGTAAATGCATCTCTTGAGTTTACACACTTTATTAGGATGCTTTTGGTCGACAAAACCTTCATGTTAAACCATATAGACATCTTCTTCAAAGTGCCCATTTAGAAAATCAGTTTTGACATCCATTTTTCATATCTCATAGTCATAATATGTAACTATGACAAGTAGTATCCTAATAGATTTAATCATAACAACCAGTGAAAAGATTTCATCATAATCAACCCATTGGATTTGAGTGAATCCTTTAGCAACAATTTTTACTTTGAATGTGTGTCAATTTTCATTTATGTCATTCTTCTTCTTGAAGATACTTAAGGATGTTCTTCACAACTATCTAATGACTCTTCCTTGGATTTTGTTGGTATTTGCTCACTATGCTCATATCATAAGTAGTATCATGTATTTTACAATTAATGACATACACGATGGATCCAACTGCCAGAGCATATGAAACATCCTTCATTTTGTCTAGCTCGAACTTTGTACGAGGACATTGAGATGAACTCAACATAGTGTCATATGTCATAGGTACAAATAATCTCTTAAAGTTTTCCATCTTGAACCGTTTCAAGAGTTTATCAATATATGTAATTTGGCTCAAACTTATTAATCGTTTTGATCTATCTATATAGATTTTGATTCCAAGAATATAGTGATCCTCACCAAGATCCTCCATTGAGAAGTACTTTCCTAGCAAGCCTTTACACCTTGTAAATAAGTATGTCATCCACATACATGACCAAGAAGGTTACTAAACTCCTGATAGTTTTCAGGTAAACATAAGATTCATCTTCGTTTCTAAACAAAACCACATTTTGTGATTTCATGATTAAAACGATGACTCTAATTTTGAGATTCTTGCTTTAACCCGTAAATGCATCTCTTGAGTTTACACAGTTTATTAGGATGTTTTTGGTCGAAAAAACCTTCAGGCTAAACCATATAGACATCTTCTTCAAAGTGTCCGTTTAGAAATGCAGTTTCAGCATCCATTTGTCATATCTCATAATCATAATATGTAACTATGACAAGTTGTATCCTAATAGATTTAATCATAACAACCAGTGAAAAGGTTTTAAAATAATCAACCCCTTGGATTTGAGTGAATCCCTTAGCAACAAGTTTTACTTTGAATGTGTGTCAATTTTCATCTATGTCAGTCTTCTTCTTGAAGATACTTAAGGATGTTCTTCACAACTATCTAATGACTCTTCCCTGGATTTTGTTGGTATTTTCTCGTTATGCTCATAGCATAAGCAATATCAAGTATATTATAATTCATGGCATATATGATGGATCCAACTGCCAGAGCATATGAAGCATCCTTCATTTTCTCTAGCTCAGCCTTTGTACTAGGACATTGAGATGAACTCAACATAGTGCCATATGTCATAGGTACAAATCCTCTCTTAAAGTTTTCCATCTTAAACCGTTTCAAGACTTTATCAATATATGTAATTTGGCTTAAACTTATTAATCGTTTTGATCTATCTATATAGATTTTGATTCCAAGAATATATTGATCCTCACCAAGATCCTCCATTGAGAAGGACTTTCCAAGCAAACCTTTACACCTTGTAAATAAGTATGTCATCCACATACATGACCAAGAAGGTCACTGAGCTCCTGATAGTTTTTAGGTAAACATAAGATTCATCTTTGTTTCTAACAAAACCATGCTTTTTGATTTCATGATTAAAAGGATGACTCCAATTTTGAGATGCTTGCTTTAACCCGTAAATGCATCTCTTGAGTTTACACACTTTATTAGGATGCTTTTGGTCGACAAAACCTTCATGTTAAACCATATAGACATCTTCTTCAAAGTGCCCGTTTAGAAAATCAGTTTTGACATCCATTTTTCATATCTCATAGTCATAATATGTAACTATGACAAGTAGTATCCTAATAGATTTAATCATAACAACCAGTGAAAAGATTTCATCATAATCAACCCATTGGATTTGAGTGAATCCTTTAGCAACAATTTTTACTTTGAATGTGTGTTAATTTTCATTTATGTCAGTCTTCTTCTTGAAGATACTTAAGGGTGTTCTTCACAACTATCTAATGACTCTTCCTTGGATTTTGTTGGTATTTGCTCACTATGCTCATATCATAAGTAGTATCATGTATTTTACAATTCATGACATACATGATGGATCCAACTGCTAGAGCATATGAAACATCCTTCATTTTGTCTAGCTCGGCCTTTGTACTAGGACATTGAGATGAACTCAACATAGTGTCATATGTCATAGGTACAAATAATCTCTTAAAGTTTTCCATCTTAAACCGTTTCAAGAGTTTATCAATATATGTAATTTGGCTCAAACTTATTAATCATTTTGATCTATCTATATAGATTTTGATTCCAAGAATATAGTGATCCTCACCAAGATCCTCCATTGAGAAGCACTTTCCTAGCAAGCCTTTACACCTTGTAAATAAGTATGTCATCCACATACATGACCAAGAAGGTCACTGAGCTCCTGATAGTTTTTAGGTAAACATAAGATTCATCTTTGTTTCTAACAAAACCATGCTTTTTGATTTCATGATTAAAAGGATGACTCCAATTTTGAGATGCTTGCTTTAACCCGTAAATGCATCTCTTGAGTTTACACACTTTATTATGATGCTTTTGGTCGACAAAACCTTCATGCTAAACCATATAGACATCTTCTTCAAAGTGTCCATTTAGAAAAGTAGTTTTGACATCCATTTGTCATATCTCATAGTCATAATATGTAACTATGACAAGTAGTATCTTAATAGATTTAATCATAACAACTGGTGAAAAGGTTTCATCATAATCAACCCCTTGGAATTTAGTGAATCCCTTAGCAACAAGTTTTACTTTGAATGCGTGTCAATTTTCATCTATGTCAGTCTTCTTCTTGAAGATACTTAAGGATGTTCTTCACAACTATCTAATGACTCTTCCCTGGATTTTGTTGGTATTTGCTCGTTATGCTCATAGCATAAGCAATATCAAGTATATTATAATTCATGGCATATATGATGGATCCAACTGCCAGAGCATATGAAACATCCTTCATTTTCTCTAGCTCGGCCTTTGTACTAGGACATTGAGATGAACTCAACATAGTGCCATATGTCATAGGTACAGATCCTCTCTTAAAGTTTTCCATATTAAACCGTTTCAAGACTTTATCAATATATGTAATTTGGCTTAAACTTATTAATCGTTTTGATCTATCTATATAGATTTTGATTCCAAGAATATATTGATCCTCACCAAGATCCTCCATTGAGAAGGACTTTCCTAGCAAGCCTTTACACCTTGTAAATAAGTATGTCATCCACATACATGACCAAGAAGGTCACTGAGCTCCTGATAGTTTTTAGGTAAACATAAGATTCATCTTTGTTTCTAACAAAACCATGCTTTTTGATTTCATGATTAAAAGGATGACTCCAATTTTGAGATGCTTGCTTTAACCCGTAAATGCATCTCTTGAGTTTACACACTTTATTATGATGCTTTTGGTCGACAAAACCTTCATGCTAAACCATATAGACATCTTCTTCAAAGTGTCCATTTAGAAAAGTAGTTTTGACATCCATTTGTCATATCTCATAGTCATAATATGTAACTATGACAAGTAGTATCTTAATAGATTTAATCATAACAACTGGTGAAAAGGTTTCATCATAATCAACCCCTTGGAATTTAGTGAATCCCTTAGCAACAAGTTTTACTTTGAATGCGTGTCAATTTTCATCTATGCCAGTCTTCTTCTTGAGATACACTTACTCCTTATAGTAATCCAATAAAATTAATATTTTATTAATATGTAAATATAATATATTAACAATAATATTTATTAATATATAATAATCCAATAATAAAGAATCAATCAAATAAAAAATAAATTAAAAAAACTATTTAAAAAAATTAATAATCCAATAAATAATATTTATCAATATATAAATAAAATATATTAAAAATAATATTTATTAATAAATAATAATACAATTAAAAAATTGATCGAATAAAAAATTAAAAATCTAAATAGGGTATTTTAATTGAATAAAATTTAAAAATATATATACATAAATAATCATTATAGTTTGTTTGTAGAAGTTGTCCATAAAGATTATTTTTAAAATGTTAACAATGAAACTGTTAAAATTAATTAATCTACTCTTATAAATAAATATTTTTTTTGCCACTTGTCACATTTTAACTCGTCAATTGTTATTTTGTGGATAATTTGAATTTTTTTTTTCCACATGTCATTTTATAAGTTTTTATAATTTTTTAAATTCCACATAACATTTAATGTATTAATTACAATAAATGTAATAATAAATGGATATCACTGTCATTAATGAACTTAATTTCAAATTTTTCAAAATTAAAGCTTATTAGTTTTATTTATTTATTTAAATTTAAAATATAAAAAAATATTTCCATTATAATAATATATTATTTTTATTATTTTCTTATAAATTCAAAGCTCTCAAATATTTAGACAATTATATTTATTTTTATTTTTAAATTAATCCATTTATATTTAGACATTTAAATTAATTTTCAAAGTTCTCACAACTAGTATTTTTAATAAAGACACAATATTTTTAAAATTAGATCACTAATAAACCACCAAATATTTTTTTTAGAAAAAATACATCATTTTAAGGATATTTTATGGGTAAATGGCACAAAAAACACTCTTTTTACACAGAAATTCGATTTTGACACCGTGTTTTCTTTTGTGTCAATTTTGACATTGTGCTTTTCTAATTTGTTACAATTCTGACCACTTGATCGGTTAACCAGGTTACATGCTGACGTGGCATGATAACTTGTCAGTTTTAATGACGTGAGATGCTGACATGATATGCTGACGTGTCATAATTGATTTTTTTTCCACAAAAAACACTAAATTTTCACATTTTTTCGATTTTGACACTAAGTTTAATTTTTTATTTCAATTTTGATACTATGTTTTTTTTTGTTCCAATCAAACATCATTTATCAAATTTTGTTCAATTTTATCTATTTTCCATTTGAAACCATATAATATATATATATATATATATATATATATATATATATATATAATTACATTTTAAACCGTATAAACATATTTTTTCGTTTAAAAACCACATTTTTATTTAAATACAAGGTGTTTTTTTTTTTTCTTACATTTAATTCAATGTTCTAATAAAAGTAATTTTTATTATATTAAGCTTGTTTGTTAAATAGATATGTAAGAAAAAAAATACCTTGTATTTAAATAAAAATGTGGTTTTTAAACGAAAAAATATGTTTATACAATTTAAAATGTAATAAAAAAATATATTTATACGGTTTCAAATGGAAAATAGACAAAATTGAATAAAATTTGATAAATGATGTTCGATTGGAATAAAAAATTAAAATAGTGTCAAAATTAAAATAAAAAATTAAACATAGTGTTAAAATCGAAAAAATGTGAAAACTTAGTGTTTTTTGTGGAAAAAAATCAATTTGACACATCAGCATATCATGTCAGCATGTCACGTCATCAAAACTGACACATAATCATGTCACGTCAGCATGTAACCTGGTTAATCAGTTAAGTGTTCAGAATTGTAACAAATAGAAAAACACAGTGTCAAAATTGACAAAAAAAAAATACAGTATCAAAATCGAATTTCTGTATAAAAAAATATTTTTTTTGTGTTATTTACCCATATTTTTTTCAATTTTGTCAAAATTAATAAGAAATATTTAAATAATATGGCTTCCTAAGGGAAAAAGAAAGAGCCTAAACCCTCGGCCCTCGGCGGCACACCGGGAGTTGTATACCTTCCGCCTCCCAATTGCTTGGTTGCCAGTTGCCTCGCCAGTCGCCACAAATGGACGCGACAGATATGGACGTAGAAGTAAATGAACAACACAACCGCATCATTCCCGATACCAGCAGCTCATCGAAGCGATTTGCATTAAAAAATTCCATTCAAACCAACTTCGGTGATGATTACGTTTTCCAAATCGTCCCCAAGTATGTTAACCCTATCCATAATCTCTAACATGTCGGCTTTACTTGTAGAATTAGAATATAATTGATTGATTCGTGTGTTTGTGTGAATTCGATTTTAGGGAAGACTGGACAACGATGGCTGTGTCTCTGTCGTCCAATTCCGTGAAGCTGTATTCACCGGTTACCGGTCAGTTCGTCGGAGAATGCTGCAGAGGACAGCATTCTGATAGTATTAACCACATTTTATTTTCGGGTAATATATTGCACTCTTGCTCGTCAGATGGCACTCTCAGGGCTTGGGATACTCGCTCTTACCAACAGGTTTCTCCCTTCCTGTGTTTCAAACAATTTGATTCCTGATTTTGATATTTCGAATTCCAACTTTGTGAAGTGGTAGCATTTTTATCTCAGTCTACAGTGCAATTATATGCATAGGTTATTGGATGAAGCTATGATGTTCACTATGTGTATAAATTGCACATGAAATGCAGGTGTCTTGCCTAAATGCTGGTCCTTCTCAAGAAATATTTAGTTTTTCATTCGGCGGATCTGGTGATAATCTTCTTGCTGCAGGTTGTAAATCTCAGGTAATGCAGTTGCATCTTTATTCTTTACATCTTATTTTTTTCACTTTTGTGCACGATTCCAGTTCTATATGTGACATTCCATGTGCATAAGATGTATCTTGGATGATTAAAAACATATTCAATTAGCACAGCTGGTTTCTTCACATTGATGTTCATTCATCCCAAACAATTATGAGTTGATATAACATTAATGTTCCTGATATAATATTGCAAGTAGATACTTTTCTGGGATTGGAGAAACAAGAAGCAGGTTGCCTGCTTGGAGGAGTCTCATATGGATGATGTGACACAGGTTTGTTCTTATGCTATGTTTCTTATCATGTTTATGTTATTTTTTCAATTTTGATTTACAACTTGATCATATAAAGAAAACAACTTATTGATAAATTACGATTGGTGACAGGTTCATTTTGTACCGAATGAGAAAAATAAGCTTATATCTGCCTCTATTGATGGACTAATTTGTACTTATGACACCAGTGGAGAAATCAATGATGATGATCATCTGGAATCAGTAAGTGTGGAATCACCAGATTTTTTATTTGTTTTTTTGATATGATTTTACTGACATGATCGATGTAATGGAGGTGATTAATGTGGGGACATCTATCGGAAAAGTGGGGCTTTTTGGAGGGACATATGAGAAGCTATGGTGTTTGACTCACATTGAAACTTTAAGGTACTTATAAATTCATTTGAATATGAATGTATGCTAAAAGAACTTTTAATCAAATAAATAAATACCTTGTTGTTGGTTTATGTGTCTTGATTCAGTATTTGGGATTTGAAAGAGTCTAGAGTTGATGCCAATTTTGAGGATGCTCGCTCCTTGGCCTCTAATAGCTGGTCTCTAGATCATGTGGGTTATTTGCTTTTTCTAAATTATTTATTTGTGTATTACAATTTACAACCACCTTCTACTTTCATTAAACTTGGTTGTACGTTCCCATTTTCAGGTTGACTATTTTGTTGACTGTCACTACTCGGCGGTGGATGAGCGATTATGGGTTATAGGCGGCACAAATGGCGGCAGTTTGGGATACTTCCCGGTAGGGTATGCAGAAGGTATGAGATCAATTTTGTCACCAGAAGCGGTTCTCCATGGTGGTCATGGTGTTGTTGTTAGGAGTGTGCTGCCTTCCCCCACCATGAGAAGTGTGATGAACAACAAAAAGCAGAACCAGAACCAGAACCAAACAGAGGGGATATTTGGGTGGACAGGTGGCGAAGACGGACGATTGTGTTGCTGGTTGTCTGACAATTCGTCTGACATAAATCAATCTTGGATATCGACTTCATTGGTTGAAAAACACCCCAAAAATCGCAAGAAAAAGAGGCATCAACCTTATTAGAGTGACTGCAAGTGATGTGTATTTTGATGTTGTGCAATACTTCCTGTTTTGCTTTTCTTTATTTACTTTTTTTTTTATAATTTCTTTTCACTACCATGTCAAGTTCTATGATTTGTAGTGTGGAGTTGTTTACTCTCTCGTTGTGTAACAAAAAATCAGTTCATTCTTGTTGAAAACGTGTATCAATGCTTTTTTCCATCACGTCTTAGTCTTGTTAATGAGCAGGTAGAATTATTAACAGTTTAAAAATGATTGATTTGTTTAATATATTGCAAAGGTATATTACTATGTTAGTAATTTAATATTAAACAAAACTTCATAAATGGTCCTGTGGTTTTCCAAAATTTTGGATATAGTCCCTAACTTTAACTCATAGAAGGGAGAAGAGGAAGACAATCAACGGTGACAACAAAGTTAGGATTTGAAGAGTACTTGGAGCATCTGAAGGTGTATTTGGCAAAGTACATTTTAAATGGGTGATAGACCAACCACAATAGAAATTAAAAACCACATACCTTCTATGAGTTTTTTTAAAGTTAGAGATTATATCTCAGATTTTGGGAAACCATAGAAACAAATACCAGTAAATGTCTAGGAGTAAATGTCTAGGAGGATGTTACGAATTATGATGTTTTTTTGTTTTGTTCAATGTGGAAGATATGTTTCATATGTAGATTTTAGATGAATTTATTGACTTTTACTAGCTTGGCTCTATAATAGCAACCAAATTCGTGAATTGGAAATTGATACTTGTAACTATTATGAATATGCTCATTTTAGATTATTCTAACAAATTAGTGTTTGTTTTAGTAAAATATAATTGTTTTATTTGTTCGTAACAAAGGGTGGATAAATACAGATTGATATAAGTAAATAACATTACATAAGAAGGTGCATACTTGAAACACTAACCGGCATCACATCATTAAATTATTAGTCTTCTGGGAAAGATATCAACAAGGTTTCGTGGTGTAGTTGGTTATCACGTCAGTCTAACACACTGAAGGTCTCCGGTTCGAACCCGGGCGAAGCCAAAGTTACTTTTTTTTAAAACTAAAGAATTACTGCCAACTTTTTTTCACCTAATTTCTCTACATCCACATCCAGTTTGGAACATGTTGATCTAAAGAAGTATACTAATTCGATGGAAGATCGATTGTCCGAAGTGTACTTTCGTTATTTTATGCAAATCTTTGAAATCAAAAAGTTTTAGAAAATTAATTACTTTTGTTAATGATTCAACCCATCATTCAAACTGTGAAATAGAGGTACAAAAAGATGCATTCAACTAGACCAGTACGAAGCCTTTCAACTCGCAGAATATTTTTTAATAAAATTAATTACGTTCGCTGAGTTTTTGATTTGTTAGAATTTCAAAATCCTTACCGACATTTTTCAGCTTTCAATCCACACATAACCTTAACAAGTATTAATGGTACATACTCCCGAAACACAACACAAATTGAAATTGACCTACAAAGTTAAAGTTAATGGTACTTGATAATCTGAAAACATGAGGAGATGGGATGAGTCGAATTAACGAGTCTTACTCTATACAGTTTGCCTAACACTGGTTATTAAAAAAAAAAAAAAAAAAAAAAAAACTCTTGGTCAAACAAAGTAAAGACGATTCGGTTGCTATACACTCGTTTGGGTTTGGCTTCACATGAAATAGCTGAGGAGTTTCTTCTTCCTGGATCCACCTTCCCCATACAGTTCGTTCCATTGTAGCAGCTCATTCATATTTGCCGACTCCGAGGATACACTTGCACATACCTGCACATAACAACATTCTATTTACGACATGTTTTTTCTCATTATAAATGAAAGAGCAACACCAAGTCAAAAAAATGATGCACATATATTTTGTGTTACGGACCTGTTGATGAGCACTTTTAAAATCATCCAAATTTATAGGCCGAACATCTGCACTACCATGCAAAGGAGGTAGCATTCTGTTTTCTGCCAATGCCGCAGCCTTCTCCTGTGCACACAAACAATCTCATAAATCAACATAAACATTTAAATAACAATAGTCTGTCAAGCTGCATATATAATTAATTGGATGCCAACATCTTTTTAAAAACTAAAAAGCTAGACAAACCTTCTTTTCCTTTTCCAAAATTTCTCTTATTGGATAATGTGCAGCCGCCACACAAAGATTCTGAAATTCCAACACAACTCTATCAGTAACCAAACACTACACACAAAGTAAAAAAAAAAAATACCCCAAATCTACACACACACACAGAGAGAGAGAGAGAGAGAGAGAGAGAGAGAAAAAGACGATAAAAACCTTCAAATCACTCCCCGAGTAGCCATCTGTCATATTTGCCACAGCTTGAAGATCAACATCTGGTCCCAATTCCTCTTTTGCCAAAATCACTCTCAGAATCTTCTCTCTGTTTGTGGCATCCGGTAAATTCACCATCAACCTGCAAATAACACACCATATTTTCTTATATTATATTATTACCGAAAAAGAAGAAAAAAGGAAAAAGAAAAAAGAATTAGCAAAACCTCCTAGGTAGTCTCCTAATTACAGCCTCATCAAGATCAAAAGGCCTGTTGGTGGCACCAAGTACAAGTACACGCTCTCTATCCTTTGTACGCAATCCATCCCAATTCATCATAAACTCATTTTTCATTTTCCGCATTGCTTCATGTTCGCCTGGATTTTCACGTCTACCCAACATGCTATCCACCTATTACATTTTTTTTTTAAATCACAAAAAATCTATTAAGAAAATTTGATAAATAATTAATTGATACAAGCTTTGTAATTGTACCAACCTCATCCACAAACACAATACTGGGAGCTATTTTACTTGCAAGACTGAAAACTGCTTTCACATACTTCTCTCCTTCACCAAACCACTACAAACAAACAACCATCAACATCAACATGTTAATTATATTCATTTCTTCTACCAATCAAAAATCATATTTTTTATTTTCGGTGAGAATACCTTTGAAGAAATGCTCGACATTGATATGTTGATAAAATTTGCACCTGCCTCAGTTGCAATAGCTTTTGCTAGCATTGTTTTACCAGTGCCAGGTGGCCCAAAAAGCAAAATTCCTTTGCAAGGCTGGAATTCAACAAAAACTTTACTTACACCCGTTACAAAAAAGAAAAAATATTTATATAATTTTTTACCTTTGTTAATTGTCCTTTACAAAATAATTCAGGCCTTTGGAGAGGTAGCATCACCAATTCTTTTAAAGTATCCTTCACTGTTTCTAAAGCTCCAATATCATCAAAACTAACACCAATATCATTTGGAGGAATAACTTCAGATAGGAGTCTCTTCTCAAATTCATTTTCAGTAGCCACATCCTGCAATCAATCTCAACTCATTATCTCATTATCTCATAATTTAATTTTTCTACTTGTATATGAACATGTGTCTCGTTTACTTGGTGTCATAATGGAAAGAAACAGCTTTTACTTTTTTTTTTTTACCTTTAGTGTCTTCTTTGAACTTTTACTCTCGTTAAGAGTACCTTGCAATATGTCAAGCCCATACTTGATGCTACAATATATACCATAAAACACAAAGTAAGCATGAAGAATAATGGATTGCTCTTGTTTTTTATTCTTTTTTACTGATACCTTTCACTAGAAATCACAAGTTCGGTGTCTTTAGCAAAAGATTTAAAACTTGTCATACAGTGATGACTAAGCGCCCATCCAACAACCTTTTCAGCATCTATTATAACAAATAATAAGAGCAATTACTTAGAAACTATAAAATAAAATGAAAATAATTGAAGAAAAAATGGAACTAACTTTCATTTGTCAAGGCTTGATCTTTTATGCAGGTTGCTTGAAGATCTGAGCAACCAAGACCTACTCGATTCAGAACCTGAAATCATGACATTGAGTGATTAAAAAAATAATGCTACAAATTTAAAATTGTGATTAAAAAAATCATAACAGTATACTCACTGTTTGAATGCTGATAATATTTGACTGTGATTTCAAGGTCTCTATATCTCGGTCTAACTGTTGCTTCCAGTCTGAAAGTAATGTTTCATCCTGCCATGGACATGGTTATAAAATTTAAAAACATTAATTAATATCCTCAAACACATACAAAATCCTAAAATGGGATTTATTTTACCTGAGGCGTCTGTATGGTGACTTTGTTTGGAAAAAGACGAGTGACTTGCTTCATGGCTTTAGGGCTTTCTTTGCTTTTATCATTTAGTCTACCAAAACTATCCTGAAATTAATCACATCACATCACATCTTTAATTGATGTTTATTTGAAGTACATTTGTTTCAAAAATAAAAATTAGTAGAAATTACCGGGAAAGCCAGGTCAAGTAATGTAGTCTGATTGTTCCCAAATTTTGTAAACACTAATCCACCAGAATGAGACTGCTAAAAAATTAAATTAGTTTAATATAAGTGTAAATGATTGGCATATAAAATTTGATGTTATGATTTAAATTCTTACTTTCTCTTTCAGGGTGTCCATTTGAACATGTGAAGCAATGATAACCACATTCCCAGGCAATTTCTCAAGCTTACTTTTAAAAGAAGCATAGACATCAGGGTTTCCAAGCATTGACTTTTCTATATCTTTTACAAATATTATGAATGGACTGATTCTACTTTCTTTTGTAGCAACCTGCATAGATAAATAGTAAATACAACATTTTCTGTAATTGTTTCAATGAATACAGTATACTTTTTTTTTTAAAGAAAAGCAGGTTCAAAACTACCTCAATAAGTTCATTAATTGCAAGCCTCTCAATGTCATCTGAACTTGCAGAATCAAGGCGAAGAAATTCAGCTGCATATGATACCAAAAAAGAAGTTTTTTTATTTATTTATTAATCCACACTGTAACTAACAACGAAAGGTATTAAAAAAGTATGGATTGCTTAAATGTTTGGATTATTACCAGCACAGAAAAAACCATGATCTTCTTCACAAACACCTCCAAGATCATTGCCTTCTGGAATTTTTTTATCAAATCTAACACCAATCTTGGAATGCCCATTTTCAATAAATGCAAGCAGCACTTTTCCCTTATAACCATATGCAGGACCCCTATGAAATAAATAAATAAGTAAATATATATATACACACATTTAACAAGCAATACTTTTTAAGAAACCAATGCATTTCTTCTTGAGTTTAAACAAAAACAAAGAACTCATAGGATGTAGAAGTGAAGATGTACCTCATGGGAGCTTGTAGAGGAGAAAATCCAGATGCCAAGGGCCCCACATATTTAACTCTATCACCTGCCAAATGTAAAATGAAATTTTCCATTACATACAGGTTGTTGTTTTTTCTCCTATTAAGGGGTTGTTTAGGAATTAGGATTGCTTATTTAAAACAGATAAGTTGGTTTTTAGTGGTTGGCAAGTTCTGCTTATACATGTAAAATGACCAAAAGGGATTAGGGGTAAAAGGGTAAAATTGGTATCTATCGCCGGTCATGAAAAAAGAAAACAAGGGTACAATACATATGGTTTTTAGGGAGCTAATAAGCACCTTAAATAAGCTAAATGATAACTCTATCCTTACATTCCAAAAAGAAAAAAAAAATTCAGAACACTCATCAATTTTATCAATTGTGAGATGAGTTAGGAAGAAAAAGAAAGGCAAATAAGTAAAGGGTCAGTGTCTGAATACATTAAGCCATGTTTTTTAGCTTATGTCATTAAGTCATGGTGTCCAGATTAAGTCAAAAAAGAACAACCATGTATAGCTGTCCAGATTATATAGTGACATCAGCAGCATAGACCATTTAGAACACAAGGATTATATATATACCTTCTTTAAAAGTGTAACTTTTTGATGTTGCAGTGGATGCCTCTTGCTTTGGCAGAGCAAGAGAACCTGTAGTGGATCCACCTAGCATATCACCTTCAACACTTGATGTTTGTTTTTTAGAATGCATAGCACCTGCACGTGTAACTCTTTTTGTGAAAAAACTTGCCCTTTCTGCCCTTGTGCTCTCTTTCATTGGCGTGTCAGTTTCCTTAGCTGCTGATAATCCCTGATATAATAAAACAATACAAGTCCATTAAGGATGGTTAAGTAATATCAAAGAGTAAACTGCAAATTTTATGAAGAGCTTACACCAGGTAATGAAAGAGAATCAACTAAGAGCAATCTAGCACCAAAATGTTTGGCTAGAGCCTTTGTTAATGTTTCTTGGTATATCTCTGAACCTGTGTAAAACCATACAAATTATAATTTCAAGTAAAAAAAAAACAAGAAATGATAATTTGAACAAACGGTTGAAGGAGTACCAGCTGGGCCAGATAATAGTATTCTGGGGCATACAGTAGGCAAATTTGAGGCGTACTTCACAAACTGATTACACTTCAAATGTATATATGTTGAAGCAATCAACACACTTTTTGTAGTTTCACTGTAGAATTTAATCAAATAGCAACATTACTAGCAATGTCTATACATAATAATCAGGACACCATGCACATAAAACAAAGAAACTTTTCATTTTTACATAACAAACTACCATCAAGTATGAAACTTCCAGTTTGTCAGCAAGAGAGTTTAGACAAAAAGATTAGTATGATCAGATTGAACAAAGGATGAATGAAATGAAATATATGCAAACTAAAACATTGAAGGAAGACACTATGTTACAAAAATGCCCACCAAAGTTGAAAATAAAAAATAAAATAAAGAAGTGACTGTTTTCTGATATCTAATTTATTTGTGGATAATGAAATTATAACCGAAAAATCTAGCTCTAAAGAAAGATCAAGCAATATTTTTTTTTTAAAAAATGTTGGACACGCAGTACAAAATATAGCGCAAAATAAGACATATAGCAACAAAACTTTACACTTTTTTATCAAAATAGGCAACATGCTTTATTTTGTACCCATAATAGCAACCAACTTTTATTTTTCTAACCATTTCGACAATATATAACTTAGAAACATAATAAGATTCAGATTTGGTTTTGTTTTAATTGTTATCCGAAAAAATAAAGGTGGTGGCCAGAGATATTATGATTAAAATCATTAAAAAAATTGCAAATTGGTTGATATTATGATTAAAAAGTGAAGTAGATTGCCTATTTTGGTAAAAAAAAAATGCAAAGTTTGTTGCTATTAGGTGAATTGACGGAACGGAATTATCCAAAACTGATTTAGAGTTTGCACCTTAGGTAATACGGAAAATTGTCAAACGAAACTCCAATCGTATTAGGATCAATAACACGTTGTCTTAATCTGTCCTTAAACGCTCGACGACGTGATGCTAATGAGATTGGAATATGAATATCCTTAAAAAGTTCTCTGATTTCCCTTTGCGCATCAACAAGTTTTGAAATTTCAATCTCACGACCCGATGATCCTGCAAGCATCCTCAGTAATGGCCTTAACTCATGACCTGCCTCAGGGACCTTTCCCACTTCTGCATCAACCGGATCATGCACAACAGCTTTCTCCCTAAATGCACTACCTCTCCCATCAGGAGATGGTACAGGTGGCATTCCAGATGGCGAACCCTTGCCAAGTGGCGGGAGATGTGACACCTCTTTCTGGATGCTTGACAAAGATGCTAATACTGATGCTCCTGCAACAGCAGATGGGTCTCTAGATCTTTCCTCAAGCTGCAGTCCCTTGAGTGAACTGTTGTGTGCTTCTAGAATACTCAGTGAAGGTGTCACACTTGAAGGCACAGCATCATCCAATTGCTTCTGAAATATCTGATACTATGTTAAGGAAGTTGTTTCCTTCCAATGTAATGATGCACAGTGAGAATATAACTGAAAAAAAAAGAGCATAAGAAACCATGAAGTATGAACATGGTGTTTAGGATACATAAGCATGCCTTCCTGATGAGCTGAAGATCACCTCGTCTCCTGCTTTAAGTGGAACGGTTGACTTTTTAGGATAAATTTTGCCATTGACTTTGACAGCGCCTTTGTCACCCGTGATTTCAAGTAAAGTAATGGATGAACCTCCTCGCTGTGTAGAATAAACAAACAGAATAATAATGTTATATAAGCTAATTGCAAAAAACGAGAAAGAAAAGTAAGATTACCTCTGACTCTATGTGTCGAAGGCTACATAATGATTTACTGATGGATGGATCACCAATGCATAAGTCACATTGACGCCCTTGACCAACGGTGAATAGAGAACGATTCATAACGATATGAGGAATCTGGACATCATAAAAGCACTTTTTATAATATCTATTAACTTGTGCTATAAGATTCGGTAAATTTTAGAAAGAACAAATTGGGTGTACTTTGTAAATTAGGGTGTTACAAAGGTCATAGATGGACAAATTATATGGTATTAAAAATGAACTTCACTTGAAAAGTGCAAAAGAGTAGCATGACCCAAAATTACAAGCTATGTGAATATTTCAATGTGGCTCTTTTAACAGAAGATGCAACATCTAATGAAATCCTAATGTCTCGTTAATCTACCATGCAAAATCTTATCAACTCTCTTCATTGTCATGTGACATGAAAGAAGTCGACTTTTGGACAAGAAGCGAACCTTGCATGTTTCTTCACAAGGTGAATAAGTAGAGACCTAAACATTGTGATATGTACCATGGAAAAAAAATCAAAAATCATAATACTAGCACAAAGACATAATGGTGAAAATCTTATTTCACAAGTTCAAGGAAAAATCTAAACGCAGTAGAAACTAGAACTTGATTAAGGGTATGGGTTTTCTGAAGTTATAGAAGATCAAGAATGATTGAGACTTCTAATAAAGACAATGACCCACGTTATCTTTATTTGCACTGTATAACCCCTAATATGTCTAATCGTTTACTCTTGTCTTGATAAAAAATACTGAGAGTGGAGTTAGAAACTCGGAATTGCAAGATAAGTTTAGAAATATAACCTGAGAGGATTGCGAAAGAAGCTTCCCCCATGCAACCCCAACATTAGGTTTTGACTGTCTTTTCTTGGAGCGATTCAACACAGTTGAACCACCATTGGTCTCGGTCATCTCTGAATCGATCACAGAATCCCCTACAAAGCATATAGAATAAAAGGTAGGAGCAGTAACAAAGATTTTATAAGACATGCAAAGAGGAATTTAAAGATGAAAACTTCAAAGCACCTAGAGACATAGGTGACACCAACGGTTCGCCATCCACTTGCATGACTGGAGACTTTTCATCTAGAATATTAGCAAGCACAACGTCACCGGCCTCGATCTCTTTCTTAGTCGGATCAGCCGACCGGACCTCATGTTCTTGAGACGCACACACGCCTGATTCCTTCGCCACTGCATCAATTGGCTCTTCAAGTAAGCTTGTAGTAGACGACGATACCCCTTCCGCAGCCTGCCACCACCAATCGTAAGAAAATTGAACCAATTCCAAACACAATTCGACAATAACAAGGGTTTTGTTAACCCTAGGTCTTCAGATTTGGATTATAACGGCCATTAACAATACCTTAGATCTTTTGCCTGTAGAGTGCGGAGAAGAGCATGGTGATGAGAGTGTGCGTTTCGAAGAAGATGAGGTACGCCTTGTTTCTACCATGTTTAGATTCCTCCCTCGTTTCAGAGTTGGTTTTGCAGATGATTACAAGGAATTGATGTAATATATCAGTCTGTAAGGAGATGTAATGATTGAAACGGGAAAATGATTTGTTTAAGGGTTTGTGAGTGTCTATAATGAAACGGAGTTGGGGTTGAGAGTTGCGACACGGAAGGAAGTAGGAAAGGGCAGGTTTAGGTGAGAGCACTGATGTGGCTCGGTGCAGACTCCGCAGAGATATATATGATATTTTATAGATATGTCACCGCCACCGGCAACTAAATGTCATTAATGTTTGTTTGTTAAGTCAGTAACGCTCAACAAATTTTGTTTTAGGATTAACACAAAAACTACCATTAGCGAGACGGAGTGGAACTCGGCAACCTTCGGGCGAATAAGAGGTATGTACAAAACAATCATTATTATTCCGAGTATGTACAAAACAATTATTGTTATCGAGCAAATTTTTTTAAACTATCTATGCATTCTACTCGTTTAATGAAAATCTCAAATGAATAAAAAGTGGTGTATCACTTCCTTCTCCTAACTTAAATCATGTTTAAGAATAGGTACATGTTTCCAAAATATGAGTCACAATTGTGTAAACTGGTGCATTATTTACTGTTTTTATTAGCGTTTTCTTTAAATTTGGTTTTTTTTTTTCAAACACAAATGGATGAGAGATGGCTTTTTAGCATAATTTTGTTTAAATTTGGATAACATTGTATATTATTATGGTTAGAACAACAGTATTTTTATTGTTTTATGTTAAGTATCATGTTGTGTTTTATGCTTGTTTGTAAGATTTGTGTTAGCATCGTAGGGAAATGCATGATCATGTTGATGCTTGGAGCTTGCAACATGTTTTATTGTTATGTTTTTATTTTGATTTTCTTAGTGAAATGTTAAGGTTAGTCACAACCTCCTTTTCAATAGCATGTTAAGTAAAGGATGCATTTGGGCTAGTTTTGCATGAAGTAAAAGATATAACACTCCAAATCAGGTATTATATTTGAAGCCCTTGGAATTTTAAATATTGCAAAATAAGTCCCTTAAGTACGTTTGTCGTACTTCATGAGTACGCTTAGCGTACCATGCATGATGATCGCGGAGGGCTAGCACGTATGTTGGGCGTACCAAAGAGTATACAGGGTGTACGTGACTGGTGTGCAAACCCTAATTCCCGGACTTAAGACCTATATAAGCATTTTTATCTCATTTGAGCTTCACCCTACCAGCCTCCTTCATATTCAAACATCCCTGGAAACTCTAAAATCATTAGAGAGTGTGTTATTGAGCTTTTGAGTGGTTAAATATCATCCTTGTTGTTAGCTACAAATAAGAAGAGGAAACAAGCTTAAACGAGGAAGAGCTTCTAGATTTTGCATTTTGAGCAGCCTAGGAAGCTGAAGGAGGTAAAAAGCTTTCACCTTGGTTGTCATTTCCATTTCTAGAGCAAGGGTTTTACCCTTAGTCCCTTTTTGTGTTCTTGAACCACCTCTTGAGAGTTTGAACAACTCCAACACTTAGGGAGGATAGATCTGAAGTTCTTTGGTCCATTTATAACATAAAAATGGAGTCTTGATGGGTGTTTTGACCTTATGCATGGATTAAGACTCTTGGAAAGGTCTTAACGAGTTATTGGGAGCATTGGGGACATGCAAAGGCATAAAGTTGCCAACTTTATGCCTTATGATGTTTTAATGAGATCAGATCAAAGGTTTGGACGTTAGAGCATAGAATATTAAGCACTTTGTGGAATATGTGCTTAATCTGTTTGTATGTTGGATGTAGATTACAGTACACACCGCGTACGGCTCAAGGTCTGAGTACGTTGCGCGTACCAGGGTGGTACGCAAGGCGTATGCATAGCAGATGGACTTAGACTTGTTTTCGGCTTGTAAGCTTTTGGGCCTTAATTTGTCAATAGGCTTGGTCACGTTTTGGAGTTAGTGGTCTAGATTATTCGTTTTGGGCTATGGATGATATGATTGGGCTTTATTGGGCCATGAGGCCTATTAATGATTTTAGACATGGACTTTAGGGCCCATTAGCAAAGGAAGACTTTTTAGGCCATTGTGAAAGGGCTTGGGGTTTGGGTTCTTCAATTAGATTGTGTTTAGTCCTAACCTTAAGTAATGTTATTATGGTTCAACACGTGTGGCTACGGACTGTTAGGAGAGCAGCTCTCGGATTCTTCAGACAGAGGTGAGTCTCCTCACCATACAAATGGGTCGAATGCACCAAGGTCGGCCCATTATTTGTTACATATGTGCTAGTGGATTATGTGATATACTAGTTATATCTATGATACTTGTATGGAAGACCTCGGGGGTTTCCCGAGGCACTTAGGTATAAGACCTTTGAGGGTTTCCATGACATCCTAGGTAAAGACCTCGGGGGGTCCCCGAGGCACTTAGATGTAAGACCTTGGAGGGTTTCCCTGGCATCCTAGGTCAACACCTCGGGGGTTTCCGAGACATTGGGCTAAGACCATGTGGGGGTTCCCATGGCACCCGGAGTAAGACCTTTGAGGGTTTCTAGGGCTTCTTATATGTTTGTATGCATGACTTATGTGGTATATGTAGCTCTCATAGCTGATATGATATGTGTTTTATATGGATTGTGTGTATGGTAAGCTCTGGGGAACTCACTAAGCATTAGCTTACAATTTGTTGATTTGTTTCAGGTACATCTAAGCCTAAGGGCAAGGGCAAGGCTTGATGGTGCGGCGTACACTCTCCGATAATTGTTTTGATGGAACACTCTGATATTTGGAATAAAATGTTAATGTTATGAATTTTGAAAAGAATGGTTAATGTTACTTCACATTTTATGGAAATGTTTGGTTAATTAAAAATGAAAATTTTATTTGAAAATTTTGGGCTATTACAAGTCGGTATCAGAGCCTTGGTTTGAAGGATTCGGGCACACCCTCGGGCGTGTTAGGACTCAAATTAAGGAAATGGTAAAATTGTTTTCAAATATATAATAAAAGTTAAACTTTTAAAGAATGGAAAATAAGAGAGTGCAATGTGCGTGATCGGCCGAGCCAAGTAAGTAGTTCCCCAATATGTTAGTCGTGTTATACTGATATTTGAACTATGATAATCGTATGGACCTTGCTATGTGTATGCTTTAAAAATTCTATACGGTTAGGAGCCTATAGCCTTAAAATGATTGATTTGGCCTTATTTCATGTTTCTTGTTTGGTTGTGGTCCTAGGGTAGAATCTTTTATTCGAAAGTCTATTTGATTCTTTTCTGTGTATAATTTGCATGCATAAAGGCAACCTATTATAGTTGACTAATGTGGGTAGAGAAAATCTTAGGACAGCCTAGGATTCGAGCTATACAGTAGCTTATGAGATATGGTTTTTTTTTTGGGATGAATTAGAGTTATTAGGTATAGCCTTGGGAAAGGTACAGGTAGGTGTGGAATGTAGTATTGGGCGCATACTACTGAAAGAACATGTGATGTTAGATATGGAAGCTCTAAGGCGGACCGGTGTGGGAGGATCCCCTATATTGACATCCTGATCATTATATTTTGTGGTATTGCAGTACACTATGGTGGTGACACGGTTTGGAGTAGTGGGATCAAGATCAGGGTATGGAGCTAGGTCGGGTGACACTACCGAGCCAATTGAAGAGAGGTTGTGTGAACTTATTGTAGCAGAGGTTACGAGGGGAATCCTCGACACTACCCCAGTTATCTTTGTGTAACACCCGCAGATTCGGGTTAGTCAATTTAGAGACAATAAGCGTCAAAATTAACTTTTTTGATATAAGATTATTTAGAATAAATAATCTTGACCAAGTTATAGTATATTTTACAAGGTCTGCATACATATAAAGAACGCTGAAATCCGAGTTATAACAAAGAAGTTATGACCCGTCGAAGTTTTACGGCAAAACCGACACGACACCGGGAATCATAAAAGGTGAATTTACGATAAAATACTTTCTAGATTTAGCGATCTAAACGTAATTCATAGTATATGTTAGACCGAGAGTGTGCATAAAAATAACGTCCAAATCTGACTTCGTATGAGGAAATTATGATTTTTCTAAGATTTAGCATAACAGTGCACAACCCGAAATTCGAATTTTAGATCGGTCGATTTTTAACCAAAACAATCTAAATGATAATTTAAGATCTTGTTAATAGAAGTTCAACGATAAAAAGACAGTCGAAAACGGAGCTCGCATGTTAAAGAAATGGACGAAACTTGGTCCCTACTCTTCGAGCACGATAAATTCGATACAATTTTGTAAATCTAAGATAGAATGAGAATTAGTTGACGACGTCTAAATGAAAGTTGTAGTACTCGTAAATACCAATGGATGGATATAAAGAACGTCAAAAATGGAGTTCATATGAACGAGTTATAATTTTTAATAGCACATTTACATATTAAAATAAAGCGTAAATCATATATACGTCTACATATATATACATATCTATATATCATTAGAAAGGTATCGATGATACGGCCGTTATAATACTAATGTTGAGTATTTTTTACATTAGTTTAGTACAAATATCATTAAATCTATTTAAAATAGTATTATAAATGAGTGTTTAATCATTTAAGTAAATATAGAGGGTGATTTTTGAAAATCCAATTGGTATAAATAAGAGCCTCTAGGCTCTCATATTTCTTGCACCATTCTCTTGATTCAAAAGTCTTTCTCTTCTTATTCCCCCGAGCATTTAAGTCCCTCGTGATTCGACTTCTCTTTATGTAGTTTTTAGTATAGCAATGTGAGCGCTGAAGCACTGCAAGAATCTTTCTTAGAAAGATTCAACGACGAAGTTTTGCCCCTGCAGAGCTCGGCTCCTAGCTAAGTAAGTTATACTACCCTACTTTAAATATAACTTATAATATCGTTATTATGAACTTATAAATAAAATTTATCAGTGATTCAAAGTTGTTATACCGATTGATCTACTTACGGGGATGATGTCTAGGTTGTGATCTAGTGAGGTGTTTAAAGTGGAATTTCCAAACAGTATACTTTGTATACCAAACATACCCTACCTCCAATATGATCCTACCTGGTTGTTCCTTACTTGATAGATCATGAAGTAGACTTTGAGTTGATGTTGAATCTAGACTAATAATTAGTCGCAATAAAGATTAGACTAAAACTTATCGATAATAATGTTAGGTTTCGTCGAAGGGAAATAGAATCGTTAGAAACGAAGCGCTGCCCGAGTTTGGAATCATCACTTTAACAAGTGAGTGCATAGTTACTTTCATCTTACACATAGATATGAAGAATTTTATATAAATTACGTGTTATGTGTGCATATTACCTGTATACTTGCTATCTATGTTGTATGCATAATTTTATACATGTTTTAAATGATTTAAACTGTATATGTATTTTATATCTACAGAATATATTAGGTAAAACATGGGTAAATGAATGATGAGGGATGAAAGCTGATATAGAGGAACACTGGCAGTATGGACATACTGCCCTATAGGTGAACGTTGGCATCAATGGACCTAGTACCCTATAGATAAGCATTGGCAGCTACACCACAACCTGTACATGTTTTTGATCTACGATGTACTCTAAACATCCTAGCAGATGCGCTCTAAGGATAGTATCGGCAGTTGCGCCTAATAAAGAACATCATAACCCTAGCAGCTGTGTCTAATAGAGAATGTCATAATTTTGGCAGTTGCGCCTAAATGATAATATTAACAGTTGTGTTTAATAGATAATATTGACAGTTGTGTCATTGCCAATGATGGACTTCGTGTCTACTCCTAATGACCGAATGAGTGAATGATAAATGATTCTTAGGGCAGATCCTTAAGAAATAAAGAAGATAATGGAGACGAGTAATTTGGTTGATTGTTTAATGATTAAACATAATTATATTACTGTAGGTTGAAAATCCTATGTACTCACCAGGTTTCCCAACCTGACCCACTTAGTTTATTTGTATCACAGGTGTCAATATGAAGTTACATTACACTGAGATATTAAGGATATGTAAATCACTAGTGATATTAAATGTAAGTTCTGTTTATGCTTATGTTTCTGTATTGACGATGACATCCCAATGTTTTAAAAATGAATAAAATACATTTCTTCGGAAATGCTTGATAATGTATTTATCATGTTTTTCTGGGAATAAATCCCGTAAAACTTTTCTTTAAAAGGTTACTATGATTTTTAAAATAAATCATAAATAAATCGGTCTTTTCTGACCATGAAAAATAGGGTTGTCACACTTTGGGATGGACAAGGAGGGTATGATGGAGATCATGGAGGAGAGGCTCTGGGCATTTAGAGTCGAGATTGTTGTGGGCCAAGTCGGGCCCGAACTCCCTCGTTCCGAGAGTTCAAGGCGTCAGGGCGCCATAGTTTTTCGAGGTCACGGACCCCATTGTTAGCCGAAGCTAGGTGGCAGAGATAGAGAACACTCAGCTCATGAGTTCTTGCCTTGATGCGGCGAAGGTGGGGTTTGCTTCATGAATGTTGAGGGATCGGGCTTGAGATTGGTGGGGAGAGGTGACTAACCAGGTGGGAGCAGTCGGTGTAGTTGAGATGATATGGGTCGAGTTTGTTAGATGGTTTTATTTGGAGTTTGCACCACCGATTGAGGTGCAACGGCTTGTTAGGGAGTTTCATGACCTTTTGCAGACCACCGAGACTGTGGCGGAGATCACCGCCAAGTTTCAGGAACGGGCATTGTTGATCCCACAATATGCTACGGTCGAGGAGATGAGGCGGACTAGGTATCATTCCATGTTGAGGGATGATATTCGGGGGGGGGGGGGGTTGTGAGCTTTACATGGTGTAAAACCCTGAATGAGATGGTGGAGAAGGGCCCACACTGGGAGATGGAGTTGGACTTCCGCACCAAGCGGAAGCCTGAGCAGGCACGAACGTCAATAGGTCAGACTAAAAAGCCTAAGACCTCGGATTCATCCAGTAGGGTCCAGAAGAGTCGGGGTCGGTGTGTCAAGTGTGGGAAATCACATGGTGGAGTATGATGAGGGTCAAGCACAATGTGTTATACTTGTGGTCAGTCGGGCCACACGAACAGAGACTGCCCCAATAAGGGCTTGATTTGTTTTCGCTGCAACCAGACCGACCATAAGCAGGCCGATTGTCCGAATAAGAGGAATTATTGAGATTTTGAGTGGTTAAACATCATTAGAGAGTGTGTTCTTGACATTTTGAGTGGTTAAACAACATCCTTATTGTGTGTTAGCTACAAAGAAGAAGAGGAACCAACCTTAAATGAGGAAGAGCATCTAGATCTTGCATTTTGATTAGCCTAGGAAGCTTAAGTAGGTAAAAAGCTTTCACATTGGTTGTTATTTCTATTTCTAGAGCTAGGGTTTTCCCCTTAGTCTCTTTTTGTGTTCTTGAACCACCTCTTGAGAGTTTGAGCAACTCCAGAGCTTAGGGAGGATAGATATGAAGTCTTTTGGTCCATTATAGCATAAAAATGGAGTCTTGATGGGTGTTTTGACCTCATGCATGGATTAAGACTCTTGTAAAGGTCTTAATGGGTTATTAGGAGCATTGGGGACACACAAAGGCATAAAGTTGCCAACTTTATGCCTTAGGATGTATTAATGAGATCATATATAAGGTTCATATGTTAGAACATGGTGTATTAAGCACTTAATGGAAGATGTGCTTAATTTGTTTGTACGATGGCATAGATTAGAGTACACAACGTGTACGACTTAGGGATTGAGTACGTTGCGCGTACCAGGGTGGTACGCAAGGCGTACGCACAACAGATGGACTTAGACTTGTTTTCGGCTTGTAAGCTTTTGGGCCTTAATTAGTCATTGGGCATGGTCACGTTTTAGAGTTAGTAGGCCAGATTATCCGTTCTGGGCCATGGATGCTATGATTGGGCTTTATTGGGCCATGAGGCCCATTAATGATTTTGGACATGAAGTTTGGGCCCATTAGCAAAGAAAGACTTTTTGGGCCATTGTTAAAGGGCTTGGGGTTTAGGCTCTTCAATTAGATTGTGTTTAGTCTTAACCTTAAGTAATGTAATTATGGTTCAACACGGGTGGCTACGGACTGTTATGAGAGAAACTTTCGGATTCTTCAGACAGAGGTGAGTCTCCTCACCATACCAATGGGTCGAAGGCACCAAGGCCGACCCATTAATTTTTACATATGTGCTAGTGGATTATGAGATATGCGATATGCGAGTTGTATCTATGATACTTTTATGGAAGACCTCGGGGGTTCCCGATGCACTTAAGTATAAGACCTTGGAGGGTTTCCACAACATCCTAGGTTAAAGACCTCAAGGGGTTCCCGAGGAACTTAGGTGTAAGACCTTGGAGGGTTTCCCTGTCATCCTAGGTCAAGACCTCGGGAGGTTCCCGAGGCATTGAGCTAAGACCATGTGCGGTTCCCATAGCACCCGGAGTAAGACCCTGGAGGGTTTCCAGGGTTTCTCTATTTGTTTGTATGCATGATTTATATGGTACATGTATATCTCATAGATGATATGATATATGTTTATATGGATTGTGTGTATGGTATGCTATAGGGAACTCACTAAGCATTAGATTATAGTTTGTTGATTTGTTTCAGGTACATCTGAGCCTAAGGGCAATGACAATGCTTGATGGCATGGCGTGCACTCTCTGACAATTGTTTTGATGGGAGACTCTGATGTTTTGAATAAAATGTTAATGTTATGAATTTTGAAAACAATGGTTAATGTTATTTCACATTTTATGGAAATGTTTGGTTAATTAAAAATGAAAATTTTATTTGAAAATTTGGGTCGTTACAAAAGAGGTACTTGGTCTTGTTTTATTATATTGTTATTACATTACACATTACATAGTATATTATTATAGATTAGAATAATTGAAAAGCATTAGTTATATTTCGTTACTTATTTAGAATAATTTGTCATCACATGGTGTGATTATATTAAACATATACCATCACTCATATGATATACATGGTATTATTATCTATCAAATATTAGTTGTGAGATCCATGTATTACATGGGTTAATTAAAAAAACAAATTAAATATAAAGGTCAAAATCTATGAGAACTTTGAATTTATAAGAAAATAAGAAAAAATATTGAATTATTATAATAGAAATGTTTTTTATATTTTAAATTCAACAAATACTAATTTAAATAAATAAAAGAAACTAATAATCTTTAATTTTGAGACTTTTGAAATTAGAAGGTAATTATATTAATGAAATTGATATCCATTTATTACTACATTTATTGCAAGTATTGAATTAAAGTATTATGTGTAATTGAATAAAATATAAAAACTCATAAAAAGACATGTGGAAAAAAATAATTTAAAATAACCACAAAATAACATTTGGCAAATTGAATTAGAGTGTGACAGATGACAAATAAAAACATTCATCTATTAGAGAGGATTCATCATAATGAAGGAAATCATTAGTTCAACATGGACATTAAACATTATATATTATTCTTACAAAATATTCAACATATATACATTAACAACAGACATGATAGTGTGTATTTATGATTCAAGGATCCAACATAACAAATAAAAACATTCAAAAATCCTAGGTAATGCTATCTATACATGCATATTATTCTGATTGGAGTAATTTGATACCATCACTCATATGTCATTGTATGGTGTTGTTATTTAGTAGATATTCATCACATTGAATAAAATCCGCATACATTAGGGAATAAAGGTTGTGGAACAGGGAAATGTTTAAAGATTATTTTGGAGAAGGCTACAATTGAAGCTTAACAAAAATCAAGATCATACAAAATATGTGGCGTGTAAGTTCATGATTCAAGGAAATGTTTAACAATGAACAATATTTTCAATGAATAGTTTGCTCAATGTTCTTTAGATAATATATTTCATCTTTTTCGTACTAGAATAAACTGAACAATGTTATATGGAAATAAGTTCGAACCTCTTTGATTGTGATTTTTTTTGCTTTGTTTTGGTTCTTACATTGGTGTTTACAAATAAAATTTGTAATATTTTGTTAAAATATATTACACGAACACACACCCTGTTATCTATATATGTATATTATTTAGGTCTTATTAACATTATATATGAAGTTAAGATGTAGAAGATTCTCTTACATTACTTTATTAAAATATTGTATATACATTATTAGAGCATCATATCATAGTAAATTGAAGTTTTGGTCGATTTTGAAAAAAAATCAAGAATATATAAAATGAAGCAAAAAGATTACATTGGTGTATCATCTATGTTTCTTTTTCCACCAAAAACACAAAATATTATTCAAGTCTTATTAGCATTATATATAAAGTTAATATGTAGAAGATTCACTTACATTACTTTATTACAATATTATAAGCACATTATTAGAGCATCATATCATAGAAAATTGAAGCTTTGGTCGATTTTGAAAAAAAAAAAAACAAGAATATATTATTTGAAGCAAAAAGATTTCAGCAGTGTATCATCTATATTTTTTTTTCCACCAAAAACATAAAATATTATTCCAATAGTTACATTCAGACAATATTATATTTGTTTATTTTGTCACAAAAAATAAAATATTATTCTAATAGAATATTCTATATACATAAAAAAACATAAAATATAAAATATTATTTTAACATATAAGAACATAGAAAGATTATTCTATCTTAATATCGTTTATATATCATTACATAATTGTACAAATATAATATTTATTTTAATAGTTTTATGACTATATTTATAATTATTAATTAATTTTTTTGTAGGTAAAAGTAATGACATTGCAGAAAAATCTCATTCAGAGGAACCTTTATGTTGGAGAAATCTTGAATGAACTCCCGATAGCAACCTGCCAACCCAATGAAACTTTGAATCTCAGATGGAGACCTCGGAACCTCCCACCTCATCATGTCCTCGACCATGGTTGGATCGACCATAATACCGTTTCTGGTTAACAAGGTGTCATAGAAACCGCACATCGCACAACCAAAACTCACGCTTAGAGAACTTCGTATACAATCTCTCCCTCCTCAGAGTCTCCAATACCTCTCTCAAGTGCTCCTCATACAGATCATGGGTCTTGGAATAGACCATGATGTCATCAATGAATATAATCACAAACCGAAACCAACATCGACATGCATACATGGTTCATGAGGTCCATGAACGCGACTAGAGTGTTGGTGAGCCCGAAAGGCATTACCACGAACTTGTAATGACCATAACGAGTCCAAAAAGTCATCTTTTGCACATCCTCCTCTCTGACCCTCATCTGATGACAACCCGAACACAGATCAATCTTGGAAAACCAAGATGCACTTTAAAGTTAGCCAAACAAACCGTCAATCCTTGGTAGTGGATAACAGTTATTCATCGTTAGCTTATTCAGCTCTCGGTAGTCAATACACATCCAATGAGACCCATCTTCTTCTTCATAAACAAGATCAGTGCTCCCTACGGTGAACTACTCGGTTAAATGAACCCATTTTCTAACAGCTTCTGCAAATTTGTAGACCAGTCCTGCATCTTCGGAGGAGCTAACCGATATGGTGCGTTGGCTATCGGGGTCGCACATGAATCAAGTCAATCCTAAACAAAATCCTCTAGAAACACATTTGAGTACTCTCACACAACCATCACATCATCCACAATCGCCTTACCCTTAACTCGGACATCCATAACATAGGCGGCATATATGGAACAACCATGATGGAGATAACGTCTGGACCTAGTTGTTGAACATAGAATCGACCCACATTGAGGTCTCTCTCCCACTTAGGGTCTGAATACGTACCAACTAATGCTCACAATCAATCACCGCCCCATTGGAGATTAACCAGCCCATTCCTACAATAACCTTATTCTCACGTAAAAAAATGGGAACCAAATCAATCGGATACTGCTTGCTAAACATCTCAAGAATACAACCCGGATGAACCCTCGATACTCGGACATATCGATCATTTGCAATATCAACATCTAAGGGGCAATCTAGTCCCCTGGAGCTCCAACAAACCTCATGCTAAGTGCAAGCGATACAAAATATCAAGTGATACCCAAATCAAATAATACCAATGCGGAGATATCGTTCAAGAGGAACGATCCTAAAATAAAACACACAACTATAAGCATACAAATCAACATAAGTAAAGAGATAAGGAGAAGATACATACCCATTACCACGTTCGGTGCTGCACGAGCCTCCTCGGTCGTCAGCTGAAAAGCCATGCTCTTCACCATAGATGTATCCGCCTTGCCTTGGTGGCCATTAGTGATCCGTAGAGTCGATGGAGCTACTGTTACCACTGGTCCCACTACTGCCAAACTTAGACAATGGGCCTTCTTGCAGCCCCTCTTATTGCAATTGAAGAAAATCGGATCAGGTATCAGGGTGGCGGTGGTAGTAGTAGCAGTGCAATTCCTGCTAATATGACCCGTCCGGACGCACTTGAAGCAGCTAGAACCACCCACCATGCATGCCCTATTGTAACGCCCGTAGATCCGGGCTAATCAATTAGAGACGTTAAGCGTAAAAAATGACTTTTTATGGAAGATTATTTTGAAGGAATAATCTTAATTAAGTTATATTATATGCTACAAGGTTTTCGTGCATATAAAGAACGCCGAAATCCGAGTTATAACGAAGAAGTTATGACCTGTCGAAGTTTCGCAACAGAACCGGCACGACACAGTGCAACGTAAAAAGTGAATTTACGTTAGAGTGATATTTAGCCTTAGAAATCTAAATGAAAGTTGTAGAATACGTTAAACCATGAGCGTGCATAAAACTAACACCCAAATCTGATTTCGTATGAGGAAGTTATGATTTTTCGAAGTTTCGACTTAGCGGTATGCAGCCCGAATGCTCGATTTGAGACCAAGCGGTTTTTAGCCAAAACAATCTAAATGAGAATCGAAGCTCTCGTTAATATGAGTAAAACGATAAAAAGATAGGCGAAAACGGACGTCGGATAAAGAAGTTATGATTTTATAACGGAGTTTTCCTGTCCCGGCCTACTAAAAATAAATAATAAAAATAAAGTCAAAATTAGCCGACGGAGTCTAAATGAAAGTTGTAGATCGTAGTCTCACCTACGCGGGGATATAAAGAACGTCGAAAACAGAGTTCGTATGAGGAAGATATGAATTTTTGAAGTTTATTAAATATTTTCGATATTTTATTTAAATATAAATTTTCGATATTATCCAAGGGGGGAGTCACCGGGCTTATGCAGGTTACGCCCCGCGTAACCTAAGATTATGCCCCACGTAAATCGGCCTTCAGCCCCTATAAAAGGGTGTCGAGGGCAGCCGAGTAGTTTGCTCATTTCTTCCCGTTTTCTCTCGTTTTTGCATCGTTTTTCGTGCAAGAAATATCCGGAAGCCCCAGTATGATTCCCGAGCCCCGAAGATCCCGAGAAGTGCGATTCCCGAGCCGAAGCTCTGCCCGCGAGAAGCCGATTTTTGTGAATATCTTCCAGATCTACCGAAGAATACTACTTCTACAAGTCGTAGTGTTGTCCTATCATCTTCTGATCAAGTGACTGTGTGGTTACTTTCTTCTAACGCATAATTATGAAGTATTTTATACGAAATACGTGTTATGTGTATATTTTGTGTTATATGTGTGAATGTATATTCACATTCTTTTATCTCATAGATACAATTTATTCTCTATGAAATATGTGTTATGTGTATATGTCTCATTTATTGTTTTGGAATATGTATTGAATGGGAATGTTATACAGGTTTTAAACTATGTAAAACAATATATATATTTTTATCTACTAATATGTCGGGTAGAGCATGGGTAGATAGTTGTGTGATAAACAGATGAGAGGCCTCGATGTCATTGTAATCCAGTCATCTAGCGGAATTTAGATGACGACCACAGACTTTTCTAGACAGTCCAGTGGAACGCTAGCAGGCTCATAACCTGTAGGTGTTAATGAACTTGGGTGTTCATTCGCTGTATTCCATCCCCCTCATGGTTGCCTTATTTGACTTATATTGCTGAGGAACCCCCGAAGCATGTGTTGTCGCCCCGATGAAATATTCTTAGACTAGGTCCCTTGTGTTAGTTGTCTTAGGGACGTAAGGTGAGAGTAACGGGAATGAGTAATTGGGTTATTATTGGTTGATGAAATTAAATTAATTATTGTGGGTTGAAAACCCTATATACTCACCAGGCTCCCAAGCCTGACCCACTCAGTTTTCTTTGCATTACAGGTAATGACACAAAAGTACAAGTTGGTGGGCTTGACGAGAGATTTTGGATTATAGATCAGTAGTTATAAATAACTGTTGTAAGGTTTATTTTATATTGTTTATGCTTTTGGTCTGTATCAAACATGACATCCCGAGGTTTTATTATTTAACGAAAATACATTCTCTTTGATAAATGTTTTGATAAATGGTTATCATATTTTTGTTTTTGGGAACAGATTCCGCAACAGTTTTCTTTAAACGATTGCTCTGATTTTAAAAATAAAGCATAAACAAATCGATTTTTTTTCCGTGAAATTAGGGATGTCACAGTTGCGAAAGTGGGTTAGATCTGATCCCACATCGGCTGGGAAGGAGAACTAAGCATTCCTTATAAGGGTGTGGATACCTTCCCTATCACAACGCGTTTTAAAGCCGTAAGGGCAGCAGATCCCATAAGAACTCTGCAGTTAAGCGTGCTCAGGCGGGAGTAGTATCAGGATGGGTGACCCCCTGGGAAGTCCTCGTGCCGAGTGGCCCAAAGCGACAATATTGTGATATGTGCCAAAGGGGGATGTTACAAATGGTATCAAACCCAGGGCACGGGTCGATGTGTTCGACGAGGACGTCGAACCCTATAATTGGGGGGGGGGGGTGAAAGTGGGTTAGATCTGATCCCACATCGGCTGGGAAGGAGAACTAAGCATTCCTTATAAGGGGTGTGGATACCTTCCCTATCACAACGCGTTTTAAAGCCATGAGGGCAGCAGATCCCATAAGAACTCTGCAGTTAAGCATGTTCGGGCGAGAGTAGTACCAGGATGGGTGACCCCCTGGGAAGTCCTCGTGTCGAGTGGCCCAAAGCGGACAATATTGTGATACGTGCCAGAGGGGGATGTTACACCTATCGTGCGTCTTGCCGCATTTTTCATATCGGCTCCGGTCCTGATGGCCTCTCGATCTCGAGTCAAATACATTGGGCCTCTTGCCCGCACTCTTTGAAACATGAGCCTAATCTGACTTCCTCTTCCTCTCCATCTTCATATATATATATATATATATATATATATATATATATATATATATATATATATATATATATATAGCAGACCTCTTGCCCGCACTCTTTGAAACATGAGCCCAATCCGACTTCCTCTTCCTCTCCATCTTCAAATCGATATATATATATATATATATATATATATATATATATATATATATATATATATCCTTCACAATCATGTCTCTAGTGTCTTGCAACTGGATCGGTTGACAAACTGCAAAATATCACTCCTCAACATCTCATGGTATCTCGCATTTCCGCCACATACTACAGAACCAATAATGCCCTCTCGTGGAACATATCAGTGATTTTTGCCTCCATCTCAGAAGTCTGGTGAAGGTCGTGGAACTCCCTCGCCAACAGTTGCACCTCAATGGTGCACACTTGGCTCGAAATCTAGTCACAAAATCATTCCATGTCATCGAATCGACCGTTATGTCCCAACGGTGTGACCAAACTCCCCACACCAATCTTGTACTTTGTCTTTCAGAAAACAGGAAGTAAGTCTGATGTTTTCCCCATTGGGATAACTGCTTGTACGGAAGGCATTAGCGACATCCACTAACCAACGTCTTCTCACTACCGGGTCCTTTTCCCCGAAGTAATCTGGGGCACCACATGCCCAACACTCCATGAAAGTCAGCGTGCGAGCTACCATTAATGCCACCATCTCAGACCGAAAGCGCTCAAACACTCATCCAAAATCTTCAGAATGCCCTCTTTGACCATACTAAAGTTCACAGGAGTCTGCTCAAGCATGTTGTGGGTAATCTCATACGAAATGAACTCCCACGTCTGATCATCCAACTGGCCGGTTCCAGAACCTGATCTTGAACCCTCACCAGCACCTGGACCACTAACCGGTCTACTTCGAAGAGTCACCATACTGAAAATAGACCATACAAACCATCATTTGACATATAAATAATATCGAGGAGTATCACACTCTACAAGCTCCTTGGTTTTCTGATATCGCCATATTTATACATGTTTTTAGACAATCTTCAAGTACATATATATATATATATATATATATATATATATATATTGGTTATTTGCATAGAATAATGGTACTTATAAGGTTAAATTATATTTTGAAGCAAAAAAGAGGACATTTTGAAGAAAAGGGACTAAAAGTGTTAAAGAATGGAACTTTGGAGGTTAAAGGCTTGAAAAATAAGAAATCCAGGAAAATACGTACTCACGAGGTGAGTATTAAAGGACTCACGACATGGGTTAAGCCTTTTAGAAGATAAACAACGCGGATCAGGAATCCGTGTTGAATACAAATATCTACCGGATTCACGAGGTGAACCTTGGAAATTCACGAGATGAATCGGGCAAAATCAAAAACTATTTAAAACCTTGATCCCTACGACTTTTAGGAGGTTGGCTAACTTTGAGAGGTTCCAGAAGTCAAAAATAAGAGAGAAAGAAGGCATGGAAATTGGTTTTAACACCAAGGGAGAAGAGAAGTTCATAACTTGATTTCATATTTGGTACATTTAATTATGCTCTTAATTATGACATGTGATTGTTTATTTGCTAGAATGTCCAGCTAAATCTAGCTGCTTCTATTAGCTAGATAAAGTTAGAACTCATGGTGTAATATTTTAGATTTGACTTTATTTGTTGGTTATGACTTGTGTTTGATTGATTGAACCCAACATTTTTTATTGCTTTAAATTCTTGTCCTGTGTAGTTTGTGAATATGAAGCTGCATGAATTTGAGTACCTAATAATTCAATGAACACTAGTTTATTGGATTTAATATCAAACCAATCTTAGATAGGTAATTGAACTATTGAATTAAGTTGTGCTAGAGAACTTATATTATGACCGTAAGTGTGTTTTCCAAATCAATCTTACATGGCTCCAATAATATTCAATAATTGATTATGTGTTAACTATTGTGTGACCATACATAGACTTACATGAATTAATTAATGTTAGTAAATTTAGAACTGAATTGCTAATATTATCTTAATAGGCAACCAACAGTAATTGTCATAACTAATTTATAAACCATTGAGGGAAAGTGGATTCGAACTAATAGAAGTGTTTTATTTATTGATTGAACTTGTGTTAAAGAATTAAGTTTTTCTAAACTTGCAAAATTAGATAAAATCCCCTTCTTCATTAGAAATTAGGTTAATTTAATAGTAGGTGGATTAATTAGTTAAAACTGTTCCCTGTGATCGACACCCCGACTTACTCAAACTATTCTATAATTTGACTAGGTACATTGCCTAGGTGCATTTTAGTTAGCTAAGTAGTTAGGTTATAAATTTGAAATTAGGTGTAGCTAATTGAATGCATCATTTCCTCACAGCTCTCCTTGACTCGAGTACTGCAACGCCTGTAGATTCGGGCTAATCAATTTAGATACAATAAGCATTAAATAATGACTTTTTGATGGAAGATTATTTATAATGAATAATCTTAACCAAGTTATAGTATATGTCACAAAGGGTTCCCTACATATAAAGAAAGTCGAAATCCAAGTTATAACGAAGAAGTTATGACTCGTCGAAGTTTTACGGTAAAACCGGCACACCACCGCGTAATGTAAAAAGTGATTTTTTGATAGATTACTTTTTAGCCTATATATCTAAACGAAAGTCGTAGTATACATTAAACCTAGAACGTGCATAAAAAGAACGTCCAAATCTGACTTCGTATGAGGAAGTTATGATTTTTTCAAAGATTTAGCATAGTAGTGAACAACCCGGACTTCAAATTTTATATCGATTGATTTTTATCCGACACAACCTAAATGGGAATTGAATATATCATTAATAGGATCTCAACGATGAAAAGACAGTCGAAAACGGAGTCCGTATGTAGAAGTTATGGATTTTATACGGTCGTTAAACAGTGTAATCTTCTCATGCTATTAAATTTAAAATAGGTAAGAATTAGCCGACGGAGTCTAAAAGAAAGTTGTAGACTACGTCTCCACTTACGCGTGGATATAAAGAACGTCAAAAATGGAGCTCGTATGCAAAAATTACGGAGTTTAGAAGTCATAAGCGAGCTGCTGTGAAGTGGGTGACGTGGTGCAATTTGAGTCATTGCTTTCTCCCAAAGCCTTGCCACCAAATGGTGACATGTGGCATCAAGTCGATGAGTTGAACTCGACGAGTTGAGTTGTGTTTCAGTCTATAAATACCTTGCGAGATCACCTTCATTTCTCACACCAAAACCCATTTCCCTCTCACTCTAATTTCTCTCTAAACCTCCCAAAACCCCTCTAAAGCCCTAGTAACCTCAAAGTGCTAGAGGAAATCCCCGGAGCTCCCGATGGCTCCGAGAAAAAGGGCTTTTCGACTCATAAGCTCTGCTCTATCGGAGCCCTTTTTTTAGCAAAACCCGTTGTAAGTGAGATACGCATACCTTACTTTAAATATAACTTATATTTAAATATAATATAATTATTATGAACATATAAATAAGATTTATCGGTGATTCAAAGTCATTATACTTATTGAACTACTTACATGAGCGGTTTCTATAATGATCATGTTGGGTTTGGTTGTTGGATTTCAGAAAAACTATATGCAAAAATGGTCCTGTCTCCCAACTGTCCAATCCGTCTGATCCTTACTTGATAGATCATGAAGTAGACTATGAGTTAATTATGAATCTAGACTAATAACTAGTCGCAATGAATATTAGACTAATATTTAGTGGTAATGATACTAAGTTTCATCGAAGGAAAATAAATTAATAGAAGCGAAGCGCTATCTAAGTTTGGAGTCACCACCTTAACAAGTGAGTGCATAGTCTCTTTCATGAACATGATTTTAATACAAGTATTGATTGAAGTATTAAATATATGTTTATGTGCGAATTGTTTGATGTTACATGAAAATACGCGTTAAAGAACATACCTAATAATATATGATGATTTAGGATAAAGAGTAAACCTACATGTAACATCCCAATTTTCAAGACCAAAAATTTCATTTTGATATAACGATTTATAGAAGCAATTATAAGAAAATGTCATCAAGTCACTTCATTTCATAAAACCATAGTCACATGTCTCAAAACGATATCATAAAATAGTAACAATGTCAAAGTACAATCCTAAGAATCTCATAATGCGGAAACCATGTGTGTGTGATGCGCTACTACCGTGTCGGCTCCTTCCACTTCGATGAAGAGGTACCTGAAAACCAAACTGAAAACTGTAAGTACGAAGCTTAGTGAGTTCTTCCATCATACCACATACCATACATAACACATAGTGTCTAACATATATGGGTACTAGCTTCCCCTTTCGGTCATGTCGATCGGTACCTTGCCTAGCATATCAGGGTGTTGGCCTGCCCCTTCGGTCCTATCGACCGGTAACCTTGCCTAATATATCAGGGTGCTGGCCTACCCCTTTGGTCCTGTCGACCAGTAACCTTGCTTAACATATCATGGTGCTGGCCTACCTCCTCGGTCCTTTCGACCGGTACCGAGGACTATTTCACCCCTTACTCGACCACATAGCATCCTAGTGAATAAACACATAAGTCATATATTGCCTAGTTTATCTGGGTGCTGGCATACCCATTCGACCCTATCGATCGGTGTTGGGGTCTATCATACCCCTCTTATCACATATCACATAACATCATAGCATACTAGCACATAATCATAATAGTTGGCAACATACCAAATAATTATCATAAAGACAACTATCTCTACTATAACTCTTACTAGGGGGCCAACCTTGGTGCCTTGGACCCACTTCTACTGGAAGGTAACTTGAAACAACCCAAAAATACGACCCAAAAATTTCATTTTTCAATATAATAAAAACCATAATATGAGTATCATAACATAAAAGAAACATACGCGATGTATCCCAAATCCTAATAAAATACTGCACGGAAAACTGTATCATACTATATCAAATCCAAAACAACTAAAACCATCCCCAGGATAAAAGCTAAGCTGTGGTGTGTGCGATGCTATCACCCCGAGCTCCTCCCTTTGCTTGCGGAAGTACCTGAAACCAAAACTGAAACTGTAAGCACGAAGCTTAGTGAGCTCCCCCAAACAACCACATACCATACAATAACATATAAACACATATTGGGCCTCGCCCACTGCATCGGGCCGAAGCCCGGAAACTGCATCGGACCGAAGTCCGGAACTGACTGGGACCTTGTCCCCTGCATCGGACCGAAGTCCGGAACTAACTGAATCGGACCGAAGTCCGAAACTAACTGGGACCTTGTCCCCTGCATCGGACCGAAGTCCGGAACTAACTGCATCGGACCGAAGTCCGGAACTGACCGCATCGGACCGAAGTCTGAAACTGACTGCATCGGACCGAAGTCCGGAACTGACTGGGACCTTGTCCCCTGCATCGGACCGAAGTCCGGAACTGACTGACTGAACATGGCATAGCATAACACATCAACTAACATGAACACATATACGGCATACTACATCGGGCCGTAGCCCGGAACACATAACACTTAATGCATAAAACATAGCACACAAATCTTGTTCGAGCCATGAAGGCATCAAACATACTAGCTACTGCATCGGACCTAAATCCGGAAACTACTGCTAACTGAACGGGCCGACATTGTGGCCTTAGACCCGTTCCTACTGGAAGGAAACTCACCTCGTAGCTGGCTGCTGAGTGTGTGGCTCGGGAAGCTAACGGCTGCTGCTCCTGAATCTCCTCGGCTACAAGTCCATAAACACACTCAATCAAATACTAAACACTGCGCTTGGGGTAAAATGACTCTTTTACCCTTGGTCAAAGTCAACTCTCTTTTGGACTGACTCGCCGAGTTGGGCCGCCCAACTCGCCGAGTCCTACTCTCACTTCTCAGTTCTACACGCTGCTACTCGTCGAGTGTGGCATCGACTCGACAAGTACCCACTTGATCCAAGAACTCAGACAATCTTCATCCGACTCGCCGAGCCGTATGAACAAACTCGACGAGTTGTTCTTGATCTTAAGAAGATTGCCTTGGACTCGCCGAGTTGTATGAACAACTCGCCGAGTCCCTCCATTACTGAGTCTACCCTCAACTCGTTGAGTCCACTCTCTAACTCACTGGATCCACTCGACACTGATAAAAATGAAGGAATCGGGAACTCGCGACCCAACTCGCCGAGTCGTTCTTCCCGACTCGCCGAGTTGCCGCCATGCAACTGATTTTTACTCGATTTTGTTTGAATCCAACACATACAATTGATAGATCTGAGTCCAATAAGCTGATTTACCACGTAAAGTTTCCAACTTTACGTGTACAACCTCATGAATAAGGGAAATAAGGCTAAAAGATGCACAAAATGGGTAGATCTATGGTTAATATGCAAAGTAACTCCAAAAAGGCAGTAGATCTGGGCTCTACAACACCCAATCATTCAAATATAAAGATATCTCGACTTATTAAGGCATTCATGCAAACATAAGGCTTGGAACAAGCATCAACTAGATCCTAGGAGAGCTCTAATGGAGGTTTAAAGCATATAACAAGAGGGGAAATCCGAAAATACCTCAAATAACTCAGATTTGCCCTTGGATCTTTGCACTACAACTCTTCTCCTTGCTCCTTTCTTCTTCTCCTTCTTCACACCTTCACAAAATGGCACAAAAACACTTATAAGCTCTCAAGGTGGATTAGGGTTCTTTCTCACAGTGTTCTCAGGGTGAGGGAGGCGAGAATGGGGCTATAAGGTGACTTAAATAGTGGGTAACCCGGGGATTTAGGGTTTCACCCAGACGGATGGACTCGCCGAGTCAGGGATATGGACTCGCCGAGTCCCCGGCTCACGCGTGCTCGAAGTCGCGACCCTACTCGGCGAGTCAGGCTATGAACTCGCCGAGTCCCTCTTGCAAAACTTACAACAATTACCAATGAATTAACTGCCCCCAAAATCTAGAACACATGCCCTAAGCATGTCCTCAAGAGTCTGAATCGTCCTCTCGCTCTGCCCGTCAGTCTGAGGGTGGAAAGCGGTGCTGAAATGGAGACGAGTACCCATCTCGTCGTGGAACCGCTTCCAGAATCTGGACGTGAAACGAACATCTCGGTCCGACACCACCGATACCGGCACTCCATGACGCGCCACGATCTCCCGCACATAGATATCGGCTAACTTTTCCGCCGATATACTCTCCTGAATCGGAATAAAATGAGCACTCTTCGTCAACCGATCCAATACTACCCATATCGAGTCCACTCCACGTGCGGTCCTGGGGAGTTTGGTGACAAAATCCATGGTGATATCCTCCCATTTCCACACGGGAATGTCTAACGACTGCATCTTGCCGTGAGGTCTCTGGTGCTCCGCCTTGACCTTCCGGCAGGTCAAACATCTCTCAACATACCAAGCGACGTCCCGCTTCATGCAGGGCCACCAATAATCAGGTCGAAGATCTCGATACATCTTCGTCGCTCCTGGGTGGATAGAAAATCGAGACTTATGAGCCTCGTCCATCAATACTTGCCGTACCCCACCCCAGTACGGTACCCACACCCTACCATGAAGCGTCAACAAACCCCGACTGTCGTAATCAAATGAAGCTACTCGGCCCACTATCCTCTCACACTTCTGCCTCTCCTCCTTGAGGCCCTCCATCTGAGCCTCCTTGATCCGCTCTAACAACGGAGTGATCACTGTCATCCTCATACACAGATCTCTGATAGGGGCCGTCGACACCTTGCGGCTCAGGGCGTCGGCCACCACATTGGCCTTCCCTGGATGATAAAGGATCTCACAGTCATAGTCCTTCAGCACGTCCAACCATCTCCTCTGCCTCATGTTCAAACTCGGCTGATCCATAAGATATCGCAAACTCTTGTGATCCGTGTATATAGTACAGCGGACCCCATAAAGGTAATGTCTCCAAATCTTGAGGGAAAATACAACTGCCCCCAGCTCCAAGTCGTGGGTAGGATAATTAGCCTCGTGAGGCTTCAACTGTCTCGAGGCATAAGCTACCACATGGCCTCGCTGCATCAATACTGCTCGCATACCTGTGATCAAAGCATCACAATAGACTACGAAGTCCTCTACTCCCTCTGGCAAGGTAAGGATCGGAGCTTCGCACAATCTCTGTCTGAGAGTCTCGAACGCCGCCTGCTGCTCAGGCCCCCAACGAAAAACCACCGACTTCTTGGTTAGTCGGGTGAGCGGCACTGCTATCTTGGAGAAGTCCTGAATAAATCTCCGATAATACCCTGCCAGCCCTAGGAAGCTCCGAATCTCAGATGGAGACCTCGGGACCTCCCACTGCATCACGGCCTCAATCTTGGCCGGATCTACCAAAATACCCTTCTGGTTGACGAGATGACCAAGAAACTGCACCTCGCGCAACCAGAACTCACACTTGGAGAACTTTGCGAAAAGTCTCTCCCTCCTCAAAGTCTCCAACACCTCCCGCAGGTGCTCCTCGTGCTGCCCCTGTGTCTTGGAATATACCAAGATGTCATCTATGAATACTATCACCGACCGATCCAGCATCGGTCTGCACACGCGGTTCATGAGATCCATGAACGCGGCTGGGGCATTGGTGAGCCCAAATGGCATCACCACGAACTCATAATGACCATACCGGGTCCTGAAAGCAGTCTTTTGTACATCCTCATCTCTAACCCTCATCTGATGATAACCGGAGCGTAGATCGATCTTGGAGAACCAAGACGCTCCCTGAAGCTGATCAAACAAGTCATCTATCCTCGGAAGTGGGTAACGGTTCTTCACCGTTACTTTGTTCAACTCCCGATAATCAACGCACATACGATGCGACCCATCCTTCTTCCTCACAAATAAGATCGGCGCTCCCCAAGGCGAACTGCTCGGCCGAATGAAACCCTTGTCTAACAGCTCCTGAAGCTGTGTAGACAACTCCTGCATCTCAGGGGGAGCAAGTCGATACGGTGCTTTGGCTATCGGAGTCGCACCAGGAACTAGGTCGATCCTGAACTCAACCTGCCTCTATGGAGGTATCCCCGGCAAATCCTCGGGAAACACATCCGGGTAGTCACGAACAATGGGAACATCATCAATCGTCGTCTTGCCCTTCTCCCGGGCATCCAAGACGTAAGCTACAAAACCGGCGCAACCCTGCTGAACATAGCGCCTCGCCCTTGCGGCGGAACAAAAGGTCGGTCCTCGCTGGGGCCTCTCGCCCTGAATCACTATCTCTCCCCCACTGGGAGTGCGAACCCTTACTAGCTGAAGCTCACAATCAATCACCGCCCCATTGGGGCTTAGCCAATCCATGCCCACAATAACTTTATTCCCACGCAGGGGAATAGGAACCAGGTCCACAGAAAACTGCTCATCAAATATCTGAAGGGAACACCCTCTATGTACTCTGCCGACCCTCACGGTCCTATCATCTGCTATCTCAACCTCTAATGGACAATCCAGCTCCCCTGGAGCTCTGCTAAATCTCTTGCTAAGCGCAAGCGATACAAATGATCGGGTAGCCCCCGAATCGAACAATACCAAAGCAGAGATGCCGTTCACCGAGAACGACCCTAAATAAAACATATCATCAAGTAATATTCAAACGATATAATAACAATTAAAAGATGGAGGAAAGATACATACCCGTCACCACATCAGGAGTCACTCGCGCCTCCTCTGCTGTCATCTGAAATGCCCTGCTCTTCGCCACTGGCGCATCAGATCGGCCCTACCGGCCATCCGTAATCCTCAAGGTGGCAGGGGCAGGTGCAACCACCTTCCCTGCTGCAGCTAAACTGGGACACTGGGACTTTTTATGTCCCCTCTGATTGCACTGAAAGCAAATCAGATCTGATGCTGTAACCGTAGTAGCAGGGGCCGTACAATCCCTACTCAAATGCCCAGTCCGACCGCACTTGTAGCAGCTGGAACTCCCTGCCTTGCACGCCTCCTCGTGCAATCTCCCACACTTGCCACACCGACCGTGGCTCTGCTGACCCCTGGTCCTGTGATCTGAAACCTTGGGCTTTTTGCCCACACTGCCTGCACCCGAAACCGCCTCCGGTTTCCTCTTCTTCTCCATCTCGAGATCAATCTCCCTCTCCCTGGCTCTAGCAATCATGTCGTCCAGCGTTTTACAACTGGACCGGCTCACAAACATGCGGATGTCACTCCGCAACATCTCATGATAACGGGCCTTCTTCATCTCCTCATCGGCTGCATACTGTGGAACAAGAAGAGCCCTCTCCCTGAACTTGGCGGTGATCTCCGCCACTGTTTCGATAGTCTGGGTAAGGTCCTGGAACTCCCTAGCTAACTGCTGCACCTCAATGACCGGTGCAAACTCCGCCCTGAACCTGGTAGAGAAATCAGCCCAGGTCATGGCATCCAATGCCGCATCATCCCCGATGGCATGTCCGACCTCCTCCCACCAATCCCGTGCCCTATCCTTCAGAAGACAGGACGCCAATCTGACCTTGTCCCCCTCGGGACACCTGCTAGTGCGGAAAGCGTTGGCCACATCCGCCAACCATCTGGTACTCGCTATAGGGTCCCGCGCCCCATGATAGTCTGGAGCCCCGCATGCCCTGAACTCCCTGAACGTAAGTGTGCGCGACCCCATCACGACCGCCATCTCAGCACGGAAAGTACTCAATCTCTCATCCATCAGCTCTAAAATACCCTCCTTGATCGAACCGAAGATCACAGGAGTTTGCTCCAGTATGATGCGGGTAACCTCAGAAGAAAGGAACTCTCTAGTCTGATCATCCATCTGCCCGACCTCCGGGCCTGATCCCGATCCTGACCCCCCTCCGGCATCTGAGCTGCCGACTGCTAGTCTCGGACGCAAAACTACCATTCTGAAACATATCATAACAACATCAGAACACTGAAATATCTCAAGGGATCATGACACTGCTACTAGCTTCCTGGTCTTGTCTTGGCCTTCCTTGATTTGAGTACGGATCCTCTGCTTTCAGTAGTACGGGCCCATACTACCTTCCACATCTATCCGTACTTTCCTCAAGAACTGCCTTGACTCCACCAAGTCACTTCTACTACTGCTATTCTCTGCTACTCTCATCCTAGGCTTGCCCTAGGGAAACCTCAAGCTCAACACGACTGGTCCTCAGCTGCTGTAGGTCTCATCATAATGCCAGTTAGCCACCACCTAAACACCATCACATGTGATGAGGATCAGATAATCCTTCAAGTAAAAGATCCGTCCCTACAACGGTTAGACTCAAACAAGAGCTGCGCAATAGGGCCAGTTCCAGCACTCTGGGATTATTCAAACCTGATCACATGTGGTGTGACGTGTTCACATAAATGCTAACTCCCATTACTCAGAACCCACCAAGCACGAAGCAAGCAGCATTCGGATAAGGGAAACATACTCAGGCCAAACTATTCTCATAACAAGAAACTGCACTAGCATAGGATGCTAAGCTTCCACTAACAGGCATAACCTAATCAGGCTATCCTACTGCTGTCTACTCAGTACTAGCATGCAATACTCATAAAGCTGTAACACATAAGCAGGCACATAAGGCATTCTCCTAGATCCTTAGTCCTATACTAGCATGTTGTTCTACTGAAACTTAAACTAAACAATTAACTTGTATGGGTAATTTGGGAGTACTTACTTGAGTTCGGCTGACCGCATGCACACACCTCTATCTTGAAAAAAACAATTCTTTCTTTCTAAGTGCTTTAAAAATTCTTTTTGGTAAAACATTTTTATTTTACTAAAATCTTTTATTTCCTTTAGTTTGAGTTCAGATACACCCGGAAGTGTATCCGAATCCCTCAAACCAGGGCTCTGATACCAACTTGAAACAACCCAAAAATACGACCCAAAAATTTCGTTTTTCAATATAATCAAAACCATAATATGAGTATCATAACATAAAAGAAACATACGCGATGTATCCCAAATCATAATAAAATACTGCGCGGAAAACTGTATCATACTATATCAAATCCAAAACAACTAAAACCATCCCCAGGATAAAAGCTAAGCTGTGGTGTGTGCGATGCTATCACCCCGAGCTCCTCCCTTTGCTTGCGGAAGTACCTGAAACCAAAACTGAAACTGTAAGCACGAAGCTTAGTGAGCTCCCCCAAACTACCACATACCATACAATAACATATAAACACATATTGGGCCTCGCCCACTGCATCGGGCCGAAGCCCGGAAACTGCATCGGACCGAAGTCCGGAACTGACTGGGACCTTGTCCCCTGCATCGGACCGAAGTCCGGAACTAACTGAATCGGACCGAAGTCCGGAACTGACTGGGACCTTGTCCCCTGCATCGAACCGAAGTCCGGAACTAACTGCATCGGACCGAAGTCCGGAACTGACTGCATCGGACCGAAGTCCGGAACTGACTGCATCGGACCGAAGTCCGGAACTGACTGGGACCTTGTCCCCTGCATCGGACCGAAGTCCGGAACTGACTGACTCAACATGGCATAGCATAACACATCAACTAACATGAACACATATACGGCATACTACATCGGGCCGTAGCCCGGAACACATAACACTTAATGCATAAAACATAGCACACAAATCTTGTTCGAGCCACGAAAGCATCAAACATACTAGCTACTGCATCGGACCTAAATCCAGAAACTACTGCTAACTGAACGGGCCGGCATTGTGGCCTTAGACCCGTTCCTACTGGAAGGAAACTCACCTCGTAGCTGGCTGCTGAGTGTGTGGCTCGGGAAGCTAACGGCTGCTGCTCCTGAATCTCCTCGGCTACAAGTCCATAAACACACTCAATCAAATACTAAGCACTGCGCTTGGGGTAAAATGACTCTTTTACCCTTGGTCAAAGTCAACTCTCTTTTGGACTGACTCGCCGAGTTGGGCCGCCCAACTCGCCGAGTCCTACTCTCACTTCTCAGTTCTACACGCTGCTACTCGTCGAGTGTGGCATCGACTCGACGAGTACCCACTTGATCCAAGAACTCATACAATCTTCATCCGACTCGCCGAGCCGTATGAACAAACCCGACGAGTTGTTCTTGATCTTAAGAAGATTGCCTTGGACTCGCCGAGTTGTATGAACAACTCGCCGAGTCCCTCCATTACTGAGTCTACCCTCAACTCGTTGAGTCCACTCTCTAACTCACTGGATCCACTCGACACTGATAAAAATGAAGGAATCGGGAACTCGCGACCCAACTCGCCGAGTCGTTCTTCCCGACTCGCCGAGTTGCCGCCATGCAACTGATTTTTACTCGATTTTGTTTGAATCCAACACATACAATTGATAGATCTGAGTCCAATAAGCTGATTTACCACGTAAAGTTTCCAACTTTACGTGTACAACCTCATGAATAAGGGAAATAAGGCTAAAAGATGCACAAAATGGGTAGATCTATGGTTAATATGCAAAGTAACTCCAGAAAGGCAGTAGATCTGGGCTCTACAACACCCAATCATTCAGATCTAAAGATATCTCGACTTATTAAGGCATTCATGCAAACATAAGGCTTGGAACAAGCATCAACTAGATCCTAGGAGAGCTCTAATGGAGGTTTAAAGCATATAACAAGAGGGGAAATCCGAAAATACCTCAAATAACTCAGATTTGCCCTTGGATCTTTGCACTACAACTCTTCTCCTTGCTCCTTTCTTCTTCTCCTTCTTCACACCTTCACAAAATGGCACAAAAACACTTATAAGCTCTCAAGGTGGATTAGGGTTCTTTCTCACAGTGTTCTCAGGGTGAGGGAGGCGAGAATGGGGCTATAAGGTGACTTAAATAGTGGGTAACCCGGGGATTTAGGGTTTCACCCAGACGGATGGACTCGCCGAGTCAGGGATATGGACTCGCCGAGTCCCCGGCTCACGCGTGCTCGAAGTCGCGACCCTACTCGGCGAGTCAGGCTATGAACTCGCCGAGTCCCTCTTGCAAAACTTACAACAATTACCAATGAATTAACTGCCCCCAAAATCTAGAACACATGCCCTAAGCATGTCCTCAAGAGTCTGAATCGTCCTCTCGCTCTGCCCGTCAGTCTGAGGGTGGAAAGCGGTGCTGAAATGGAGACGAGTACCCATCTCGTCGTGGAACCGCTTCCAGAATCTGGACGTGAAACGAACATCTCGGTCCGACACCACCGATACCGGCACTCCATGACGCGCCACGATCTCCCGCACATAGATATCGGCTAACTTTTCCGCCGATATACTCTCCTGAATCGGAATAAAATGAGCACTCTTCGTCAACCGATCCAATACTACCCATATCGAGTCCACTCCACGTGCGGTCCTGGGGAGTTTGGTGACAAAATCCATGGTGATATCCTCCCATTTCCACACGGGAATGTCTAACGACTGCATCTTGCCGTGAGGTCTCTGGTGCTCCGCCTTGACCTTCCGGCAGGTCAAACATCTCTCAACATACCAAGCGACGTCCCGCTTCATGCAGGGCCACCAATAATCAGGTCGAAGATCTCGATACATCTTCGTCGCTCCTGGGTGGATAGAAAATCGAGACTTATGAGCCTCGTCCATCAATACTTGCCGTACCCCACCCCAGTACGGTACCCACACCCTACCATGAAGCGTCAACAAACCCCGACTGTCGTAATCAAATGAAGCTACTCGGCCCACTATCCTCTCACACTTCTGCCTCTCCTCCTTGAGGCCCTCCATCTGAGCCTCCTTGATCCGCTCTAACAACGGAGTGATCACTGTCATCCTCATACACAGATCTCTGATAGGGGCCGTCGACACCTTGCGGCTCAGGGCGTCGGCCACCACATTGGCCTTCCCTGGATGATAAAGGATCTCACAGTCATAGTCCTTCAGCACGTCCAACCATCTCCTCTGCCTCATGTTCAAACTCGGCTGATCCATAAGATATCGCAAACTCTTGTGATCCGTGTATATAGTACAGCGGACCCCATAAAGGTAATGTCTCCAAATCTTGAGGGAAAATACAACTGCCCCCAGCTCCAAGTCGTGGGTAGGATAATTAGCCTCGTGAGGCTTCAACTGTCTCGAGGCATAAGCTACCACATGGCCTCGCTGCATCAATACTGCTCGCATACCTGTGATCAAAGCATCACAATAGACTACGAAGTCCTCTACTCCCTCTGGCAAGGTAAGGATCGGAGCTTCGCACAATCTCTGTCTGAGAGTCTCGAACGCCGCCTGCTGCTCAGGCCCCCAACGAAAAACCACCGACTTCTTGGTTAGTCGGGTGAGCGGCACTGCTATCTTGGAGAAGTCCTGAATAAATCTCCGATAATACCCTGCCAGCCCTAGGAAGCTCCGAATCTCAGATGGAGACCTCGGGACCTCCCACTGCATCACGGCCTCAATCTTGGCCGGATCTACCAAAATACCCTTCTGGTTGACGAGATGACCAAGAAACTGCACCTCGCGCAACCAGAACTCACACTTGGAGAACTTTGCGAAAAGTCTCTCCCTCCTCAAAGTCTCCAACACCTCCCGCAGGTGCTCCTCGTGCTGCCCCTGTGTCTTGGAATATACCAAGATGTCATCTATGAATACTATCACCGACCGATCCAGCATCGGTCTGCACACGCGGTTCATGAGATCCATGAACGCGGCTGGGGCATTGGTGAGCCCAAATGGCATCACCACGAACTCATAATGACCATACCGGGTCCTGAAAGCAGTCTTTTGTACATCCTCATCTCTAACCCTCATCTGATGATAACCGGAGCGTAGATCGATCTTGGAGAACCAAGACGCTCCCTGAAGCTGATCAAACAAGTCATCTATCCTCGGAAGTGGGTAACGGTTCTTCACCGTTACTTTGTTCAACTCCCGATAATCAACGCACATACGATGCGACCCATCCTTCTTCCTCACAAATAAGATCGGCGCTCCCCAAGGCGAACTGCTCGGCCGAATGAAACCCTTGTCTAACAGCTCCTGAAGCTGTGTAGACAACTCCTGCATCTCAGGGGGAGCAAGTCGATACGGTGCTTTGGCTATCGGAGCCGCACCAGGAACTAGGTCGATCCTGAACTCAACCTGCCTCTCTGGAGGTATCCCCGGCAAATCCTCGGGAAACACATCCGGGTAGTCACGAACAATGGGAACATCATCAATCGTCGTCTTGCCCTTCTCCCGGGCATCCAAGACATAAGCTACAAAACCGGCGCAACCCTGCTGAACATAGCGCCTCGCCCTTGCGGCGGAACAAAAGGTCGGTCCTCGCTGGGGCCTCTCGCCCTGAATCACTATCTCTCCCCCACTGGGAGTGCGAACCCTTACTAGCTGAAGCTCACAATCAATCACCGCCCCATTGGGGCTTAGCCAATCCATGCCCACAATAACTTTATTCCCACGCAGGGGAATAGGAACCAGGTCCATAGAAAACTGCTCATCAAATATCTGAAGGGAACACCCTCTATGTACTCTGCCGACCCTCACGGTCCTATCATCTGCTATCTCAACCTCTAATGGACAATCCAGCTCCCCTGGAGCTCTGCTAAATCTCTTTCTAAGCGCAAGCGATACAAATGATCGGGTAGCCCCCGAATCGAACAATACCAAAGCAGAGATGCCGTTCACCGAGAACGACCCTAAATAAAACATATCATCAAGTAATATTCAAACGATATAATAACAATTAAAAGATGGAGGAAAGATACATACCCGTCACCACATCAGGAGTCACTCGCGCCTCCTCTGCTGTCATCTGAAATGCCCTGCTCTTCGCCACTGGCGCATCAGATCGGCCCTGCCGGCCATCCGTAATCCTCAAGGTGGCAGGGGCAGGTGCAACCACCTTCCGTGCTGCAGCTAAACTGGGACACTGGGACTTTTTATGTCCCCTCTGATTGCACTGAAAGCAAATCAGATCTGATGTTGTAACCGTAATAGCAGGGGCCGTACAATCCCTACTCAAATGCCCAGTCCGACCGCACTTGTAGCAGCTGGAACTCCCTGCCTTGCACGCCTCCTCGTGCAATCTCCCACACTTGGCACACCGACCGTGGCTCTGCTGACCCCTGGTCCTGTGATCTGAAACCTTGGGCTTTTTGCCCACACTGCCTGCACCCGAAACCGCCTCCGGTTTCCTCTTCTTCTCCATCTCGAGATCAATCTCCCTCTCCCTGGCTCTAGCAATCATGTCGTCCAGCGTTTTACAACTGGACCGGCTCACAAACATGCGGATGTCACTCCGCAACATCTCATGATAACGGGCCTTCTTCATCTCCTCATCGGCTGCATACTGTGGAACAAGAAGAGCCCTCTCCCTGAACTTGGCGGTGATCTCCGCCACTGTTTCGATAGTCTGGGTAAGGTCCTGGAACTCCCTAGCTAACTGCTGCACCTCAATGACCGGTGCAAACTCCGCCCTGAACCTGGTAGTGAAATCAGCCCAGGTCATGGCATCCAATGCCGCATCATCCCCGATGGCATGTCCGACCTCCTCCCACCAATCCCGTGCCCTGTCCTTCAGAAGACAGGACGCCAATCTGACCTTGTCCCCCTCGGGACACCTGCTAGTGCGGAAAGCGTTGGCCACATCCGCCAACCATCTGGTACTCGCTATAGGGTCCCGCGCCCCATGATAGTCTGGAGCCCCGCATGCCCTGAACTCCCTGAACGTAAGTGTGCGCGACCCCATCACGACCGCCATCTCAGCACGGAAAGTACTCAATCTCTCATCCATCAGCTCTAAAATACCCTCCTTGATCGAACCGAAGATCACAGGAGTTTGCTCCAGTATGATGCGGGTAACCTCAGAAGAAAGGAACTCTCTAGTCTGATCATCCATCTGCCCGACCTCCGGGCCTGATCCCGATCCTGACCCCCCTCCGGCATCTGAGCTGCCGACTGCTGGTCTCGGACGCAAAACTACCATTCTGAAACATATCATAACAACATCAGAACACTGAAATATCTCAAGGGATCATGACACTGCTACTAGCTTCCTGGTCTTGTCTTGGCCTTCCTTGATTTGAGTACGGATCCTCTGCTTTCAGTAGTACGGGCCCATACTACCTTCCACATCTATCCGTACTTTCCTCAAGAACTGCCTTGACTCCACCAAGTCACTTCTACTACTGCTATTCTCTGCTACTCTCATCCTAGGCTTGCCCTAGGGAAACCTCAAGCTCAACACGACTGGAAGGAAACTCACCTCGTAGCTGGTTGCTGAGTGTGTGGCTCGGGAAGCTAACGGCTGCTGCTCCTGAATCTCCTCGGCTACAAGTCCATAAACACACTCAATCAAATACTAAACACTGCGCTTGGGGTAAAATGACTCTTTTACCCTTGGTCAAAGTCAACTCTCTTTTGGACTGACTCGCCGAGTTGGGCCGCCCAACTCTCCGAGTCCTACTCTCACTTCTCAGTTCTACACGCTGCTACTCGTCGAGTGTGGCATCGACTCGACGAGTACCCACTTGATCCAAGAACTCAGACAATCTTTATCCGACTCGCCGAGCCGTATGAACAAACTCGACGAGTTGTTCTTGATCTTAAGAAGATTGCCTTGGACTCGTCGAGTTGTATGAACAACTCGCCGAGTCCCTCCATTACTGAGTCTACCCTCAACTCGTTGAGTCCACTCTCTAACTCACTGGATCCACTCGACACTGATAAAAATGAAGGAATCGGGAACTCGCGACCCAACTCGCCGAGTCGTTCTTCCCGACTCGCCGAGTTGCCGCCATGCAACTGATTTTTACTCGATTTTGTTTGAATCCAACACATACAATTGATAGATCTGAGTCCAATAAGCTGATTTACCACGTAAAGTTTCCAACTTTACGTGTACAACCTCATGAATAAGGGAAATAAGGCTAAAAGATGCACAAAATGGGTAGATCTATGGTTAATATGCAAAGTAACTCCAGAAAGGCAGTAGATCTGGGCTCTACAACACCCAATCATTCAGATCTAAAGATATCTCGACTTATTAAGGCATTCATGCAAACATAAGGCTTGGAACAAGCATCAACTAGATCCTAGGAGAGCTCTAATGGAGGTTTAAAGCATATAACAAGAGGGGAAATCCGAAAATACCTCAAATAACTCAGATTTGCCCTTGGATCTTTGCACTACAACTCTTCTCCTTGCTCCTTTCTTCTTCTCCTTCTTCACACCTTCACAAAATGGCACAAAAACACTTATAAGCTCTCAAGGTGGATTAGGGTTCTTTCTCACAGTGTTCTCAGGGTGAGGGAGGCGAGAATGGGGCTATAAGGTGACTTAAATAGTGGGCAACCCGGGGATTTAGGGTTTCACCCAGACGGATGGACTCGCCGAGTCAGGGATATGGACTCGCCGAGTCCCCGGCTCACGCGTGCTCGAAGTCGCGACCCTACTTGGCGAGTCAGGCTATGAACTCGCCGAGTCCCTCTTGCAAAACTTATAACAACTACCAATGAATTAACATACCGGGAACGGGTCGTTACATAACTCACCTCGTAAAGTTGAATGTCGAAAATCACTGGAAGGAATCTATAACAGCTGCTCCGATGACTCCCCGACTATCATTAACATAACAACACTTGGTCAAAATCCATAATACTTCTTAGGTTGAAATGACCATTTTATCCCTTGGTCTAATTTTAGACCATACCCAAGGCCCAATTTCATATTATCTTCCTAGCCCACTATTGGCCCACTAAAGGCCCACTAATGTCCTACTTTTTTAAATTGGGCCCAACTCTTCAAATGGGCCTTTTCAGAAGCCCAATAAATCCTTAGCCCAAAGTAAATAATTCAAGTGGTCCATGTAACGCCCACGTTTTCAGGAATCGCATTATCATTGATGTAATAGTCTAGGTTAACCCTTGTAACTCTTTTTGAAGTATTAATGATGAAATATTTAAGTATTATGTGTTATGTGCTTAATTGTGTGACTTAATTTAATTAAGAATAAAAATAAGCGTCAAAATGAAATGTTAGATAAAGCCGATATCTATGGATAATGTTGTAGTGGGTGAAACAAGGTTTTCGGATATATAAAGAATGTTGAAATCCGAGTTATAATGAAGAAGTTATGACCTGTCGAAGTTTTGCGGTAGAACCGACAACGCTGAATGACGTAAAAAGTGAAATTTACGTTAGTGTGATATTTAGCCTTAGTGATCTAAGCGAATGTTGTAGAGTTCTTTAAACCGAGAGCGTGCATAAAAAGAACGCCTAAATCTGACTTCGTATAAGGAAATTATGATTTTTCGAAGTTTCGACTTAGCGGTATGCAGCTCGAATACTCGAAATAGAGATCGAGTGATATTTAGCCAAAAAATTCTAAATGAGAATTGAAGATCTCATTTATATTAGTCCAACGATAAAAAGACAAACGAAAACAGAGTTCATATGAAGGAGTTATGAATTTCGAACAAAGTTTTCCTGTCCCGGCCTACTAAAAATACTATATAAGTAATATACTTATAATATATTAAAAATCAATTCAAAATTAGCCAACGGAGTCTAAACGAGAGTTGTAGAGCATAATCTCACCTTCGCATCGATATAAAGAACGTCGAAAACGGAGTTGGTATGCGAAAGTTATGAATTTCTGAAGTTCGGGGCGCGAACCCCAAAGCTGTGTTAGAGACCACGACGTGGCAAGCAGTGCCACGACATGGCAAGAATTCTGACACCTCCGGGATTCCCCCATATGCAACTTGCGATGACGTATGCAGTGACGACCAAGCCCACGACGTGGAAAAATGGTGCCACGATGTGGCAAGGGCCAAATTTTCCCTATAAATAGATTTGAAGGGCCAACCGTTTAGGGTTGCTATTTTCTCTCCCCTCTCTCTCCCATTTTACCTCGATTTACGTGCAATAAATATCCCGAAGCAAGTCCCGAAGCCCCGAAGATCCCGAGAAGTGCGATTCCCGAGCTGAAGCTTTGCCCGCGAGAAGTTCGATTTTTGTGAAGATCTTCTAGATCTGCTGAGGATTACTACTATTGTAAGCCGTAGTGCTGTCTGATCATCTTCTGATTAGGTGAGTGTGTAGTTATTTTCTCCCAATACAATATTATGAAGTATTTTATATAAAATACGTGCTATGTGTATATATTTTGTTGTTATATGTGTGAATGTATATTCACTTACTTCTATCTCGTAGATCTGATTTATTCTTTATGAAATACGTGTTATGTGTGTGTGCCTCATCTGTTATGTGGAATATGTATTGATTAAAGCATGCTATACAGGTTTTTAAATTATGTATAAAAATGTATATTTTTATCTACTAATATGTTGGGTAGAACATGGGTAGATAGTTGGTGTGTAATAAACAGATGAGAGGCCTCGTTGTTGTTTTGATTCAGTCATCTAGCGGAGTTTAGATGATGACCACGAACTTTTCTAGATAGTCTTGTGGAACACTAGCAGGCTCGCCACCTGTAGGTGTTAATGAACTTGGGTGTTCATTCGTTGTACTCCATCCCCCTCATGGTTGCCTTATTTGACTTATATTGCTGAGGAACCCCCGAAGCATGTGTTGTCGCCCCGATGAAATATTCTTAGACTAGGTACCTTATGTTAGTTGTCTTAGGGATGTAAAGTGAGAATAACGGGAATGGGTAATTGGGTTACTGTTGGTTGGTGTAATTAAATATAATTATTTATTGTGGGTTGAAAACCCTATATGCTCATTGGGCTCCCAAGCCTGAACCACTCAGTTTCTTTGTATTACAGGTAGTGGCGCCAGAGCATAAGTTGGATGATTTGTCAAGTTATTTTTGGATTATAGACCTTTTGTTGTAAATAACTGTTGTAAGGTCTATGTTTAAATGTTTATGCTTTTGGTCTGTTTATCGGAACATGACATTCCGAGTATTGTAATATAAAGAAAAATACATTTTTTAAGAAATGCTTTGGTAAATCTTATTTTATCATACTTTGTTTTTGGGAACAAATTCCACAACTCTTTCAAGTCAAAAGGATTTACTCTGAAATTATTTTAAAAGCAGAAATGAAAATCGGTCTTTTCTGGCCGTGATTTTGGGGATGTCACAGTCCAATATAGCCCAAAAGGCACAATACTCTAAGTCTCAGTTCTAGGCCCAGAAAGTTTGCTCCACAGTGGGACATGGGCCCAACTATCTGGACCCAAACTTCCAAGGCCCAAAAGCTAAAGTCCTTTACTCTACATGCATACGCACATCGTACCTGGCACGTACGCCTAACGTATGCTGGCCTTGACCACAGCAGGAAGTTGACCCAGTATGCGCTACGTACTGGGGTGTAAGCACGACATAATGACCAACTTCTTTGGGGCTTCATTTGTGACTTAATCCATTAAGTTCTCATGTCCAGAATGTAGATCCAGGTCCTTTAAGGCTTCCTAGTCCATAAAGTCACAAACTTTATATGCTTGCATGCATGGTTGGGGTCAAAACATGATTTTGGTCATTAACCCAACTTTGTGACCTTTAAACACTTGCATGGTTGTGGCTTAACCATCAAGGTCCAATTTTTATTACTCTAAGTGCTTCTAATAGCCCAAAAGGACAACTCTTATGTTCTTAAACTATCAAGATTCAAGAAACCTCAATAATGGAGCCCAAAAGTGACATAAAACACCCCAAAATCAAATCTAAACATGCAACGATCAAGTTTGAAGCTTGATACCTCAAATGAGTCAGAAATGGTGCTAATCTCCTAGATCTACAAGCTCCCATTGAATACTAGCTCCTTCTTCAAACTTCTTTCTCCTCTAAACACTAAAACAACACTAAAATGCTCTCAAATGGCTTCCAAATCACAAGGACACACAAATATGATTTAGGGTTTTCGTGGTGGCTATCTAAGGGTGAGAGGGAGGCTGAACCAAATACATAAAGTTCTTTATATAGGGATCAAACCCTAAATTTTAGGGTTTTAGAATCTGCATACGTACGTTGCACATACTCCTGGTACGCTGGGCGTACGTGCATGGCTTCCACGTTCCAGTCTCTTGAGTACGCTGAGTGTACATGGCAAGGTACGCTCCACGTACGGTGCTTCCTCAGCCCAATTACAAGGGGCCAAAGGTCAAAACCCAAAGCTTTTTAAAACTATTAACCTTATATAGATAGATAAAATAATACCTTATAAATTCCGGACGTTACATCATTTTTGTCTTTGTACTCATTCAGTACTTATGAATAATTTCTTTAGGATTTTCTCACGACATCTTACGTGGGACAATCATTAATGAAGTGTGTGGGGATGTTGTAATGCCCGTAGATCCGGGCTAGTCAATTTGGAGATAATAAGGGTCGAAAATGACTTTTCGTCAAAAGATTATTTAGAATAAATAATCTTAACCAAGTTGTAGGATACGTTACAAGGTTTCCGTACATATAAAGAACGCCGAAATCTGAGATATAACGAAGAAGTTATGACTCGTCGAAGTTTCGCGACGGAACCGGTACGACACCGGGAGATGTAAATAGTGAATTTTCGATAAAGGAATTTTTAGCCTTAGTAATCTAAACAAAAGTCGTAGAATATGATAATCTGAGAGCATCCATAAAAAGAACGCCAAAATCTGACTTTGTATGAGGAAGTTATGATTTTTCTAAGATTTAGCATAACAATGCACGACCCGAAACTCGAATTTTAGTTCGAGCGGTTTTTGGCCTACTCGACCTAAATGAAATTTGATGATCTCATTAATAGGAACTCAGCGGTAAAAAGACAGACGAAAACGGAGTCCGTATGTAGAAGTTATGAATTTTACGCGAACATTTAACAGTATAATCTCCTCGTACTGTTAAATTTAAGATTGGTCGAGAATTAGCTGACAGAGTCAAAATAAAAGTTGTAGATCTTATTTTTACCTACGTGTAGATATAAAAAACGTCAAAAACGGAGGTCGTATGTGAAAGTTACGGATTTTAGAAGTCGGAAGTGTGTTGTGCGAAAATGGGTGATGTGACACAATCTTGACTATTGCTTTCTCCCCAAGTCTTGCCACTAGATGGTGACATATGGCACCGAATTCAATCATTTTCACCCTATAAATAGAACCTCTCTCACCCTCATTTTCTTCACACTTTTCCTATTCTTTCTTCTTTTTACTCTCTCTCTCTCTAGCCACAAAACCCCCCGAAAAGCCTAGGGAACCTCCCTAGCACGAGGCGGAAGCCCCGAAGTGCTCGACGACTCTGAGAAGAAGAGCTTTTCCGCACGGGAATGCTGCTCCAAGCAAAGCCCAGTTTTCTATAAAACCCACTGTAAGTGGGTTACGCCTACGCTATTTTTAATATAGCTTTTATTTGATTATAGTAACGCTATTAAGAACTAATAATAAGTAATTGGGCTATTATTATGGGTTATATAAGTATTGTTTAACACTTATATAATAGTAATAATAACTAGACTATTAATTAGTCTCGATGACTAATAGACTAAACTCTAGTGGTAATAATACTAGGTTTCGTCGAAGGAAAATAGAATCGTTAAAAGCGAAGCGCTGTCCGAGTTTGTAATCATCACTTTAACAAGTGAGTGCATAATTATTTTCATCTTACACATGTATATGAAGTATTTTAATATAAATTACGTGCTATATGTGCATATTGTCTGAATACTTGCTGTCTATGCGGGTGAAAGATTTTTATACATGTTTTAAATGATTTAAACTGTATATGTATTTTATATATACAAATATGTTGGGTATGACATGGGTAGATGAATGATGAGAGATAAAAGATGATGTGAGTAAACATTGGCAGCTATAGACTTAGTGTCTAATAAACATCGGCGGCTATGGACTTAGTGCCTATTGGACAATTACTGGTAGCTATGGACTTAGTACCTGATAGGAATTGGTAGCTATGGACTTAATACCTATTAGATAAACACTGGTAGCTATGAATTTAGTACCCGGTGAATAAACTATAGAAACTATGGAATTAGTGCTTTACGAACGAGTATTGGCAGCTATGGATTTAGTGCCAGTCCTATAACCCTAGAAGCAAGGGACTTCGGAATAAACGAATAGATGACTCTTAGGATAGATCCTTAAGAGTAAAGAAGATAATGGGGATGGGTAATTGGGTTGATTGTTTGATTGTTTAAACATAATAATTATATTATTGTGGGTTGAAAACCTTATGTATTCACCAGGTTTCCCAACATGACCCACTCAGTTTATTTATATCACATGTGTTGATATGAAGTCACATTACACTGAGAGATTAAAGAGATGTAGATCACTAGTGTAAATAAATGTAAGTTCCGTTTATGCTTATGCTTCTGTATTGGCAATGATATCCCAATGTTTTAAAATAAATAAAAATCTTTTATTCGGAAATGCTTTGATAACGTATTTATCATGTTTTACTGGGAATAAATTCTGCAACATTTTTATTAAAAGAAATACTCTGATTTTTCTATAAAGCATAAACAATAATCGGTATTTTCTGGCCGTGAAAATGGGGATGTCACAGATGTTGATGTTTATATGTAACGTCTCATTTTCACAACAAAAAATTTTCATTTTTAAATAAGGCAAAAGTCCTTAATTATAAATCCATTATTAAAAAAACCGTTTATTCCAAAATACATTTATCGAAAATTAGAGTAATGTAAGAAACGCAGAATCCTCAATACTGTTGATGAGTGTGTATAGTCATGCATTCGTCTTCCCATGATCAACGATAGAACCTGAAAACATTAACAGTTGTGTAAGCACAAAGTTTAATGAGTTTTCCCCAAAATATTTGATACAGCAAACATATTATCATGCAGAACGGGCTCACACTCATCAGATTCGAATACCTTTGACCAATCAATCATCAGACTGGAATGCAAACATGCAACATGTCTAATTAATCATCGGACCGGAATACCCAGGGTTTGTCGGCATGACGCCTTAACCCAACCGCTCTTTTCGAGCCTCCGTGCTTACGACTTACAGCCGGCTCGCACCAAGTATCTTGGCCTACAACATATCAGTAGGACTACCTCAACTTATCCTACTACCATATGGTTATCCCATGTAAGATGTCGTGAGAAAAACCTAAAAAAATCATTCAAAGTACTGAATGAATACAAAAACAAAAAATGACTTATTTTGCAACAAAAAAATATTAAGGACTAAATGTGTACAAAAACATTAAGGACTAAATACGTACAAAGTGAGATATATATTACCATATTAAATCATTTTTACCGGCTAACCTGAAGTAGTCGGTCATAAAGATCAAATGTGTACAGTTTAACAAATTGAAAGGGTAAATGTGAACAAAAAAAAACCAGTGACTAAATGTGTACAAATTAAAAAAATATATTACCTTTTTAATTATTATCCATTTTTAGATGGGCTTCTATGGAAAGAGAGAAAATAAAGAAAGAAAAAGATGTTGGTCCATTATATATTTAATAATAATAAAATATTAAAAAAGATTGAAAATAAATTACAAAAAAAAATATTAAAATATTAAAATAGTCTTTCTAGTTTTGAACCAAATCGTGTGGTTTTGAACCAAATAAAATACACAAGTAAATTACAAAAAAAAAAAAAAAAAAACCAAATCTACAAATTGTGTAACTTTTTTCTTTTTTTTTTAATTTTATATACAATATATATATTTTTTTATTTAAAGTTTTGGCCAACTTTCCATTTTATTTTTTCACGTTCTATTTTCTAATGATCATTTCAAAATTTGAATTTTTGTGACGGGAGCGCATGGCAAAATGGTCATTTCAAAAGTCGTAGGGACCCGATTTCTCCGATAGATAAAGGAGATCGCGATAACAGAAACCCCTACTCACCAGTAAGACAGAAGAAAATTGACGAGCGAGAATCGGAGATTACATCCTGTCAATTCACATTCAATCGACACTATGGTAAGCATACTTTCTTTATCTTCCCCCTATTTTTCGTCAGTCGTTCTCCGTTTCAGTGTTGCTTATCGAGATTTCGTTTTGCATCATGCGAAGCTTACCAGTATAATATAGGTTAGGGCTTGATGGAGTCGGAAGGTTTTCTCCGATTTGAGATTCTGTAAACCATGAACCCATTGATATGAATTCCAAACATATCGTGGAAGAAATCGTGAAGTTTATTAACTTCACGTGTTCCTGCTGTATGAACATCTGATTGTAGAGCGGAGATATAGAAGCTGTCCATCTCTGGAAATTAGTATTTGTGAGTTTGGAATGCGAGATCCTGCATGTGGATCTTTAGATCCTTTAGGTCAAAGTTTGAACCGATTTAACTCCGTCTGTGATTCCAAGCCATGTATTTGGAGCTCCCGAATACTCCATAAGAGGCGATTTAATATGCGATGTTTTAGCCTTACAGAGGGAAAAAAAAACTTTGGTTAAGACCACATTTTTGGTATGCTTGATACCCAACCCTTCGAAAAGGAAACTTTTGATTTCTCATGTCAATGACTTAAACTTTCAAATTCGTATGAACTTGTGTACTTTTTTTGTCCCCACCCATGGTACTTAAGTAACTTAGAAAGTTAGAACGCCCGTGAAGAAAATCCAGTGACAAATTATATCAGATTTTCTTTTTATTAGTTTTAAACTTTGTGTTGATTTCAAATTGCATGTATGTGCTTTTATCTCTGTAATAGATCATGTCTCTCATAGTTTCAGTTTTAATCTATTGAATTGTTTTTGTTGGCAGGATGGGCAAGATTCAGGAGATACTAAGCAGAGCACTGCAGACATGACACAATTTGTAAGTCTGTTGAATCTATTGCTTCTACTATACTTTATATGCTTATGTTTTCAATGCCATATTCATCTGCAATTAGCAATTAAATGCCTGTGCTTACACTCTGGCTTGTTTATTTGATATATCCTTTTACTCTGGGTCTACTTTTTGTATATCTTTCTCGAGCATGATGTTCTTTAATGTTTGTAGAAGTTAGCTATCATCAAAGACTGATTTTGCTATAAAGCATTACAAAATTTGAATCTAGAGTTGCATTGTGCACAAGTGTCCTGTTTTTTTAAATACCCCTTCTTGTCTTCTTATTCTTATAGTCTGTTTGCTTTCAAAAAATATATTGCTCTAAGAAATTGTCACGTCTTAGAATAATAGATAAAGAAAAAACTTATGTTATCGAAAGAAACTATAAGGAAAAGTTAAAAGCAAATGGACTGATTATTTATTTATCATGTGCGTTTTTACAGGTTCAAACCCTTCTTCAGCAGATGGTAAGATACTAAGATATCTCCGTTTTTATTTTTGTGTTTGGGATAACTTATCAGAAATATTGTCTGTGTTACAGCAAAGCAGATTCCAGACCATGTCCGACTCAATTGTTACAAAGAATATCCTTTTTTTTTTGCTTAAAATGAAGTAATATCATAAAAACTAGAAATGAATATTTTTATTGATGATGTGAAAAATTTCCTTAATGAGATGAGAATGTACTTGATGAGATGGGAGAACGTATTAATGAGCTGGAACAGAGCATCAACGACCTTAGAACAGAGATGGGGGCAGAAGGAGGTGGCTCTCCCTCACCATCACCATTGTCTACATCTAAGAAGCCTGATGCTAAACCAGAAGAACCTTCTTCTGCTGAATAAGTCAATCAAGACACTTAATCTTTATGTTTGGATCTAATATCTGTATTTGTTTGATGATATTTTACTGATTTTATCTCAACTGGTTCTTATGCTTTTTTCTACTTAACAATTATGCTTTTGGAAAAAGAAGAGTTTCATCTTTAACGCATTCATCAAGATGCATATTGGATTAATGGATTATTATTGGTTGTGTTTGTTACAACTTCTCTCACTCACTCAACTTGTCTAGGGATCTTTTCTATGATTTATGTCAAAACCGACTTCATATTTTACACTGTTTTAACTTTTTGGTTAAAAAAAGGTGTAGATAAATATTAATATTGTAATTTTTAATGATATCAATAGTCTCTGAGAAATTGAATTCATGACAAGGTAACGTAGTATTAAGGGAGGGATCATGTGGAGGAGACATTTTATGTGGAGTAGGAAGGCTTTAACAGGTGTCGGTGACATTTTGTTTTTGGAAAGAATTGGGTTTGCATTGTATTGTAGATTCAAAATAACCGACAAGGGATTCTTGCTTCGTCTATTTATTTATTTTTCTTTTTATCGTATCCTTTTTGCATGCCTAGTGTCTGGAATTTTATAAGCTTTTAAATAAGTGTTGATTGGACATATTTTGTTGGATATGAGTTGTATATGAATTATTAAAAATCTTTAAGCGACTACACTTCTAACATCCGTACTTTTATGCGTGCCTATTCATTTTGGTCAAATAAAGTACGTTCTAAATACGATTAATATTCAGAAAATAATTAAAGTAGTCCTTTTCCTCAATTTTTTTGGGCAGATAGTTAAGTAAATGAAAAGATGACCGTAATAGTCATAATCTTCGTAAGCCAAAATGAAAACTAACCATAATACATGTTGCCTGCGATTTTTTTTTTTTTTTTTTTTTTTTTTTTTTTTTTTTCAAAACGTCACCGTATTGAAAATGTTGACTGTGATAATCATGTGGACTACGAAGATCCTAAAGGCCCAAGGCGCTGTTCAGTTCTAAGTATATAAAAACCATTTGTTTTCTTAACACAACATTTTCGCAAGTACTTATAAATTCTCTCAGAAAACAATGGTTGGAAATGACGAGGATCTTCATCAATCGGTTAGTTATTTATTATAATGTACGCTTTTTTATGTTTATAGCCCGAAAATTAGAACCTATAACATTTGTGTAACACCCCTCGCTAGGGTGTGGCTAAAAACACTTTAAGAAACATTTTTGTTTAAATTCAAATAGTTCATAGTAAAGTTTGTAGAAATACAACTTCCCCAAAATACTAACTTTTTATCAAGTTTTAAACTAGCGATGTTAACAATAAACCTATCAAAAACATTTGTTTAAGCTCACCACACAAGTTGTGGTCTTCTCAAAGTACAAGCTAAGGTCTTTGACTCCTTGACTCTCTCTTCAACCTTGAGCATTTACCAAAATAAGTTAGGCAATGAATTTGCCTAGTGAGAATACTCGCGGTGGATTCATTTGAAGTAAGAAGATAACAATCTAACTTAGTCGAATCGGCCTCCTAAAAACCATTTAAAAATCATTTCCAAAAGATGTAAGAGTTTTATGATCGAAACCTTATCAAACCCAAAGTTTAATAAAACAATTTCAAAAGAAGTTGAGATTTAATAACCCAAATTAAGTTTACGGGTTTATGACCCATAAACCAACTTTTAAAACAACCACCAGCCTTAAACTAACATTAGTTAGTTAAGTAAAAATCAAAGATCAACTTTAGTTCTAAACAAGATAAATAAATAACAACATTAATAGTATGCAATCTGTAACTATCTCAATACCCAAGTTCCCCTAAAGAAGTCCAATATCATTGATTGAGGGTTAAACACTTGAGTGTGAAGGAGCGTATTCTAAACACAACTAATCGAGAGAGGATGTAAGAAGGAGTGCATTCCAAACAAACATCTCCTAATTCTTCATTATAGGCTAGGTATTCATGAATCATCACATGAACACCACAGAACGGGTATATAGCCCACTTGTGCATAGTGAAGATTATCTAGAAATCACTCATTGTCATCATACATCATATAACCAATCTCGTATGGATATAATGGATTTACAAGGGCATCCATCCTATAATGTATGCACACGTTTTATTCCTGTTGTGATATGTTGGAGATGGTAGTGCTGAGTTTGTCGGTGGGTTTAGTGTAAATGTCCTCTCCTGATATCACAGTACAAAAATGGAAAGTAGATCGTTAGTCGACGTTCGTGAGGGATTCCCGGGATGAAGCTCCGACGATCTAGTTAGTGTTTGTTCTTCGAAAAGAGAAAGAATATTCAATCGAAAGAGAGTCCTCCTCTTCACGAGGAAGAAGGATCATTTTATACCTGGTTACAAAGGCATGTGGTCCTCAACGAATTCTGTTGGACATTCCTTCGTGGGACATGATGTGACGGACTCCTACTGGAAGATCCTTCGTCACGTCCTTTTTGTACCCTCTCCTCATTGGCTAGAGGAGGATCTTTCAGTTATTACGAAGATCGTGGCTATCGTTTGAAGAGCACGTGGGACGCTCTGAATGGTACCACGCTCGCCGGGATGTCATCCCATGGTGAGGAGATTATGATGCCGATCTGCACCATAACTATCACGCCTATGTCTTTCGCGTTGGCGAAGGCCCGACCTTGGCTTTGGACTTGGTCCGACTGAGTTGAGCTCAGGCTAAGCTCGGTACTAGTTTTGACTTCTCTTTTTAACTTCCCTCTGAGGGATATGTTAACAAGTCCCTTAGGCTTGTAGGCATTTGCGTTATCCTAATAGCATCGACGTTCGAGCTTATTTCTCAACACATGTATGCCTGAGATTATTTTTAACTTGGAACGGGTTTTTGACAATGCCGTCATCGTACGCCAGGACTGAGAAAAAGGGGAGGGTTCGTGCTGCCAGTTCTGTTTCTTTAAAGTTCCCCCTCTTCCACGATCGTTCATCCTTATCGTCTATCTCTGCTTCCTCTACCTCATCTTGGGTATTCTACGAGTTTTCCTTTTCTATCATTCGTTTGCTCTTCGTGGAAGGGGAAAATGCTGGTTCTAGCGGGCCTGTATTGCCTTCCCGACCGGCCGTTGGATTCGTTTATGTTGGATTAGGTGTTTAAGCCCATAACTATATTTGGTATGTACTTGATTTGATTACGAACATGGTCCTTTTGGGTTATCTTCACTCATGCAACTTGATAGGATGACAAATGGAGAGAGAATAGAATTTATTATGTTAATAATAAATTGTTACTCAGAATGATTTTATTAATATATTATTTGGAAATCATATTATTAATTAGTAATTGATCAGAAATTAATTTGATATTAATTTTGGGATTAAATTAACTGATTAATAATGGAGGGACTGATTATGTAAATCAGGAATAGTTGTAGTTTGGGCTAATGGACCTTATTGATAAGAGGTGGATGAAAATCTATGGAAAGCCCTTAGAATTTTCGTCCAAGGGCTTTTCATATGGGGGTCTATGGACTGCTTAAGGCCTAAGCAAGGAAATTAGGGTTTCCATCTTAAAACCCTAATAGACCCAACTATAAATATACCCTTATACATGAGGAATTCGGTTCAACGCTTCTTGGAGTTGCCCTAGCCGAATTCCACCTATCTCCCAAGTCATACTCCTTGGGTATCCACTCAACTATAAATATACCCTTATACGAAGCTGGTCTATAAGGTGTGTTTAAGGAAGCGTTCTGTAAAATGACCGCCATTGGGTATCCACTCTTAGCCACCGCACCCTTGACTAGTGGAGGGTCGTTAGCCGAACGGGTAGGATAGGACACAACCTTCCACTATAAGTATAATGAAATACTAAGTAACTAAACACTTTTATAACCCAAAATCTTAGTTACTTTAAGAAACATGTGAATTTGGTGCTAATTCATGAAATTGCACATTGCACCTTGTTGGGCGTTAGTAGAGCATGTGTGGCTAACCGACACACTAATATGGGACCAATGAATGATGAAAATGGGTAGCTAGTAGATTATCATAGATCAATGGAGCGTGTGTGGTTAACCAGCACATTGATTAGGTGATAAACATATTCGAGAGTACCAAGCTAATTTGCATGGTTATTCACACATTGTTTGTGATCCTCGGTATCCCAATCACAAACTTGAAGGGCATAATCGAGATTAAACATGTCATTGAAAAGTTCAATGAATCTAAACAGATCTAGGAATTTCAATTCATTTAAAACCTAATATTCATTTTCGTTTTTCATGGTGAGAATTGGTAAATCGTTATTTACCTACCTTCAAATATTTTGCAATTAAATTACAACACCCCTCTTCCGAATTGTAGAATATTGTGTTGGGTCCTAGCCTTAATATTTCATTTGGATGTTATATTAAGGAATTAATCGATTAAATTAAATTTCTCCCTTTTGTAGATGTCAAATTCTAACAACTATGGTCTTACCGAATCCTTTGGAAAAAGCATTCCACATGAATATGATGTTCCACAATTGGATCATGGAAACGAAAATCGTTCCTCACTTCCTCCACCTTCTCTAATTATTCTCCCTGACCACATGTTCGAAGAATTGAAAATTATAAGGTCAATCAAGCCCTATTGGCAAACAAACATGTAGATGGAAAGTCTATGTATGCATACGTCTTGGAGATAAAGTCACACATTGATAGATTGGGAATGTTAGGTATTGTTTTCCCGAGGAAGATGGCTGTTGAATTGGTTCTTTAATCACTTCCTGAATCATATAGTGAGTTTATCAAAGATTACTATATGATGGACCACGATGTGACCCTCATTGATCTTACCTATTTGCTTATTGCTGCTGAATCAACAATGATTAGGCGCACTGGTAAAGCAAATTTTACTGGTAGATCAACCTCCCAAACTTCCATGGACATTGACAATGGCAACATTGAAATTCCAGAAAAGTCTTCTCTTCCCAATGGAAAGGGATCGGCCAAGGTCAAACCATTTGACCGAATGGTAAAGAGAAAGGCAGAATCTGAGATTGTCTCATGTGCTGTTCTAAAAGAGTCCATTTGTTTCTACTGCCAATAGAAGGGGCATTGGATGCGAAGCTGCCATATTGCCTGAAAGATCGCAAGGATTGAAAAGTCAAAATGTATAACTCCGTTTCAGGTAAGTCTACTATCTAACTCTATTAAGTTCCTATTTATAGACTATTAATACATGATGTGATAAGATTACATTTTAATGTTTTGTAGGATCAAAGAAAAAGAAAGGAAGCTTAAAAGAAGAGTGAGTTGGGTCTGATCGTGAAGAAATGGATTTCGATCACATGGTTCGATGATCGGATTTTTGAGCTGCTACTTAGGAGTTATGATAGATTGCTTAGGAATATTTAGTAACATAGTTTTCATTTGTAACTGCATTGTAAGGACAAGTTTTTCCGCATTTTTATAAATAAAATAAAATTTGATTTTGTCTTATTTTATTTCCTTTCAATGGCATCTGTGAAAATTGATGTTTATATGTTTCTATTATTAGCAATATTGAAAAATGGATGTGATTCTTAGTTATGTTATTTGTGGTAGTGTCAAGAATTTACCAAATAAGAAATGATTCTTATCACCTAAGTTTCAATTGGACAGAAACTTGGAATCATGCGACTTGTATTGTGTGAAGAATGAGAACCTTTATATTTGGAAATTAAGACTAATTTCTTGTTTACATAAGTATGTGATTCAAGTGAAGGACTAGGAGATCTAGTACACATTGGTGTGGATTGGACAAGTCCACCATAAAGAACAATAAGATTATTCATCATAATTTACTAAAAGTCTAGTAAATATGGTTATACTTACAGGATTAAGTGTAATTTTGAATCATTGGAAAAGTTTCAATGAATAGCAGAACGAATAAGAAGAGTCAATTAGGCAGAAAGATAAAAGTTTCTCCAATCTGAAAGGAAGGGAGACTACTTGAGTATCATGTTTTATGATTATCCTAATGATTATGAGACCATATCATAATTGATCCTCTAAGGACACCTTAGTACATTGTGTTGGGTTTTGAGCATAACACCATTCCTATGGTGTACATGCAACCCTAATTGCTTTGGATCTAGGTTTTTCTAATTTGAACAAACAATTATGAATACCAAAGCAATAAACCTATGACTAGCATACATATATTGAAAATCACATATGATTAGGGTTATAGTCTTTACCTCTCTTGTTATGTAGCAATAACAAGTTTAATCCTTCTTGATCTTAACTTCTGAAAGCCTAGTGCCCCAAGTGTTGCACCTCTAATGGAGTCACAAACACCCAATGCAACATGGCGACTTAGGAGAGAAGAATAACTTGGTTAAGGTAACTCAAAGAAGCATAGAACCGAATTCTCTTATGTAAGGGTCTGTTTATAGTTGAGGCTATTAGGGTTTTAAGGTGAAAACCCTAATTTCCTTGCTTAGGCCTTAAGCAATCCATGGAACCGTTCTAGAAGCCCCTTGGACGAAGTCCTTATGGGATTCCCATAGATTTCATCCAAACTCTTCTATTAGGAGTCCATAGCCGAACTAGCAACTAACAGTTAATTGAAATATCAGTCTCCTTAATTTAATCAGTCTCTTTTGATCACAAAATTAATTCAAAATTAATTTCTGATTAATACTAATTAAATAATATGATTTCTAAATAATATAGTAATCTTGTAATATATTAATAAAACCTTTTTTAGTACCAATTTATTATTCATATAATAAATTCTACTCCCCCTCCTCTTGTCATCCTATCAAGTTGCATGAGTGAAGGCAACCCAAAAGTATCATGCTCATAATCAAATCAAGTACATACCAAAAATAGTTATGGGCTTAGACACCTAATCCAACAGTCTCCCATTTGGATAAGTCTAATAACTATTATTTCAAGTATGAATTTAGAATTTGATTAGCAATCATAGCTTTCAAAAGCCGATGTCGAACTCTGATCTTATCAACAATGCGTCCTTTAGATAAGGGATCATATATTCATCCATTCTAGATATCGTATGAACTGAGACATGGATTATAATCATTCTCTCTGTTTATGTATTGTTTCCCGATTTCCAATTTATGACGACTGACAACAGACTACAATTGAACACATCAACTTAGTCCAGACTTGGCCAAACACTTAGGGTGTTATCACTAAATCATCGGGGGGGGGGGGGGGGGGCACATATATTGGTTTTATCCAACTTTGGGTAAAAGTAACGGATAAACGTCGACTCATATTCTTTCACTATTTACTCATCAAACCACACACAACAATACGTTTTATAACATCAGGTTACTGATGCGTTTACACATTATCAATGTGCAACCGACTTGCAAACAACAACTCATATCTCTCTGTTTCAAGAATATAAGATATTATCGTCTCACAATCACTCGTGATAAAATCCATGAAGTGATCCACGTGAGCGTGGGTTTAAACCAATACTCAAATCCTTATTTCAGGAGTACTCATGAATACTGCAACAGACTTTTGCTATGTTTAAACGTTTTAGACAATCTATATTCGGATTCATGACAGTCTTACCTCATTACCTACTTCCAAAGTACGATTGACTGTGGATGTTTGAATAACCTATTTATTCAGGAAGTCAAAACATGCGAAGTGAAACATAAGAACAATCGAATCCAATATGGTCTCAACACTTTAAGTATAAATAAAACTCCTTTTATTTAATCACCATATTGATTACACATTATTCATTGTATAATGTTTCGGGTAATCGACTTAATACTTGAATTGAAGCAATAGTCATCCCATGCTCCAAGCATGGACACGATGTTTACCTATAGTCCTTACTTTGTGAAATAGATCAATTAAACACATTTCCAATGATGCCCATTTCACAATTCTCAATCCTTATCACATGTGTAAGAATACCAAATTCTTGTTATGTGATAGATTCTAACATTTTACGAAATGATCCTTTTGTAATGACATTGCACCAAAGTCACAAAGACTTTGCCAATGATATTACAAAGTGCTCTATTAAATATTGTTACAAGACAGCTCCATAGACATGAAGTCTCAAATTCAAAGTACATTCCTTTGAACATTCTTCTTGCCTAAAAGTTTCTAACCTACACATAGATTTTTAATATCCAACTCCCATTATGGAAACATTTCCATATTTTCCGTATGACAACACATTCTAAATAGAATCCTATCTATTCATAATAATGTCAATATGGTCAATCCATTACTATACTTCCAACTGCCCATAAGTGACCAATCCTTGGCGAACCTTAGTTGTACTTGACAATTGTTTAACTTACTTTAGTCATATCCGATTCTTGTCCTTTTCCCTCTTAACGCCCTAGGAATTTGGAATAGACAGAACGGTCGAATATTACATCATATGTAATCGATCCTATACCCGAAGCATATGGGATACGATACATAATGTCTTACATAAAGACATGATACTTTACCATTCTCCTGTTATAATATTTCCATATATAGAATTTCCTTACGTTGAACCTTTTCAACATAACATTCATATATGTCCTTTGACTAAACTTGATTAACATTTCTTAATCTAAGCTTTTAGATTTAAAAATGAAGTATAAATTTCTCCCCTTTAATATAGCAAAATAACTTTTCAACCTCTGCAACTTTGCAAATTGAAACTTTTGTTTTCTATAATTAATATTGCTAACTTGCAATATAATAATCATGTTCCCACTTAACATGATAATTTTATGTTTACCAACATAACATTTATGCTCCCACTAGCTTTGACATGTAATCAAAAATCAGCTGGACTTCTAGAAATCAATATTTATTGACTTTCATTACCAAGGTTCATATTTCTGATACGTAATGCTTTGATAAAACTTTATCTAAGCTCATACACCTTTTATTAGAAAGCTCATATGTGTGTCTAAACTATTTCAGAACTTATATCAATAAGTCCCAAATGTTCAGACTAATTGCCAAATCTCACAATTCGAACTATGAAGAGGGATGTCGTAATCATAATTGAATTTGAGAATGAAAATATCACAACTGCTAAGCCTCGATTTTGGAACAAGGTATGATTCAAATTTTGATTTAACCATTTCAATAATTGTCGATTCCTCTTCTTATCCATACAAATGCACTAAGGTGTCCTTAGAGGATCAATCGTGACACGATTTCATAATCACTAAGTTAATCATAAAACATGATACTTAAGTATTCTCCCTTCTTTTTAGATTGGAGAAACTTTTATCTTTTTGCCTAATTGATTATTCATATTCGTTCTGTTTTACATTGAACCTTTTTCAATGATTCAGAATTACACTTATTCTTGTAAGCATAACCATATTTACTAAACTTTTAGCAAATCATGATGAATATTCTTATCGTTCTTTGTGGTGGACTTGATCTAGTGCACACCAATGCGTACTAGATCCTTTAGTCCTTCACTTGACTCACATACTTATGTGAACAATGAATTAGTCTTAATTTCCTAAATACGAAGGTTCTCATTCATCATATAATACCAATTGCATGATTCCAAGTTTCTGTCCAATTGAAGCTTGGGTGATGAGAATCATTCCTTATTTGGTAAATTTTCGACACCACCACAAATAACATAATTAGGAATCATATTCATTTTCAATATTGCTAACAATAGAATCATACAAACATCATTTTTCACAAAAGTTATTGCAAGGATATATTACAACGCAATTACAAATGAAAACAATGTTACTAAATATTCCTAAGCAATTTATCATAACTCCTATGTAGCAGCTCAAAAATCCAATCATCGAACCATGCGATCGAAATCCATCTCTTCGCGATCAGACTCATCATACTTTTCCTTCAAGCTTCCTTTCTTTTCTTCGATCCTACAAAACATCAAAATGCAATTTTATCACATCATGTATTAAGAATCTACAAATAGGAACTTAATAGAGTTAGATAATGGATTTTACCTAAAGTAGAGTTATACATCTTGACTCTCCCATCCGTGCGATCTTTCATGTAAATATGACAGCTTCGCATACAATGCCCCTTCTATTGGCAGTAGAAACAAATGGACTCTTTTGGAACAACACACGAGACAATCTTAGATTCTGCCTTTCTCTTTACCATTCGGTTAAATTGTTTGACCTTGGCTGATCCCTTTCCATTGAGAAGAGAATACTTTTCTGGACTTCCAATGTTGCCATCTTCAATATCCATGGAGGTTTGGGAGGTTGACCTACCAGTCAAATTTGCTTTACCAGTGCGCCAAATGATTACTGATTTAGCAGCAATAAGCAAATAGGTAAGATCAATGAGGGTTACGTCATGGTCCATCATATAGTAATCTTTAATGAACGCACCATATGATTCGGGAAGTGATTGAAGAACCAAGTCAACAACCAGCTTCCTTGAGACATCGATGCCCAACATTCCATCCTGTCAATATGTAACTTCATCTCCAAGACGTGAGCACATATAGACTTTCCATCTTCGTGTTTGCTTGTCAATAGGGCTTGAGTAACCTTGAACTTTTCAAGTCTTCAAACACATGGGTCAGGGAGAGCTATTCGAGGAGGTGGAGGAAGTGAATCATGATATCCATTTCCACGATCCAGTCGTGGAACATCATCTTCATGAGGAAAGCTTTTTCCAAAGGATTCGGGAAGACCATAGTTGTTAGATTTTGACATCTACAAAAAGGAGAAATTCAAGTTAGTTGATTTAAGTCCTTAATATAACATCCAAATGAAATATTAAGGCTAGGACCCAACACAATATTCTAAAATTCGGAAGAGGGATGTCGTATTCCAATTGCAGAATATTTGAAGTTACGTAAATGGCGATTTACCAATTTCCACAATGAAAAACGAAATCGAATATTAGGTTTTAAATGAATTGAAATTTAGATCTTTTGAGATTCATTGAATTTTTCAATGACATCTTTAATCTCGATTATACCCTTCAAGTTTGTGACTGGGATACCGAGGATCACAAACAAGGTGTGAATAACCATGCAAATTAGCTTGGTACTCTCGAAGACGTTTATCACATAATCAATGTGACGGTTAACCACACACGCTCCATTGATATATGATAATCTACGAGCTACCCATTGTTATCCTTCATAAGTCCCATATTAGTGTGCCGGTTAACCACACATGCTCCATTAACGACCAACATTGTGCAATGTGTAATTTATAAAAGTGTTTAGTTACTTTATATTTCATTATACTTATAGTTGAAGGTTGTGTCCTATCCTACCCGTTCGGCTAACGACCCTCCACTAGTCAAGGGTGCGGTGGCTAAGAAGGGATACCCAATAGCGGTCATTTTACAGGATGCTTCCTTAAACACACCTTATAGATCAGCTTCGTGAATGAGGTCTACTAACGGTAAGACTGACCTTTTATTTATACATATATAATATATTAGACTTTTAATTTTATATAGTATAAGGGTAGGGATGTTAAAAACCCCCGTGGAACCCCGTTTCCGTGGGACCCCGATACCGTACAGGACTAAATTTAAAAAAAAACAGGAGCGGGAGAGGGGGCGGGAGCAGAATTAAACCCCGTTTATTATTAGGACCGAGGTCGGGAGTCGGTATTTCTGTCCCATACTCCCGCAGGGGCCCCGATTGTACGTTTATGTAAAAATATATATATTTAATATAAAATACATATACAAAATATAATTTCTAATTTTTGGTTTAGTGTAGGTTTCACTTTCCCGTTTCCAATTAATAGATGTTGAAGATGTAGCGAAATGATCATATATTTTTGGACATGTAAGTATTTTATATTTGTAATGTTGGATTTGTCGTATTTTATATTTATAAGATTGTTGGAATTGTTGTTTTGTAATGTTGGATTTTTAATTTTTTTTAGTTTCTAAAAGATTAGGTTTTAAGCTTTTAAAGTTATTAAAAATAGTTTTTTAGCCTAAAACAAAAATTTTTTTTAGCAAAAAAAGTCGAATTTTAAACCAATAAACCGGGGAAATGGGGGCGGGACCGGGGGCTATGTAAACAGGGGATCTGGGAGCGGGACCGGGGGCGGGGCCAATAACTGATTTCGGTGGCGGGGGCAGCTATTTGCGCTCCCATTTGGTCCCGTTGACATCCCTATATAAGGGTGTATTTTATACATTTAAAATACTAAGTGGTTTAAGTGATTCATAAATTAGACTTTTTTAATTTAATTAAAATTAAACCATATTATTATGGATTTATTAATTTTCTTTTTTAATTAAACACTTAATTAATTTAATAAAATCCATAAGGGTGTAATTTGAACTTTTCAAAGGACTAGGGTTTTAGAATTTAATATTTCAAAATTAAGACTTTTTAATTAAATTTTAAATTCCAAAACTTGAGGATAAATTTTGAAACTTTTCAAAATATTAAGGTTTAACTATTTAAATTTTAAAAACTAAAACTTTTAATTTCAAATTTAAACTATAAAATCTAAAGGGTGTAATTTAAAACTTTTTCAAAATTACTCGGTTAAATATTTGAATCAAAATAATCCTATATTATCCATATTTAACCAAATCCACCAATTTTGATAATGATATCCATACCAATCATAAAAAATTGAATATATGCAAGAAAAATGAGTTTTGGTAATTATCCTACTAAAAAACTGGACAAAACTTCGAAAATCCTGCCACCAGATCACTAGACTCGTTGGGTTCACTATGAAACTCGTCGTGTTAATGCAACTCGTCGAGTCCATACATGGACTCGTCGAGTCCATACATGGACTCGTCGAGTAGACCTGTCAGACAGCAAAGATTTCGACTTTTTGATCACTTGGCAGTTCACTTTTGCATCTATTCAATAGAAAAACAACCTAGACTCTGATACCACTGTTGGGTTTTGAGCATAAATATGCAACCCTAATTGCTTTGGATCTAGGTTTTTCTAATTTGAACATATAACTATGAATACCAAAGCAATAACACTATGACTAGCATATATATATATATATATATATATATATATATATATATATATATATATAAGCAATAACACTATGACTAGCATATATATATATATATATATATATATATATATATATATATATATATATTGAAAATCACATATGATTAGGGTTAGAATCTTTACCTCTCTTGTTATGTAGCAATAATAAGTTTAATCCTTCTTGATCTTGACTTCTAAAAGCCTAGTGCCCCCAAGTGTTGCACCTCTAATGGAGTCACAAACACCCAATTCAAAAGGATGACTTAAGAGAGAAGAATAATTCAGTTAAGGTAACTCAAAGAAGCATAGAACCAGATTCTAATGTATAAGGGTCTATTTATAGTTGAGGCTATTAGGGTTTTAAGGTGGAAACCCTAATTTCCTTGCTTAAGCAATCCGTGAAACCCATCTAGAAGGCCCCTTGGACGAAGTCCTTATGGGCTTCCCATAGATTTCATCTAATCTCTTCTATGAGGAGTCCATAGCCCAACTAGCAATTAACAGTTAATTGCAATATCAGTCATCTTAATTTAATCAGTCTCTTTTGATCACCAAATTAATTTCTGATAAATACTAATTAAATAATATGATTTCCAAATAATATATTAATCTTGTAATATATTAGTAAAACCATTTTTATTACCACTTTATTATTCACATAATAAGTTCTACTCTCTCTCCTATTGTTATCTTATCAAGTTGCATGAGTGAAGGCAACCCAAAAGGACCATGCTCATAATCAAATCAAGCACATACCAAAAATAGTTATGGGCTTAGACACCTAATCCAACACATTGACATGGCTAAGAAGAGGAATCAACAATTGTTGAAATGGTTAAATCACAAGGTGAATCATACTTCGTTTTAAAATCGAGTTTTAGAGTCGTACTCTAGGATTGTGCATTGAGTGACACATCTTTAGTAGGTTTATAACACTCATCAAACATGGAGACAAAATGTTTCTTACTCTTGGATATTTGAAATTGGTAAGTTGTGATGTTTTGGATTAGACAAAGATCAACTAAGACCAATTGTGTGAAGTGTTTGTCTTAATAAGAACCCACACTAATTCTTGAATATTTGTTTGTCAATGAATGTTTCTTGACAAAAGAATCTTATATGTCAAGAAGTCAGTGAGAGTTTTAAAGACCTTGAAAAGTTTTAAGAACTAATTGAGAATAAACCTATTGTTAATAACTAGTTAACAACTTGAGGTTTGTAACCTATCGTGTTGACATATTCTTGTTTTTATGCCATTCCAGTTAAGTTAACTATGAATGCGAGTCTTAAGAGTTCTCAATTGGTTGCATAAGGCAAAACACATTGATTGGTGAAAGTATATTGATATGTTTATGTGAGTTGCTCAACTACTTGGAAGACATGGTAGACTATTGTGCTGCCAGATGATAATAAATTAAGATTAAACAAGTTTTGTCCATATGAGTTGTATTTGTCATAAACCTTGTCTTTATGATTATGGTTATAACGAATTCAAATGGATAGGAACACACACCATAAAATCTATGTGACAAAGTTTCTGTCCATTTCATGAAAATGATTGTGAGGAAACGTTTTCACTAGGAAGATTTTAAGGAGATGACGATTGTGTAAATTGCATTTTGAAATTCAATTATGATTACGATATTCCTATTCATAGTTCGAATTGTGAAATTTGACAATTAATCTAAACATTTTGGACTTATTGATATAAGATGTAAAATAGTTTAAATACACATATGAACTTTCTTATAAAGGATGTATGAGATTAGATAAAGTGTTATAGAAGACACGACTTTTTGTCCATTGGACCTTAGTTCAATTTAAAAATTCTTTTAAAAGTATAATGGAAAATCATACCTCAAAGAATGGTATATGAATAAAAAGTCATCATGTATTGTCCTTTGACATTTGTTTTGGATTTGGTAATGACCGAGTCCATCACGGCAGCGACGATACCTTTCTCTTTTACTTGCTTTTGTACTTTTGCTTTTTTTTTTTTTATTTTATATGATTTCAATTTTCTAACTTGCAAAAAAGAAAAAATAATAATAATAGCTTTCAAGAGGATTGCCAAGATATGTCTTCTGTCCAATATTATGCTTTATTTGGTTTACGTAGAAGACCAAAACCAACAAAATTGACTATTATTTAAAGAAAAATTATATCTATTAATATGATAGTATTAATATTTACCGATTTATTGGTTTATTGTATTAATACAGACATTAAATTTAGTGTTGAATCTGATATGTACAACTCAGTTTTGTTTCACATAATAATTAAAGTTTGAGTTTGATATTACCTTAGAGTATTTATCTGAGTATCAATTGTATTCATGAGCACAAGTTTCGTACAAAAAACAATAAAAGTAGGCAAATGAATTTTATAATGGTAAATCTGATAAACTTCTGCTGTGGATGATTTCGAGTTTTCTAAAATCTGTCGTGGATCAGAAACAATAATTCATCCAACTCAAAACAGAGTGTTAGGATTTAGGAGGGAGGAACAGCAACGTACGTATGAATATGATAAAGGCAAAGAATTAAATAAAAAAAGGACCTTAAAGGGCCTCGAATCTCGGTACCTGTTCTTGGTTTTATGAATTTGATTTAATTACTCATTCAAATTTCGAAAAAATATATATAAATGTGTACGCTAATCTCAAAAAGGAATGGATAGCAGACCCTATGTACCTGATTCATCATTGAATCTGCATCCCAATTTTCCAGAAAAGTTCAAAATATTGATTATTATAATAGAAAAGGTATTGGCAAACCACAATATTGTTTATAATCCACTAGTGATGAATGATTAAAACTAGACACCAGTATCATAAATTTGCAAACCAAATGAACACTCGAAACTATAGAATTAAAATGTAAATCTTTTTAATCGGAAGAAATAAACGTGTCCTGAAATAGAAATGAGATTCATCCAACAATCACCATAATCACTTAAATCGTCATCAAGTTATGCTCAAATAAATGATAATCAGAGGAAGAAGAAGAAGAAGAACTTCACACAAAGAAAAGGATTAAAAGGAATCAACGTTGACAACGAGTAATTGTACTGCAACCACGCTGGTAAGGGTTAGCTTGACCACCTGATTGACAGTTATAGTACGACGCACCTCTCTGCGAGCACGGGACATTGTTCCCTTGCAGCGCTCCGTAGCTTATGTAATTAGTCGTCGCTAATATACGCCTAGTGCTTTCGGATTCCATCTCCATTTCTCCAGATCCCAGACACTCGGCTATGGACCCCTTGCATCCTCCTCCTCCTCCCTGCTTGGACATCCAGATAAATTCATCTCCACCGCTAGAGGCAGCAGCCGGCGATATGATGAAAGCAGATAGCATCATGGCGGATATTGCCACCAGGAGAAGAAGAAAATTGGTAGAAATCGCCATCGTTGAATGAAATGAATAATTTGGTGGAAAATAATGGAAATTGTTGTTTTGAAGAAGCAAGACAAAGAGAGCGGGTCGGCAGGCCTTATTTAAATACTTGGCCCTTTTTTTTTTGAAACGGCAAATCTAACCTACTCCTAAACTACACCTTAAATCCACCTATGTCCACGACGGGACTTGAACCCTCAACCTCAAGTAGGGAGAACAACACCGGATACCGCTGGGCTACAAGCCCTTTGGTAGGCCCTTTTCTTGTATTTCTACTCGCATTCCCATTCTCGTCTTAATTTCCTAATATACCCTTGCATTTCGATATTCAGTAATATAGATATAGGATTTAAATTGTACTTGATATTTGTCTATATTGCCCTTCCATCTTCCATTTCAATAATAATAACTCATAATGCTATCCAGTATCATCACAACATATTTACTAGTGAAGTGCATACCACTAGCCACTCGACAACATGTGAAAATCCATGACTACCTCACTCCACAACACAATTACTATGCTTTGGGTGTTGTTTACTGGGGTGCAAACAAGTCAAGTTACTCGTGAGCTATTCGGATCGACTTGTTAAAAGTTCGATTCAAAACCGATTTTAAACGAGCCTAAGTCGAGATCGAGTTTATTATTAAATTCATTTATTAAACGAGCTCGAGCTCGAGCGTATGTCACTAAGCTCAATTAGACTTGTGAGCATAAACACGCCTACATATAATATAATTTATTTTTATTTTTATATATTAAAATAAAAATATTTGAGAAATTAAGGACTTAGGGTATTAGTAAATGAGTTCAAACCGAGCTTAAGATTATTTAGACAAGTTAGACAAATAATGAGTTGAGCTTGAGTAATACAATATATATATATATATATATATATATATATATATATATATATATATATATATATATATAAAAGAATACTTAATTTTCTATTTATAATAATATTATTATATTATAATAGGGAATGGTTCAATTGAGAAAAAAAAAAGGTTGAGAATGGGGGAATCATTCTCAACCAACTATTTATTTTTGCCGTAAAAGGCTCCAACGTACCGGCGGAAATTGGAAACGAACGCACATGTGTTTTCCAACATAACATATTTCCTTAAACTATGCTAATAATTACCTTAATATATACAAAAACATAGTTTTTTTCGTTTTTTTTTTTTTTAATTTTTATAAGCTATTTTTATCAAAAAATGATTTTAAATATACCAAAATTCATGATTTTTAAATAGACATCCATATTGATATAGTTTTAAGAAAAAATATTTTTTTTTTTAATATTTTTTTTATATATATTTTCAGCTATCGTTATTCATAAATGAATAACAATGCATTAGGTTTTATTACAGTACATTCGTTATTCACTTATGAATAAAAAATATGATTTTTTTTTTATTTTTATTTTTTTTTTTTTTTTTACAATTTAAGTATAATTCATATATGAATATAGCATATAATAAACATAGTATATTCATATTTTAATATTGGACGATGAATTCACTTGTGAATATTAACATAGTATATTCACTTGTGAATATTAGATGGTATATTCACTTATGAGTATTAAATGATATTTCGTATGTGAATATTAGATAGTATTACATAGTATATCACATGTGAATATTACAGAGTATATTCACTTGTGAATATTAGATGATATATTCACTTGTGAATATTAGATGATATATTCACTTATGAAAATTACACAGTATATTCACATATGAATATTACAAGGTATATTCACTTATGAATATTGAAGGTATTTTGACAAATATATATAATTTTTATATGTTATTCACATATGAATAACATACAGACTTGCATATTTGTTTTGTGTTTTTAATAACCATATACTGATTCAGGTGAGAAAACATATTCATATCTGAATATAACGTGGTAATTTAGTTTATGCATTTTATCAAACAATTGGAGTGCAAACAAGTTAACTATTTTAAAAATGTTAAAAACATCAAGTTATCAATTCCAAATCATCATATACTTCCGATTTCGACTTCAGATGCGACATCCTATCTTTGATCGATTTCTCAATTTGATTTTGATTTCCGAAAATCCAATTGGGAACCTGTGAGTACCGATTCTAAGTCCCTCAATGTCGACTGTGACTGCGAGTCTAGAACTCCGATTCCAATTTCATGAACAACGAAGAAATTCCGGTTTAGTTGAAGAAATCTGGATGATTATTGAATGTTGGAGGAAAAAATTTGATGATGAACGAACAGTTATCGAATTCTCTATAGTTACGTATTTGATATTGAAGGTTATTACGATATTTACAAGTTTGCCACCGTATCTTTTATGCTTAGAATAAATGAGTGGTTGAGAATGATTCCCTCATTCTCAACCTTTTTTATTTTCTCAATTGAACCCACCTCTATTATAATAGTTATAATATAGTATAATCTCATAATATATTATTTTATATTGTCATTTTGATTGACATGTCGGGTCTTAAGTCTTCATGTTTATATATATCAAAAAGTTTTAATTTAAATCTTCAAAGATATATATGGTTCATCCTATTAGTTTGGTTGTTAAATCCATGAAAATTAGGTCCCGGTCGAGCATTTACGTTTGTCATCACTAAACCATCGAGGGGCCCAAAGATATCGCTTTTATCCTTCTTTGGATAAAAGAACGGATAAACTTTGATACAATGCTTGCTTGCACTCACTCACCGAATCACACACAACAATATGTTTTATAACACCAAGTTACTAGTGCGTTTACATATTATCAATGTGCAACCGATTAGCAAGATACAATTCACACATCTCGGTTTCAAGAATATAAGATGTTATCGTCTCACCAATCACTCGTGATACAATCCATGGAGTGATCCAAGTAAGCGTGGGTTTGATCCAATGCTCAAATTCATATTTATAAGCACTCATGAACGTTGCAGCAAACATTTGCTTGTGTCTAATACTCTTTTAGACAATCCACATACCAATTCACGACAGTCTTCATTCATACCTACTTCCAACATATGAACGACTGTGGCCCGTTCGAATAATTTGACTGTTCTTAACCAATTAAATTATTCAGGAAGTCAAAACATGAAAAGTGAAACACAAGAATAATACTAATCCCATATGGCCTCAAACATTTGAGTATAAATAAAACTCCTTTTATTTATCACCATATCGATTACTCATTATTTGTCGTTTCGGGTAATCAACTTCTTACTTGAATTATTACACTTGTCCCATGCTCCTAGCATGCACACAATGTTTACCTATGGTTCTTACTTTGTGAAATAGATCAAATTGAACATATTTCCAATCATTCTCATTTCATAGCTCCAAATCCTTTTTCATAAGTGAAAGAATATCAAATTCTTACTACTTATAGAATATGCTAGATTCTAACATTCTATTCAATGATTCTTTCGTAATGTCATTGCACCAAAGTCAAAAAGACTATTGCCAATGATATTACAAAATCTTCTGTCGGAGATTGTTACAAGACAATTCCTTAGATATGATGTTTCTCACTCAAAGTACATTCCTTTGAACATCCTTTTGCATAAAAGTTTCTAATCTAAACATAGATTTTCAATATTTAATTCCCAATATGGACACGCTTCCATATTTTCCATATGACAACTCATTCTTAATAGAATCTTATCTATTCGTAATGATGTCGATATGGTCCATCCAATATGAAACATTTCCATAATTTCCATATGACAACTCATTCTTAATAGAATCTTTTCTATTCATAATAATGTCGATATGGTCCATTCAATACCATGCTTCCAACTACTCATAAGCAACCAATCCTCGTCGAACTTTGGATTGTGCTTTGATAGTTGTTTAATTATTTTAGTCAAAACTGATTCTAGTCCCTTTTCCCTCTAAATGCGCTAGACATTTTGAAAATTTTAGAATGGTCAAACATTAAAGCATTTGCAATCGATCCTATACCCGAAGCTTATGGGACACGACGCATAATGTTTTATTTGATATGTTCTCAAAATTCGAATTGTGAAAAGGAATGCCGTAATCATAATCGAAATTTTAAGAACACACTATGTTTCTTTGACTAAGTCATTAACATTCCACAACCTAAGCCTTTAGATTTGAAATGAAGCATAATATTCTCTCCCTTAATTATAGCAAAACAACTATTTCATCCTTACGACTTTGCAAAGAATGACTATTGTTTTCTATAATTAATATTGCCAACTTGCAATACTTGCCTTAATAATCATACAATCATAACATTTATGCTCCCACTATCACGATGATTATTATAAAACATAACATTTATGCTCCCACTAGCTTTGACATGTATTCAGAAACAGCTTAACTTTCAGAAAAAAAACAATACTTATTGAATTTCTTAAGTTCATGTTTCTAATACTTAGTGCTTTGATAATCTTTTATCAATGCTTCTTGAACTTATACACCTTTTCCTTAGATAGTTCATATGTGTGTCTAAACAATTAAGACTAGTTGCCAAACCTCACAATTCAAATCATGCAAAGGGATACGTAACCATAATCGAATTCGAGAATGCAATTTTACAATCACTATCTTCTTAAAATCTTTCTTAGTGAAAGCATTTCCTCACAATCATTTTCATGAAGGAGGAAATCTTATGACACTTAGATTTAAACAGTGTATATGTTCCTATCCATGTGAATTTGTTAAAACCAAAGTTTTCGACAAATTCAAACTCATATGGACCGAACTTTCTTAATCTTGCTTTCTTGCCTTATGGTAGCACAGTTCCCACCATGTCTTCCAAGTAGTTAAGCAGCTCACCCTTTCCTATCAATATAACTTTCATTGATTAAGGTGCCTTGCCTTTTATGCGTTCAAAATGAGAACTCATAGGACTCACATGCATAATTAACTCAATTGGAACATCACAGAAACAAAATAATGTCAACACGATAGGTTGGAAACCTCAACTCGTGTGCTAGTGATGATCGATAAGGTTTATTTGATTTGTTCTTGAAACTTTTCAAGACCATTAAGACTCCCACTGACTCCTTGACATATAAGATTCACTTATCAACTAACATTTCTTGACAAACAAATATTTAAGAGTTAGTGTAGTTTTTATCAAAACACTTCATAAATTGGTCCTAGTTGGTCTTTGTCTTATCTAAGACATCACAACTTTCCACATTTAATGAATGTCATAAACCTTCTTAATACTTGTCACTTATTGCCACAATCTTAACTTTAAGACTTGTTATTTGAACGAAGTATGATTGACCTTTTGAGTTAACCATTTCATCAATTCTTGATTCCTCTTCTTAAACATACAATTGTACTAAGACTCACTTAGAGGATCAATTGAGATACGGTTCTTAATCATTAAGACCTATCATAAAGCATAAAAGCTACTCTCCCTTCTTCTTAGAATGGAGAAACTTTTATCTTTCTGCCTACTTGATTCTTCTTATTCGTTTTGCTATTGATTTAAACCTTTTTAATCAATTCCGAATTACACTTAATCTTATAAGTATAATCATATTTACTAAACTCTTAGTAAATCATGATGAATGTCTTGTTACTCTTATGGTGGACTTGATCAATACGCAACTTTGTGTACTCGATCTCCTAGTCCTTCACTTGACACTTTGTCAATGAATTAGTCTAATTTCCAAATATGAAATTTCTCATTCATCATGCAACGAAGTTGCGTGATTCCAAATTTCTGTCCAATTGAAACTTGGGCGATGAGAAACTCTCCCTATTTGGTAAATTCTCAACTTTTTCCATAAACACCATAAATAAGAATCATATCCATTTGTTGTAGAAATATTCAAACATCAATTTTCATAACGATTTCATTGCAAGGAAGTAAACAAATAAATAAGTCAAACCAAAATTTATTTTATTTATAAAAGCAGCGGAAAACATTTTTCCTTACAATGCAAAATCCATTGAAAACTATGTATTTCAAAAAGAAAATTTCTAACAACTCTATCATAACTATCTAAGCTCAAAATCTAGTCTTCAAGTCCATGCAATCAAGATCCATTTCTTGTGATTAGATTCATCTTGCTCTTTCACCAAGATTCCTTTCTTTTCACCGATCCTACAAAAACATTCAAATGCAGTCTTATCACATCATGTATTTTCAATCAATGAATAGGAACTTAACGAAGTTAGATAGTGGATTTTACCTGAAGCACAGTCACACTCTTTGACTCTCCCATCTTTGGAATTTTCTTGCTCTTGGGGCAGACTTCTATCCAACGCCCTTTCTCTTGGTAGCAAACGCAGGTCGCTTCTCTTAGAACTTCCTCGGAAGCATGGTCGGTTGACTTTCCCAACAAATACGCTCCATTGCTTCGCCAAATCATTTCTGATTCAGCAACAATGAGCATGTAAGTTAGGTCAATGAGGTTGTCGTCATGATCCATCATATAATACTTTCTTTTGAACTCATTATATGATTCAGGAAGTGACTGCAAAACCCAATTTACAGCCAACTCATTCGGGAATGACACACCCAACATTATCAACCTATCAATGTGTGATTTCATTCCTAGAATGTGGGCACACACGGGTTTACCATCTTCATGTTTCATTTCCAATATGGCTTTAGTGATGTTGAACCTTTCAATTCTTCGATCTTGTGGGTTAGGGAGAATAATTGGAGGAGGTGGAGGAAGTGAAGCATGATTTCTTGTTCCTCAATCGTATCGTGGAATACCATCTTCACGTGGAATGCTTGTTCCACGGGATTTGGGAAGACCATAGTTGTCGAACTTTGACATCTACAAAACGGGAGAAAACGAATTCAAGTTAGTTGATTGATTGAGTCCTTAGTAAATCACCCAAATGAGATACTAAGGCTAGGACCCAACACAATATTCTACAACTCGGGAGAGGGATGCCGTAACCCAAATTGCAGAACATTTGAAGGTAAGTGAATGACGATTCACTAATTTCCACCATGAAAAAACGGAAAAGAAATTTAAGTTTTAAATCTATGAAAACTCCTAGATCCTTTGAGATTCATTGAACATTTCAATGGCATGTTTAAATCTCGATATGCCCCTCTTGTTTGTGACTGGGATGCCGAGGATCACAAAGCGGGTGTGAATAACCATGCAAACTTACATGGTGCCCTCACATGTTACAGTCACCTATTCGATGTGCCGGTAAACCACACACGCTCCACCGAACTATGACAAACATTGAGTCACTCTTTGCTACCTTTGCTTAGAACCATTTAGTGTGCCGGTAAACCACACACGCTCCACTAACATCTTCGCAAGGGCACAAAGTGTAATTTCATGGAATTGCATCAATTCACTTTGCCTAAGATTGGGAATTTGAAAAACATTTAGTTACTTATAATGGAAGGTTTCGTCCTATCCTACCCGTTCGGCTAACGACCCTCCACTAGTCAAGAGTGCGGTGAGTAAGAGTGGATACCCATTCAATCGCCATATTATAGGCAATTTCTTTAAACACCCCTTATAGACCAGCTTCGTGAACAAGGCCTACTAACGGTAAGACTGACTTTTACTCATACATATATATATATATATATATATATATATATATATATATATATATATATATATATATATATATAGTATAGGGTGTATTTTACACTTTTAAAATACTAGGTGGTCAAATTTAATAATTATACTTTTAATTCAATTAAATTGCAAACCAAAACTTTTATGGATTTATTAAATCTCTTTTAATTATACACCTTAATTAATTAATAAAACCATAAGGGTGTGAATTGAACTTTTCAAAACATTGCTAGGGTTTTAGAATTTAACATTCCTAATTAAACTTTTAATCAACTTTTAAATTCCAAAACTTGAGGGTAAGTTTTGAAACATTTCAAAAACATTAGGGTTTAGAATTTAAATATACATCAAAATTAAACTTTTAATCAAAATTTAAATTCCAAAACTTGAGGGCAAGTTTTGAAATATTTCAAAACATTAGGATTTCAACTATTTAAATTTCAAAACAACAAAATTTTTGGGTTCAAATTTAAACTATAAAACTTAAAGGAGGAAAATATGAAACTTTTCATAACAACAAGGATCAAATAACAAATAATCTAAATTAACATTTAATCACATAATTATCCATATTTGATTTATTTAATGATTTCTTGCAAAACAATTTATCAATTTAATCAAAATAATTAATCAATTATCACATAAGGAAACAGATATTTTATTAATTGATAAATATCTTCAATTAGATCAAGAATACAGTCAAATATGTCATAAAATCAGATTTATATTGATCTAATATGATAATGCAACTATCCTTAAGCAAAAACAGCAAGAAATCCCGAAGTTTGCTCCATTTGACGAGTTGACTCGTCGAGTCAAGCATGGACTCGTCGAGTCAGCATGGACTCGACAAGTTCAACTATGTACTTGGCAAGTCCAGCCTCTAGAAACACAAAAAATGAATTTTTCAATCATATAATGCATCAATAAAATAGAAATCAGTCTAGGCTCTGGTACCACTGATGGGTTTTGGACATAAGAACATCCTATGTGCTCATACAAACCCTAATGCTTGGATCTAGGTTTCTCTATTGTTCATGCAAGTTATCCAAGACTATAAACCCTAATTCTAACATATGGAAATCGATATTAACATATAATTAGGTTTAAGATATTACCTTGATTGTTATGTAGCAATAACAATCCCAATTCCTCCTTGTATTGACTTTAGAAAGCTTAGAGTCACAAATGTCACTCCTCTAATGGTTCACAAACACCATAAGCAAGAGGATGAAGAGGAGAGAGGATGGAGGCTGCCCAAAAACGTGTGAAACCCTAGAACAAAGCTTAGCCACGTTTTTGGGTTATAAGGGTTCCATATATACTGAGACTATTAGGGTTATCAAACAAGGAAACCCTAATTTGGATGCTTAAGCCCTAAGCAACCCATAGACTCCTTTAATTAAGCCTTGGACGATTTCCTTATGGCTTTCTCATAGAATTCGTCCATTCATTAATTTAAGACAATCCATAGCCCAAATTGTAATTATCTTATAATTACAATTCCAGTTCCTTAAGTTTAATTAATCTCTTTTAGTCACAAAACTAATTACCAATTAATTATTGACTAATATTAATTAAACAATATGATTTCTCCTTTAATATATTATTTCCATAATATATTAATAAATCATATTTAATCCTTTCTCTCCATAATTCATCCTATCAAGTTGCTTTGGTGAAGGCAACCCAAAAGGACCATGCACCATCGGGTCAAGTACATACCAAAATAGTTATGGACTTAGACACTAATCCAACAATTAGTAGGAAGACCCGGGGGTTATCCCTAGGCACTGTATGCTAGTATGTGATTTCTGATTAAGGTCCAATGTCGGGCGGGTGCCCGAGGAATGTTTGCATGATAATTTATACTTGTTGTCTGTGTGATACTTGTATGTGCCTGATAGGGAGGTGGGTGTGGGAGAGGTTCCGTATGTGACATCTCTGTTTTCACAGTCAGAAAAGACCGATTTTTGTTTATGTTTTATAAAAATCAGAGTACTTCTTTTAATAAAAATGTTGCGGAATTTGTTCCCAGAAAACATGATAAATACGTTATCATAACATTTCTGAAGAAATGTATTTTTATTCATTTTAAAAACATTGGGATGTCATCATTAATACAAAAACATAAGCATAAACAGAACTTACATTCATTATCACTAGTGATTTATATCTCCTTAATTTCTCAGTGTAATGAGACTTCATATCAACACCTGTGATATATATAATCTAAGTGAGTCAGGTTGGGAAACCTGGTGAGTACATAGGGTTTTCAACCCAGAATAATATTATTATGTTTAATCATCAAACAATTAACCCAATTACCCATCCCAATTATCTTATTTACTCTTAAGGATTTACCCTAAGAATTAGCTATTCTCGTTCATTCTTTCCGAAGGATTATCCTAAGGAATAGGCACGAAATCCATCATTGCCCGTGTTTACTCAACAGGCACTAAATCCATAGCTGCCTGTGTTATCTTGTTTATCGACAATATCATTTCCGAGAATCCACTCAAAATACATGTCAATGGGTTTTTATTTTGTTTATCGACAATATCATTTTCGAGAATCCACTCGCAATACATGTTAATGGGTTTTTAAAGTACACCTGGTGAATACAAAGTTCAATTAACACCTACAGGCTGCGAGCCTGCTAATGTTCCACCGGACTATCTAGAATAGTCCGTGGTTGTCATCAATACTCTACTAGATGACGGGGCCAACACTTGGGTAAAAGGCTTCTCTCATGGTTCATCTCTCACCCCTATCTCATGGTCTATATCACCTCTCATAATTTTGTTTTTGTCACACAACAACTATTTCATCTACCCATGTTTTACCCAACACATTTTGTAGATATAAAATTCATATATAATTTAAATCATTTAAAACATGTATAAAAATCTTTCACTCAACATAGACGACAAGTATACAGACAATATGTACACATAGCATGTAATTTATATTAAATACTTCATATCTATGTGTAAGATGAAAGGGACCATGCACTCACTTGAAAAGGTCGTGACTCGGCACTCGGACATCACTTCGTTACTCTTAACACAATTTTCCTTTGACAAAACCTTGTATCATTACAACAAGAGTTTAGTCTAATATTCACCGAGACTAATTAAGATTCGTGCTATTATTACTATTATATAAGCATGCAACAATATTTCTCAACCACTATATACAGACAGGGGCCAAACATAGAACACCGGAGGGCATGACCATTTTGGCATATAACATTTCTGAAATCCAACAACCCTAAGCGGCCTTTTAAACTAGATTCCCCTTACTGTGAGTGGTTAAAAATATATTATAACGACACTTATATAAATCATAATAATAGCCCAAATACTCATTATAAGTTCCTAATAACATTACTATATTGAAGCATAAGTTATATTAAAGATAGGTTAGGCGTAGCTCACTTATAGTGGGTTTTCTCAAAAACCAGGATTTGTTGGAGCAGCATTCCAGAGCCAAAAGGCTCTTTTCTCGGGTCTTCGAGAGCCTTGGGGCTTCCTTCGGGTGCTAGGGTGTTTACCTAGGCTTATGGGGCTTAAGGGGAGCTAGAGAGAGAAAGTGAAGTTGGGAAGGTGTGAAGAATGAGGGAACCCGACACCACTATTTACAGGCTGGAATCCTACTCTAATCGTCAAGTAGGAGGTCATACTCGCTGAGTCCATGGCCAGGTGTCACCATCTGGTGGCTTGCCTTGGGGAGAAAGCCTTGGCACATATTCAACCACGTTACCCGATTTCGCACAACACCCTGCCGACTTCTAAACCCCATAACTTTCGCATACGAGCTCCGCTTTCGACATTCTTTATATCCAAACATAGATAAAAAGAAAATCTACAACTTTCATTTGGACTCCTTCGGCTAACCGATCTTAAATTTAACAGTAGGAGGATATTAGATACTGTTAAATGTCCGCGTAAAATTCATAACTTCTACATATGGAATCCGTTTTCGTCTCTCTTTTTATCGTTGAGTTCCTATTAATGAGATATTAAACTCTTATTTAGGTCGTGTAGGCCAAAAACCGCTCAAACTAAAATTCGAGTTTCGGGCCGTGCACTGCTATGCTAAATCTTAGAAAATTCATAACTTCTTCATACGAAGTCAGATTTGAGCATTTTTTTTGTATGTTCTCGGTTTAACGTGTACTAAAACTTTTATTTAAATCACTAAGGATAAATAGTCCTTTGTCAAAAAATCACTATTTACGTCTCCCAGTGCCGTGTCGGTTTTGCCGAAAAACTTCGACGTGTCATAACTTCTTCGTTATAACTGGGGTTTCGGCGTTCTTATATGTACGAAACCCTTGAGATATATTCTACAACTTGGTTAAGATTATATATTCTAAATAATCTTTTGTCGAAAAGTCGTTTTCGACCCCTATTATCTCTAAATTGAGAAGTCTGGATCTACAGGCGTTACAATTATCTCCCTCTTAGGATGATTACATCCCAGAATCATCAACGAAATAGGGCTCACATGATGACTCCATACGTTATCTCTTAGTCCTAAGTAATAACCGTAACTTTGATGTTTCTTCGAACGAGTATCTAACTCTAAGACTTCCTGACTGCAGGCGGTGCCCGATCTTGGACCCGCTCACTATCTCATGTTAGACTTCCAATCATGATCTTCATGTCACGGTCTCGATCTTTATTGGAGACTCCTCCTTTAACAAACTTGAGATAAGTTTCTTCCTTCGATTATCATAATAGACTGATGGGTCATGTTCTAATAACCTCTCATCGTATGATGCATTTCTTGGACTCGGGTCTTTTAACCTCAAATTCCAGAACAGAGTATACCTTCCTTCATGTTCTAATCACATCTTAAAAGGTAGCAGTTATAGGTACAAGAAACTATCACGATACCTCTACCGATCGCTTTGATTATCTTTTATTTCAATCTTCCGGCTTAAGTCACATGTTACATTAAACTTGGTTCTTTGAACCACGTAACATACTCATCGTTGTCAGACTCAATTCAATATGACCACTAGGGTCGAAATAACAATCATATTCTTAGTCATTATTGAAATGATGGCAACAACATATTTGAATAAAACGGTATCAATTACTTGCTTCTTAGTAACCTTGTGACTTTCCCTGATCCAAGTGTGAGTCCCGTGCTTCCGGTAGTATTGGTCTCTACTACCATTCGCACCTACTCATACTCGTCCCAAGTATTGTCTTGCAGTTTTCCAAGTCATTATTACATAAACAATTTTAACACATACCAATGTTTCCAAACAATCATATAATTTTCCCTAGACTCTACTAAGACTTCTTCCATGTGTATCATCAATCATCAATTCTGCTTCACTCGGTTGGTGATGGAAACGTCAGACGATGGGATAACTTCATAGATTATACCAAAAATCTTTCTTTCTGCTAATCGAACATGTACTTCTCCCGTACTAGACGTATTATTTTATAGACGCATTCTACAGGCATGATATCACTCTTACAATATCTTCCGATAAGTGCCATTTAGTATCGTAAGCCTTCTCATTTCCTCCATTCACTCAATTCACTACGAGTCTTCACCATGATGTTCTGCACACCAAAGCAGGCGTTTGGTGTATCGAGATGAGAATATAGATAGAGGAAGATTTAGACACGTATTCCTATTTATTACTCCTAAAAGTTACATGCTAGTTCTAACACTGTAATTAAATGCTTAGAAATCTGAACACATAAAGTTTCCAGATCCGGTCGGCAACAGACCATAGATCTGATCAAACAATAGCATAAAGCATCACAAATCATTTAGCACATAAAAGCATTTTAGGCATCTTCCCTTCCAGATCGGGTGTACTACCTAAAATATATTGGACACACTCCTCACAATCATCGCTTAGCATTCTAAGTTTAAGTCTAGAAATATATCCTTATTCCTAGTTCGCTTAAACTAATGCTCTGATACCAACTGTGGTATCCCCATTTTCACGGCCAGAAAGACCGATTTGTGTTTATGCTTTATAAAAATCAGAGTACTTCTTCTAATAAAAATATTGCAGAATTTGTTCCCAGTAAAACATGATAAATATGTTATCAAAGCATTTCCGAAGAAATGTATTTTTATTCATTTTAAAAACATTGGGATGTCATCGTTAATACAGAAACATAAGCATAAACAGAGCTTACATTCATTATCACTAGTGATTTATATATTGTTAATCTGTCAGTGTAATGAGACTTCATATCAACACCTATGATATTAAACAATACTTATATAACCCATAATAATAGCCCAGATACTCCTTATAAGGTCCTAATAGCATTACTATATTGAAACATAAGCTATACTAAAGATAGGGTAGGTATATCTCACTTACAGCGGGTTTTCTCAAAAACCGGGCTCTATTGTAGTAGCGTTCCTGAGCCGAAGGGCTCTTCTTCTCGGAGCCGTTGGGCACTCTGGGGCTTCCGCCTCGTTCTAGGGAGGTTCCCTAGGCTTTTTGGGGGGTTTTAAGGGCTAGAGAGAAGTTCTAGAGTGAGAGGGAAGTTATGGGAGGTTTGAGGAATGAAGAGGGATTCAACTCTTATTTATAGGGGGCTGGAGGGTAACTCACGTTGTGAGTTTTATGATGCTCACGCCGTGAGCCAGCTGGAGACACCCAAGCACAACCTGGTGCTGACTCGTGGCATCGCATAGATGGTGGAAATCAACCAATTTTAAAAAATTCATAACTTTCGCATAAAAACTCCGTTTTCGATGTTATTTATATCCAAACGTAGCTAAAAACAATATCTACAACTTTCATATAGACTTTGTTGGCTAATTCTCAATCGATGTTAAATTAAAAAATTGGGGGAGATTAGGCTGTTAATGACCGCGAAAAATTCGTAACTCCGTTTTCGTCTGTCTTTTTATCGTTGAGTTCCTACTAATGAGATATTCAACTCTCATTTAAGTCGCGTAGGCCAAAAACCGCTCGAACTAAAATTCGAGTTTCGGGCCGTGCACTACTATGCCAAATCTTAGAAAATTCATAACTTCCTCATACGAAGTCAAATTTGGGCGTTTTTTTTATTTTTTTTATTTTTTTTATTTTTTTATTTTTTTATTTTTATGTTCTCGGTTTAACATATACTACAACCTTTGTTTAGATCACTAAGGCTAAAAAGTCCTTTATAAAAAATTCACTATTTACGTCTCCCGATGTCGTGCCGGTTTTGCCGTAAAACTTCGACGGGCCATAACTTCTTCGTTATAACTCGGATTTCGACATTCTTTATATGTACGGAACCCTTGAGACATTTTCCACAACTTGGTTAAGATTATTTATTCTAAATAATATTTTGTTAAAAGGTCATTTTCGACCCCTATTATCTCTAAATTGACTAGTCCGGATCTATGGGCGTTACAATGATCTCCCCTTAAGATGATTACGTCCCGGAATCATCAATGAAACAGGGCTCACATGATGATTCCATACGTTATCTCTTCATCCTAAGTAATCACCGTAATTTTGATGTTTCTTCGAACGAGTATCTAACTCTAAGACTTCCTGACTGCAGGCGGTCCTCGATCTTGCACTTGCTCCCTATCTCATGTTACACTCCAAATTATGACCCTTCAAGTCACAATATCGATCCTCACTGGATATGAACTTAAGATAAGTTCTTTTATTACTACAATGGAAGGATGTGTTATATTCTAATCACCTATCATCGTATATTGCAATGCTTAGACTCAGCTCTCTTAGAGTCTTCCAGAACAGAATATACTTTTATTTCATGTTCTAATCTCATCTTAAAAGGTAACATTTCTAGCTACAGGAAACTGTCGTGATACATCTACTGATTGCTTTGATTAATTCTCCCAACTTAAGTCAGGTGCTACATCGAACTTGGTTCTCGGAACCACACAACATACTCGTCGTAGTCGGACTCAATTTGGTATGACCACTAGGGTCGGAATAACAACAATCTTCTTAGTCATTACCGAAAGAATGGTAATGACATAATTGAATAAAATGAAATCAATTACTAGCTCCTTGGTAACCTTGTGACTTTCCCTGATCCAAGTGTGAGTCCTGTGCTTCCAGTAGTATAGGCCTCTACTACCATTCACACCTACTCATACTCGCCCCAAGTATTATCTTGTAGTTCTCTAAGTCATTATCACAAAACAATTTTAACACATACAAATGTGTGAAAACAATCATATAATTTTCCCTAGACTCTACTAGGACTTCTTCCATGTGTATCTTCAATCATCAATTTTGCTTCAACTCGGTTGGTGATGGAAATGTCAAACGATGGGATAACTTCATGGATTATACCAAAAATCTTTCTTTCTTCTAATCGAACGTGTACTTCTCCCGTACTCAACGTATTATTTATTAGATGCATTCTAAAGGCAAGATATCACTCTGACGATATCTTCCGATAGGTATCATTCACTATCGTAAGCCTTTTCATATCCTCCATTTACTCAATTCACTATGCATCTTCACCATGATGTTCTGCACACCAAGCAGGCGTTCGGTGTGTAGTGACGAGAATTAAGTTAGGAAAGATTTTATTTACGATGGACGAGTAAATCTCCCTATTACTCCGAAAAGTTGCATGCTAGTTCTAATACCGTAATTAAACGTTTAGAAATCTGAGCACATAAAGTTTCCAGATCCAGTCAGCAACAGACCATAGATCCGATGCATATCATGCATATTATAAATCATTTAGCACATAAAAGCATGTTAGGTATTTTCCCTAAATAAGTTAGTGCTTGTGTCTATTCAGGTGTACTTCCTAAAATATATTAGACACACTCCTCTCGATCATTGCTTAGCATTCTAAGTTTAAATCTAGAAATAAATCCTTATTCCTAGTTTGCTTAAACTAATTCTCTGGTGACTGCTTGCCATACCCCCCCCCCCCCTCGTAGGTAAGATATGCCTACGCTATTTTAAATATAGTTTTTATTTAAATATAGTAATGTTATCAGGACCTTATAATAAATATTTGGGCTATTATTATGAGTTATATAAGTGTCGTTATAATATCTTTTTAACCACTCGCAGTACGGGGAATCTATTTTGGAGGGCCGCTTGGGTTGCTGGATTTCAGAAGTACTATATGCCAAAATGATCTTTCCCTCCGGTGTTCCATGTCTGGCCCCTGTCTGTACATAGTGGGTGAAAAGTATTGTGTTAACACTTATATAATAGTAATAATAGTTAGACTATTAATTAGTGTCATCGAGAATTAGACTAAACTCTAGTGGTAATGATACTAGGTTCTGTCAAAAGAGTTGTTTAAAGTAAACGTAGTGTTGTCTGAGTGCCGAGTCACCACCTTTTCAAGTGAGTGCATAGTTACTTTCATCTTACACATAGATACGTAGTATTTTATATAAATTACGTGCTATGTGTGCGTATTATCTGAATACTTGTTGTCTATGCTGGATGAACGATTTTACAGATGCTTTAAATGATTTAAACTGTATATGTATTTTATATCTACAAAATGTGTTGGGTAAAGCATGGGTAGATACAAATATGGTGGGTATGCCATGGGTAGATGAATAATGAGAGATAAAAGATGATGTGAGTAAACATTGGCAGCTATAGACTTAGTGCCTAATAAATAACATCGACAACTATGGACTTAGTGCCTGTTAGATAAACACTAGTATCTATGGACTTAGTACCTATTAGGTAAACATGGGTGGCTATGGACTTAGTACCTATTAGGTGTTGGTAGCTATGGACTTAGTACCTGGCAGCTATGGACTTAGTAGGCGCAACTTCTAGAATTGTGACATTCTCTATGAGGCGTAGCTGCCGGTATTGTCCTTCGGGCACAGCTGCTAGGGTTATCTCGTTTATTGATAGTATCGTTTTCAAGAGTCCACTCGCAATACATGTCAATGGGTTTTTAGAGTACACCGGTGAACACATCGTTCACAACACTTACAGGTTCCGAGCCTGCTAGTGTTCCACTAGACTATCTAGAATAGTCCGTGGTTGTCATCCATACTTTGATAGATGACGGGGCCAACATTTGGGAACAAGACTTCTCACATCATCCACCTCTCACCCTTACCTCATGGTATATATCACCTCTCAAGTCATCATCCAACTCATATTTCATCTACCGATGTTTTACCCAACATATTATGTAGATATAAATACATGTACAATTTAAATCGTATAAAACTTGTATAAAATCGTTCATCCAGCATAGATAGCAAGTATACAGATAATATGCACACATAGCACATAGTTTATATAAAATACTTCATATCTATGTGTAAGATGAAAAGGACCATGCACTCAATTGAAAAGGTGGTGACTCGACACTCGGACAACACTTCGTTACTCTTAACATAATTTTCCTTTGACAAAACCTAGTATCATTACCACTAGAGTTTAGTCTAATATTCACCGATAATAATTAATAGTCTTACTATTATTACTATAATATAAGCATGAAACAATATATCTCAACCAGTATATACAGACAGGGGCCATAAAACACCGGAGGGCAAGACCATTTTGACATATAGCACTTCTGAAATCCAACAACCCTATGCGACCCTTTAAACTAGATTCCCCGTACTGCGAGTGGTTAAAAAGTTATTATAAAGACACTTATATAAATCACAATAATAACCCAAACACTCATTATAAGTTCCTAATAACATTACTATATTGAAACATAAGCTATACCAAAGATAGGTTAGGCGTAGCTCACTTACAACGAGTTTTCTCGAAAACCAGGCTTCGCTGGAGCAGCGTTCTCGAGCTAAAAGGCACTTTTGTTGGGGCTTCCTTCGGGTGCTAGGGGGTTTACCTAGGCTTAGGGGAGCTTAAGGGGAGCTAGAGAGAGGTTCTAGAGAGAGATAGTGAAGTTGGGAAGGTGTGAAGAATGAAGGAACCCGACACCTCTATTTACAGGCTGGAATCCTGCTCTACTCGTTGTGTAGGAGGTCCTACTCGTTGATTCCATGGCCAGGTGTCACCATCTGGTGGCTTGCCCTGGGGAGAAAGCCTTGGCACATATTCAGCCACGTTACCCGATTTGGCACAACACCCTGCCGACTTCTAAACCCCATAACTTTCGCATATGAGCTCCGTTTTTGACATTCTTTATATCCAAACATAGGTAAAAAGAAAATCTACAACTTTCATTTGGACTCCTTCGGCTAATTCTCGACCGATCTTAAATTTAACAGTAGGAGGATATTAGATATTGTTAAATGTCCGCGTAAAATTCATAACTTCTACATATAGACTCCGTTTTCGTCTGTCTTTTTATTGTTGAGTTCCTATTAATGAGATATTCAAATCTCATTTAGGTCGCGTAGGCCAAAAACTGCTCGAACTAAAATTCGAGTTTCGGATCGTGCACTGCTATGCTAAATCTTAGAAAATTCATAACTTCCTCATACGAAGTCAGATTTGGGTGTTCTTTTTTTGTATGTTCTCGGTTTAATGTAAACTAAAATTTTTATTTAGATCACTAAGGCTAAAAAGTACTTTGTCAAAAAATCACTATTTACATCTCCCGGTACCGTGCCGGTTTTGCCGAAAAACTTCGATGGGTCATAACTTCTTCGTTATAACTCGGATTTCGGCATTCTTTATATATATGGAACCCTTAAGACATATTCTAAAACTTGGTTAAGATTATTTATTCTAAATAATTATTTGTTGAAAACTCATTTTCAACCCCTATTATCTCTAAATTGACTAGCCCGGATCTACGGGCGTTACACCGTACCCCACCATTAGCGGCGTGTGGACGTGGTTCCATACCTCATTAGTCGTAGAGCAAGGGTGAGGCCCAAGATAAGCAGAAGGTTAGTGTGGGAGGGGTCCCGTATCTCACTTACAATAGGAGCTTAGACGGGGTTCCATGGCTCACTAGTAGTAGGATAGGGTCGAGGCCCAAGACAGGCGCGACCTTAGGACAGTAATGCAGTAGGGTATGTTCAGTTTATGTGTTTTATGCTATGTTTATATGTTTGCATGCCTTTAGCGAGTGGGGCCCACAGATAGGTGGGGACTAAAGTAAAACAGATCTGTATACCGAGCGGGGCTCGAAGCCAGGCGGGGCCTGGGATCGAGCGGGTCCCGATGTAGCGGGCGAGGCCCGACGTAGTGGCCGAGGCCCTAAATAGCGGGCGTGGCCCAGTGCTTGTAGTATGTGATTATGCATGGTATGTTGTAGGTTGGGGAACTCACTAAGCTTCGTGCTTACGGTTTTCAGTTTTGGTTTCAAGTACTTCCCGTACCGGAGGGAAGAGCTCGGGGTGATCGCATGACACACACCATTGTTTATTTAGCCTGGGATGTTTACTCTGATAAACTAAAATAATGTTTTGGTCATGATACTCAGGCATGATATGTTTTGTATGAATGGTTGACATTTGTGGTTTGTTTATTAAATTAAAAATGAAATTTTTGGTATGGATTTTTTGGTCGTTATAGCTTCCAAATGCCAACCCAAGAACAACGGTTGAATTCATTGAATCATTACGATGCTGGACAACCACCCCGCTGAAACCTGACCACATAACTTTCATATAATGCCCCTGAACCGATCTCGACGATAACCCAAGATAACACTTAACACTCCAAACCCACTAAGAGGGAGACAACCATTCACTAACCTCTAATTATTCACGTCATGCGAATGACATATACCATCTCTTGAGAATATAATCCAAACACAAGCATAGAAATAATCCAAAGATACACTTACCTAACTGATGCGAAATAACAACAACAAAATATAGATAGAACCGAAAGAAGCAAAAGATACATACCCGTAACACTGCCTATTGGAGCCCTAATTTCCTCTGTCAGTCACTGCAAGGCCCGAATCCTCTCCGCTAGGGCTCCTTCTCTACCATCTCGTCCATCGATGATCCTCAAAGTAGCCAGAGCAGGCACACTCACTGCTCCTCCCACCAACATCAGACAGTTAGCCTTCTAATGGCCCACCTGATCGTAGTGAAAAACATAATAGGCTTGCCTCCTGAGGACAATTCCTGCTGATGTGTCCAACCCTGCCACACTTGTAGCAGCCCAAACCCCTGAAACGACAACTCCATCATGTAGTTTCCTGCACGTGCTACACTGACCCTGGCCCTGATGGCCTCTCAGACGCTGCTCAGAAGTCTTCGGTTTCTTCCTGGGACCCTCCACTATATACACCTGATATGACCCTCTCTTCCTGATGTGCTCAAAATCAATATCTCGCTCACAGGTTCTAGAAATTGTATCATTTGGGGTCTCGCACGCTGAAATACTCACAAACTCCCTGATATCATCCCGAAGCATGTCATGATACCTCACTTTCTTCATTCCCTCATCTGCTGCATACTGCAGTCCCAACAAAGCCCTCTCCCGAAACTTGGAAGTGATCTATGCCCCAGTCTTAATAGTCTGGCGGGATCTAGAAACTTCCGCACCAACTACTTTATCTTAATCATCAGTGCAAACTCAGCTCGGAACCTAGTCAAAAATTCATCCCATGACATAGCATCGACAACGTCATCACCCAACTCTCTACCGACCTTTTCCCTCTAATCCCGTACCTTTCCCTTCAATAGGAAGGAAGCATAACTGAATTTCGCCTCCTCAAGGCAGAAAACTCGTCCCGATGGCGTTAGACACATCCGCTAACTACCTCCTACTTACAATGGGGTCCCTCTCCTCATGGAACGCAGGAGCTCAAGAAGCACGTAAGTCCCAAAAAGAAAGAGTGCAAGCTCCAAAACTATAACAACGTAAAATTTCAAAACAAAATTTTCATTTTTTAAAAAACACATAAAAACTCATAATATATCTCAAAAACATAATTGTCTCAAGTGTCAATACAATTCCACAAAAAATGTCATTATCACAGAATCATCCACATAATCTCGAATCGGTGTGTACAATCAACCCGGTGCCTTCCCGTGATCCTGAAAGGTACCTGAAACACATAACACATAACTCGGTAAGCACGAAGCTTAACGAGTTCCCCAAAATACCATACATATCTCATTAGCCTCTCATGGCTATACTCAAATATGACCCTCCGGTCAATGTGTCTCAATGGGACCCTCTAGTCCCACAACCCGGGTGGACCCTCCGGTCCTAACTCGGTAAGCTTAGAATAATACACAACACAAATCACAAAGACATAATGCAGGATATCACAATACTCAATATAACATATAAGACCCTCTGGTCACACAATGATTACCACTCTAGGTAAAGTATAGTGAGAAGACTTACCTCGTAATCAAGCAAGTAATAATATCGTACACGAATATCTAACTAGCCTCCGCCTAACAAATTAGATAATAATCTCTAATTAACACTTAAATCACGACTCGAAATAAAATAGGTTATTCTTTCTCTCAAACTCTTGGAATGGGTAAAAGACCATTTTACCCCTCCATAGTCCCCATAATCCTTGTCTTGACCAAACCCTAAAGTCAATAGAAGTCAACACTCGAGTCAACTGTCTATGTTGACCTGACTCGCCGAGTACATCTATGTGACTCACCGAGTCCCCCTTGCTCCTTTAGAACATTGCAAAAATCCAACTTAACTCATCGAGTTGTCTCATAAACTCACCGAATTACCCTTGTCCAGACTTATCGGGGAAAACCCTAGTCGACTCATCGAGTTAGCTCGTTGACTCGACGAGTCCCTTAAGTCAAATTCTAATTTAGACGTTTTAAGGCAGAAACCATGCCCCATACTCCAAATCTGACTTCCTAAGGCCCGATTATGACGTAAAGCTTTGATCTTTACGTTGATGGATGGCATATTTGGTCCATAATGCCAATGCAAGCTCCAAAAGGGTTAGATGTACAAGATCATATCTCTAGCTCAATAATGTTCAGGTCTTTGGACTCACAAGACCTCCTACACTCCAGATGTGAGATTTCAATATCAAATCATGCTCAAAGGACTCAAATGACACCAAAGAGATGGGAGAAAACCCTAGAAACTCCCAAAACCAAGGTCTCATAAGGAAATGATCAAGTTAGCATCTTTTTACCTCTAACTGAAGCAAAACTCTATTGAAACTCTAGATCCAAAGCCTCCTCTTGATCCAAGCTTTGATAATCTCCTCTTTTCCTTCAAAAGTGCACAAATACCACAAGATTAGCTCCTCTCTCATTCTCTAGCTCAAGTGGACGATTAGGGTTTCTCTCAAGGGTGTAGGGTGACCGGTGAGGCAAAAATGAGGGATTAAGGCCCCTTAAATAGGTCATAAACCCGAGGATTTAGGGTTTCCTCACACAACACCAACTCGACGAGTCGACTCTCTAACTCGTCGCGCCAGTCATTAAACCCACGTGACCAATCCAACTCTACTCGACTATTTGGATACACAACTCATCAAGTCGCTCATGAAATCCCAAAAAATTAAATAAATAAATAAATAAATGTAATACCTGGGAGTCGGAATGTTACAATTTCCCTCCACTAGAATCAGACTTCGCCATCGAAGTCATGCTTCAGAAATAACTCTGGATATTGCTCGCGCATCTCGGAATCCGACTCACAAGTCCACTCAGACCCCTTCCGATGTTGCCACTGGACCTAAACCAGGGGCACCTCTTTGTTCTTGAGAACCTTTACTTTCTGATCTAAGATCGCTGTAACAGCCCGGAATTTCAGGTATTTCTTTAAATTATTTTTGGGGGCACATTTAAGAGGGGACTCGGCGAGTTGGTGCATGACTCGCCGAGTAGGGCCATGGTCTTGGTCGCAGTCGCAGATACGCGACTGGACTCGACGAGTCCAAATAGGGACTCGGCGAGTCGACGCTGATTCAGCTGAACCCTAGCCGTTTCAATTCTGAATCGTATATAACGATCTTATGGCCGTCATGTCGCGTCTTTTGGCCGATTGAAGATACCTTGGGAGTTTGTGAGCATCTGGAGCAAGAGTGAGGACTTAAAGAAGCTTGAAGAGATTGTTAGACAAGGAGGAGCAAGGTGGTGATCAAAGGAATCGAGTACTGGAGGTTTGGGGACACAGGGAACACGTTTCCAGGTAATCTTCGGATCAAAATCTGTAGCTTTTACGTTGTATGCGAATTTAGGGTTTAGGAAACCCATTTAAGGAATTGTTAGATTATAGTGTTGTTATAAGTGTTTAAAAACCCCTGTAATAGTATATGTGAAAGTCCAGGAAGCCCCATATCTATATACTTCGAACTCATGCGAAATACAGGAGGCAGCGGATTGACTGCATGGCGAGGACTCGCCGAGTCCAATGATCAGACTCGGCGAGTAGCTTGAAGATTCACTAGAACTCGCCGAGTTGTTCTTCAGACTCGGCGAGTAGCTTGAAGGTTCACTAGGACTCGCCGAGTTGTTCTTCGGACTCGGCGAGTAGCTTGAAGATCTACTGGAACTCGTCGAGTCGTTCTTCAGACTCGGCGAGTGGAGTCAGGGTGTCTATACTCGCCGAGTTGCCCTTTGCACTCGACGAGTCCGGTCAAGATTGACCGTTGACCTGTATGTAACGTAGTAGGGTCAGTTGTCTTGTTTGATAAGATCATTAACAAAGGTATGTGGTATTATAGGGAACCTGCGGATTAGCGGATCGAGTGCGAGTAGCTCGAAGGGTTTATAGCTTGCATACTACGAGGTGAGTCTTCTCACTATACTTCACCCGGAAGGGTTTGACTGTGAGACCGGAAGGTCGTATGTGTTATATTCATGCTATGTCTAGAGAGGTAGATGCTTTATATGTGATGTATGCTTATATGTGATGTATGCTTATACGGGCCGGAAGGCGAGACTTTATGTGATAGAAAGGACGGTATGATGTATGACTTATGTGTTATGTGTATTATGTTATATGTGTTATGTTTTATACTATTATGGGCCGGAAGGCAAAATACTATGGGCCGGAAGGCGATTTAATACGGGCCGGAAGGCGATATGTTATGGGCCGGAAGGCGATTATGTTACGGGCCGGAAGGCAATGTTATGTGGACCGAAAGGTCCGGGCCGGAAGGCGTATGTGGGTAAGTCGTATACTGGGGAACTCACTAAGCATTTATGCTTACTAGTTGTGTTTATGTTTTTCAGGTACTAGTGATGACCGTGGGAAGGCGCCGGCGTGACACGTACACACTGCCACTGTGAAGATCCTGGAGATTTATTATATATGTTTTTGAAATAAACTTGGAATAAACCCTTTTGTCGAATAATGATATTTTGTTTTAAATGAAAAATTTATTTGAAAATTTGAGCTGTTACAATCGCTATCGGTCTCTCAATATAATTCAAGCTCGCATCTACCTAAATTTACTCTAATGGTAGCACTGACATCTCATCGACTACACACTTGCTCAACTGAGACACATGGAAGGTGTTATGAATCTGACTCAACTTTGTAGGTAGCTCCAGCCGATAAGCTACCTTACCCACTCTGGTAATCACTTTGAAAGGTCCAATGTATCGGGGCCCTATCTTGCCGCTTTTCCTGAATTGGATCACCCCTTTCCATGGGGATACCTTCCGGAGGACAAAATCTCCAACCTGAATATGCAGCTCGGATCGTTGCCAATCTGCATAACTCTTCTAGCGACTCTGGGTTGTCAGTAACCTCTGTCTGACTTGATGAATCTGCTCGGTTGTCTTTAGCACTATCTCAATATTTTTGTCAAACCACCAACATTACAATATTTTTGTTTTCAAAACATCAGAGTGTCCCCCAAAGCGTATCGGAAAAGAGAGATAGAGTGCATGCTACATCATCACACCTTGCCTTTGCCATAGGCTCTGATGTACTTGAAACAAATCCACAAATAGTAATCTGAAAGCTTAGTGAGTCCCCCAGAGCATACCCCACACAAACCACATATCACATTAGCTATAAAGCTACCTATACTACATATCACATGTCAATATAGCTATAAATCTATCTCTACCATTAGCACATATCAATTAGCTATACAAGCTATGTCTACCGTTAGCCACAAAGGTTGTCTCTACCATTAGCCACAAGGCTATCTCTACCATCAGCCATAAAGGCTGTCTCTACCGTTAGCCACAAAGGCTATCTCCACATGCTGCTCCTTCTCAACTGCCCATATTCGATGAATAAATAACTCAGCATACTCCCAAGAATACCCCCGGAACAAACCTGGTCAAAGTCAAAGTCTATAGTCAAGGTCAACAGTCCATATTGACCTTGACTCGTCGAGTACAATCGGCCACTTGCCGAGTTCCCAACTTAACTCTTCGACTCGCCGAGTCGCTCGAGAGACTCATCGAGTTTCTTGATGTTCACGACCATAAACTACCAACCATACACCCCTGACCATGAACCTTTGGCCATAAACCCTTGGTGGTGAACCCTCTCGCCTCACCGAGTCACCAGAGGGACTCGACGAGTTCTCATGTAATCAGTTCTTTCCAGTGGGATTTAAGGTTTCAAACTTAAGATCCATACTCTCCTAGTGAAGATATCGTGTAAAGTTGCAAACTTTACGTGCATGCATAGTCTCACATGGACATAACACTAAAACTAACATTCAAAGAAGGTTCTTATGTGTGGAGAGGGAATGAGCTCAATAAAAGATGCAACTTTATGATACTTAGGGCCTAAAAAGATCCAGATCTGGAAACCTTGTGATATGTCCAGACCTAAGCTTGCTTCCATTTCCTCAAAGTTGGTCACAACTCTCAAATAGAATATATGCTTAAGGTAACAAATTCATACCTCAAACACACACTCCCAATCGGGGAACCTGCCGTCTTACGGATTAAAGCATCAGCCACTTCGTTGGCCTTCCCTGGGTGGTATAGAATCTTGCAATCATAGTCTTTTAGCACGTCCAACCACCTTCTCTGTCGCATGCTGAGGTTCTGTTGATCCATCAAATACTTCAGACTCTTGTGGTCAGTGTAAATAGTACACCGCACTCCATACAATTAATGCCTCCAGATGTTGAGGGCAAACACCATTGCCCCCAGTTCCAGATCGTGAGTGGGGGTAATTCGCCTCACGTGGCTTTAACTATCGCGTGGGGTACGCTATCATGTGTACTCTCTACATCAGTACCACACCTAAACCTATAATCGATGCATCACTATACACCACCAGATCGTCTAACCCCTTAGGTAATATAAGGATCAGAGCTTCGCACAATCTCCGTCTCAATGTCTCGAAGGCAAACTCATGATCCGTACCCCACCAAAACGTCACATTATTCTTGGTCAGACGGGTCAATTGCACCACAATCTTGGAGAAATCTAGAATAAGTCTTCGGTAATAACCCGCTAAACTCAGGAAGCTACGAACCTCAGATGCATTCTTTGGTACTTCCCACCGCATCACAGCCTCAACCTTGGCTGGATCAACCAAAATACCCTCCTGGTTGATGATATGCCCCAAGAATTGTACCTCTTGCAGCCAAAAGCTGCACTTAGAGAATTTGGCATACAACTCCTCCCCCCTTAGTGTCTCCAACACCTCCCTTAGGTGTTGTTCGTGCTGCTCCCTGGTCTTAGAATAGACCAGGATATCATCAATGAAAATGATCACCGACCGATCTAACATCGGTCCACACACCCTATTCATAAGGTCCATGAACGCTGTTGGGGGATTGGTAAGTCCAAACGGCATCACTACAAACTCATAATGCCCATACCGATTCCTGAAAGCCGTCTTCGGTATATCCTCATCCTGAATCCTCATCTGATGGTATCCCAACTGAAGATCTATCTTGGAAAACCAAGACGCACCCTGCAACTGATTGAAAAAATCATCGATACTTGGCAATGGATAACGGTTCTTCACTGTTAGCTTGTTTAGCTCCCTATAATCAATGCACATCCTATGCGATCCATCCTTATTTTTCACAAAAAGAATCGGTGCTCCCCATAGGGAACTACTCGGACGAATGAACCCTCGGTCTAGCAGCTCCTGAAGCTGCATAGAGAGTTCCTGCATTTCCAGTGGTGCTAACCGGTATGGTGCCTTTCCTATCGGAGCGACGCCCGACACTAAGTCAATGCGAAACTCCACCCGCCTCTTTGGAGGCACTCCTGGTAACTCTTCGGGGAAAATATCCTGAAAATTCCAAACAACCGGCACACTGCCTACATCCTTCATGATCTCTACCTTTGTATCCGAGATATAAGCCAGAAATCCCGAACAACCCTGCTGTAGGAACCTCCTAGCCCTCGCAGCCGAACAGAGGGTCTACCCTTGCGATGCCCTATCACCATGTATCATTAGTTGTCCCCAACTTGGGGTTCGAATCCTCACCAACTGATGCTCACAGTCAATCATGGCCCCGTTGGCCCCCAATTAGTCCATTCCGATAATCACTTTCAGCCCTCGCAACGGTATCGGGACTAAATCGACACGATGTCTCTGACTGTGCACATTCAGGACACAGTCCCGATACACCCTCGTAGCACTAACGGTACGGTCATCCGCAATCTCCACTTCGGGTGGGGATTCCAATGTTCCCAGTGCTTCCCAGAACTTCTTGCTAAGCGCAAGAGATACGAATGACCGGGTTGCACCCGAATCAAACAAGACATGAGAAGACATACCATTGACCAAAAAGGTCCCTATAAAAACATATAAGGATGATGCTATGCTAGTGACCGATTAGGTCGGTATCCTGTTAGAGTATGTTGTGTTATGTGATCTGCTAGATCGGTTTGACTGAATATGAATTGTTATGTGATTATATGTTTCTGTGCACATGGTTGTTTGGATTGGAGTTGGGTTGAGGTGGGTCCTGCTTCGTGCTGTAGGCCAAGATACCCAGGGCGGACCGGTTATTCCGAAGGCCCAACGAGCGGTCCGGATAGGCTGTAGGCCCCACGAGGGGGACCAGACATGCCGAGGCTCGGAGAGTGGACCAGGCCGATTGAAGGACCGATGCGGGCGGACCAGTCATACTGTAGACTCGGAGAGTGGATCAGGTGGGTTGAAGGCTCGGTGCGGGCAGACCAACCACACTGCAGACTCGAGGGACATGACTCGACTCGGAGGGTGGACCAGGTGGACTGAAGGCCCGACACCGCAGACCAGTCTCACAGTAGACCCGATATGCATTGTTGTTCTGTGATTCGTTATGATATAGCATGTTATGTGTATGGTATACGTGCTTGGTATTTTTGGGGGTATCTCACTAAGCTTTCGGGCTTACAGTTGTGGTTTAATGGTTTTCAGGTTCTTCAGGAGACTGTGGCAAGGCAAAGGCATGATCGTACCGCTCCTCGTGTTTATGTTTTATGAAATGGACCTGGGAATACTCTGATAATAAATGTATCGAAAACCTTTTTGTAATAACTTAATGAATTGGGTTGTTTTTGAAAAGTTTAAATTTATTTGAAAATTTGGGTCGTTACTCAAATAATAGATTCTACCATAGGACCACGACCCGACAAGGAATAGGGAATAAGGCCAAATTGATCCTTCTAAGGCTATAAGCTCCTAACTGTATATAATTTTAAAAGCAAACATATAGCAAATTCCATACGACCATCCAAATTCCAATGTTAGAATAACATGGATAGCACATTGGGGAACTACTTACTTGGCATGACTGATCGCGCGCATTGCACTCTCATCTTTTCCATCTTTCAAAAGCTTTTTATGTCATTTTGAATTTTTTTATCGTGTCCTTAATTTGAGTCCTGACACACTCGAGAGTATGCTCGAATCCCTCAAACCAAGGCTCTGATACCAACTTGAAACGACCTAAATTTTTAACAAAGAAAATTTTAATTTTTTAATAGTCAACCATATTTCATAAAACATGAAGATTTCAATAGTTATTATCAAACCACCAACATTAAAGTATTTTTGTTTTCAAGACATCAGAGTGTCCCCCAAAACATATCGGAAAAGATAGATAGAGTGCACGCTGCATCATCACGCCTTTCCTTTTCCCTTGGGATCTGATGTACCTAAAAAAATTCCACAATCGGTAAGCTGAAAGCTTAGTGAGTCCCCCAGAGCATACCCCACACAAACCACATATCGTATTAGCTATAAAGCTACCTCTACTACATATCACATGTCAATTTAGCTATAAATGCTATCTCTACTGTTGGAACATACCAATTAGCTATACATGCTATCTCTACCGTTAGCCACAAATGCTATCTCTACCATTAGCCACACAGCTATGTCTACCATTAGCAATAAAGGCTGTCTCTACCATTCGCCACAAAGCTATCTCTACCATCAACCATAAAGGTTGACTCTACCGTTAGCCATAAAGGCTATCTCTACCGCATATCACACATACATACATATCACACACCTCTACATAACAGGTATACCAACTATCATAAAGTGGGTCGGCCTTGGTGCCTTAGACCCATTGATATGGTGAGAAGACTCACCTCTCGAAAGTTGAACTGATAAGCTGAAGTCAAGTATATATCCAACATGCTGCTCCTTCTCAACTGCCCATATTCGATGAATAAATAACTCACCATACTCCCAAGAATACCCCCGGGATCAACCCTGGTCAAAGTCAAAGTCTATAGTCAAGGTCAACAGTCCATATTGACCTTGACTCATCGAGTATAGTCGACCACTCACCGAGTTCCCAGCTTAACTCTTCGACTCTTGTGGTCCATGTATATGGTACACTGGACTCCATATGCGTAGTGGTGCCAGATCTTAAGGAAGAACACCACCTCCCCCAACTCCAAGTCGTGGGTAGGATACCTTGTCTCGTGAGGCTTCAACTGCCTCGATGCATATGCTATCATGTGCCCCCTCAACATCAACACCGTACCCATCCTGGATATAGAAGCATCACAATAAACTAAAAAATCCTCCACTCCCTCGGGAAGGGCTAACACTGGGCTTCACACAATCTCCGGTGAAGAGTCTCAAATGAGGCCCGCTGCTCGGTCCACAGAGCAAAAGTAACACCCTTTTGGGTTAATTTGGTGAGAGGAATGAGAATCTTGGAGAAATATCTGATAAATCTCCGATAGTAGCCGACTAGAATCAGAAAACTCTTGATCTTGGTCGGGGATCTCGACACGTTCCATCTCATAATTGCCTCAATCTTGGCTAGGTTGGCCAGTTTCCCATTTTGATTAACGAGGTATCCCAGGAACTGGACCTCTCGTAACCAGAAATCACACTCGGAGAAATTGGCGTAAAGCCTCTCCATCCTTAGTACTACAAGGATTTCTCTAAGATGCTCCTCGTGCTACTCTCTGGATCTTGAATACAGCACAACATCATCGATGAACACGATCATCGATCGATCCAACATAGGCCTGTACACCCGGTTCATGAGGTCCATGAACGTTGCCAGTGAGTTGGTGAGGCTGGAAGGCATCACCAAAAGCTCGTAATGCCCATAACAAGTCCTAAAGGCCCTCTTCTGGATATCCTCCTTGCAGACGCTCATCTGATGATATCCAGATCTCAAATCAATATTGGAAAGCCATGACACTCCTTGTAACTGATCAAGCAAATTGTCGATCCTCGGTAGTGGAAAACGGTTCTTGACTGTCATCTTGTTCAACTCCCGGTAATCAATACACATCCGGTGTGAACCATCCTTTTTCTTGACAAAAAGGATCAGCTCTCCCCACGGTGAGCTACTCGGCCTGATAAAACCCTTCCCCAACAGCTCCTGGAGCTATGAGGATAACTCATGCATCTTTGGTGGCACAAGGCGTTAAGGTACCTTGGCAATAGGCACCGCTCCCGGAACCAATTCGATCCGGAACTACATCTGCCTCTCGGGAGGCACACTCGACAAATCCTCAGGAAAAACATCTGGAAACTCACACACTATCGGAACCTTACCGATAGAACTCGGCCTCTCTGTAGCAACTCACGTATCCTTCACGTACACCAAGAAGCCCATGCAACCCTGTTGTAGACTCTGTCTATATCTGGCAGTAGAGCAGAAGGCAGATCTAGATCTCATACCCTCGCCATACACCGTAAGAACTCCCCCACTAGGGACTCATATAGTCACTAACTGACACTCATAGTTAATCATAGCCCCAAACCGACTCAAGCAGTCCATGCCCACTATGACACAGACATCACCCATCGTGATCGGTACCAGGTCTGTCGGGACTCAACTCCCAAAATATCTTGTACACACCCTCGGATCACATTAGTAGCAAAAACTGCATGCTCTTCGGCTATAGAAACCCTTAGAGGTCGACTCAACACCTCACGTCGGATACTGATGTGGCGACTAAAAGCCAGAGTCACTAAAGATCGACTCATACTCGAGTCACATAACGCCAAATCAGGTACATAACCCACAAGAAAAGTACCTACACACAACACAATATAGGCACAACATATCTCAAAAGAATATAAAAAAAGAATACGTATCGGCCACGACGTCAGGTGCTGCGTGAACCTCCTCTGCTGTTAGTTGAAAGTCTCTCCTACAAACTCTCGGTGTCTCGACCTTTCTGGCCGAATCTCAGTAGCACGTAAAGCAGTAGGTGCAGATCTCTGTGTTGATCCCTGAAGAAGTTGGGGTCAATTTTCCTTCCGATGGCCAGTCTGGTTGCAGTGAAAGCAAACTGCAAACCCTTTGGGGAAATCCTTCGCCAATTTCCCCTCTTTTCCACATTTGTAGAAAACCCCCGCTCGACACGATCCCTCATGACTCTTGCCGCACTTACCACAAGTGCAGACCTTCTGGCCCCCAACCCTTGTATTAGCGGGCTTAGCCCGCATCGTCGCCAGCTGCGATTGCATTGGTCTCTGGTCCCAACCCCAAGACTCCTCCTCCTTCCTGGTCTGTAACTCTAGCTCGATCTCCTTCATTATGGAATTGGTCTGAAGCCTAACCAATTTCATGTATGATGAGTTTGCCACAGACTCTTGTATATCCCTCCTCAATATGCTCAGATACCGGCTCACAAGTGCCCGCTCAGTGGACACATGTTAAGGGTAAAACAACGCCCTCTCGTGAAACATCCTCGTAATCTCAGTCACTGACTCTGTCTTTTGCTTTAGAGACAAAAACTCATGGTCCAAACTTTCCCTTTCCACCAGGGGGAACATACTTATCTCAGAACAACTGGGTGAACCTCTCCCACGTCATTGCAATGTGGTCTGCAGGAGTAAAACTGGTAGTCACAAACTTCCACCAGTCCCTCGCCCTCGCATGAAGCTGGTCCAGCGCAAACTGAACCCTCAAATGATCAGGACATGAACACGTGTAAAAACACCCCTTAATATCAGAGATCCATCTCATAGCAGCAATCGGATGTTGGGTCCTATCAAAATCTAGTGGCTTCGTGTTGTAGAACTCTCAAAACAACAACAAGTCACCTCCCTGTGGCCTGGCAGCATCGACAACTGCGGTGGCTGCTGCAGTAGCCACCTTAGTAACAACAACATACCGCTAATCAAATATATTAATCAGTGTGGTCTTAATAGACCCAAACATCCCAGGAATCGCCTCTCGAATGGCAGCGACCACCTCCTCGTGAATTATCCTGTGAATCTCATCATCATTAGTCCCAATGCTCCCAGGGTTGTGGCGTGTACCCACCATGATGTCTCTGAAACTCAACACAAAAATCATCAGAGACTCGCTCGAGCGTACTCACACTCGATCACCCGTACCTACTTGTTCCTTAGTATCCTAAGGATTCTTACTTGGGTCGCATACAGATTCGGTGCTTTTAGTAGTATGGGCCCAATACTACCTTCTACACCTACCTGTAGTCACCCAAGTCCTCCTCCTCGGATCCTAATTCACAAGTACTCTATCTCTCACAAATAACAGATTACCCTCTTAGTAGACCTCTCATGAGCTCATCTGGGTATCTCTTCCAAGATTATCACTCAACTCTAAACCCTTTTTATGTGATTCCTGCTAAATACTCCTACTCAGCATATACTCAAGGCAAATATCAGATAACATCAACTTCTAGGTTATGGCATCACAAATCAGGAAACTCTAGCCCTAATATGAAATACCTAGCCTATTTTCTAGCATGCATCCCTACCATCACACAAATATCTCATAACACAAATAAGTAAAGGTATTTTGGGAAATCACCGTTCGGGCTCTGGCTGATTATACACACTACTCCAACTCGCTTTTCTCTTAAACTCTTTCTTATTTTTAGAAAAAATTACTTATCTTGAAGTTTTTCTCAAATCCTCTGTTTGAGTTCAGACACACCCGAAGATATATCTGAATCCCTCAAACCAAGGCTCTGATACCAACATGTAACAAGGTAAATTTTCAAACCAAAATTTTCATTTTTAAAATACATAAAAACTCATAATATCTCAAAAACATAATTTTCTCAAGTGTCAACACAATTCCACATAAAATGTCATTATCCTAGAATCATCTACATAATCTCGAATCGGTGTGTACAATCAACCCGGTGCCTTCCCGTGATCCTGAGAGGTACCTGGAACACATAACACATAACACGGTAATCATGAAGCTTAGTGAGTTCCCCAAAATACCACACATATCTCATTAGCCTCTCATGGCTATGCTCAAATACGACCCTCCGGTCAATGTGTCTCAGTGGGACCCTCTAGTCCCATAACCCGGGTGGACCCTCCAGTAGTAACTCGGTAAGCTCAGAATAACACACAACACAAATCACAAAGACATAATGCAGGATATCACAATACTCAATATAACATATAAGACCCTCTGGTCACACAATGATTACCACTCTAGGTAAAGTATAGTGAGAAGACTCACCTCGTAAGCAAGCAAGTAATAATATTGTACACGAATATCTAACTAGCCTCCGCCTAAAAAATTAGATAATAATCTCTAATTAACACTTCAATCACAACTCGAAATAAACTAGGTTATTCTTTCTCTCAAACTCTTGGAATGAGTAAAATACAATTTTACCCCTCCATGGTCCCCATAACCCCTGCCATTGACCAAACCCTAAAGTCAACATAAGTCAACACTCGAGTCAACTGTCTATGTTGACCTGACTCCCGAGTGTATCTATGTGACTCGCTGAGTCCCCCTTGTTCCTTCAGAAATTCGCGAAAACCCAACTTAACTCGTCGAGTTGTCTTATCAACTCGCCGAGTTACCCTTGTCCAGACTGATCGGGGAAAACCATAGCCGACTAGTCGAGTCAGCTCATTGACTCGGCGAGTCCCATAATAGAAATTGTCATTTAGACATTTTAAGGCAGAAACCATGCCCCATACTCCAGATCTGACTTCCTAAGGCTTGATTATGACGTAAAGCTTTGATTTACCTTCATGGATGACATATTTGCTCCATAATGCCAATACAAACTAAAAAAAAAAGATTCGACAAGTTGGACACACAAATCGTCGAGTCACTCATGAAATCCCAAGAATTAAATAACCAAATAAATAAATAAATGCAATACCTGGAATCGGGATGTTACAAAACTTCCATAATCTCAGAACGGAGCACACCTAAGCACTCAACTAAGATCTCCGAAACACTGCTAGAAATCTCGAAAAAAAATAAGCTTCCGCAAATGCTGGCTAATCAGCTCAGCGCCCGCACCTGAGCCGAAACCCGAAACAGAATCAGATCCAGAAGCTGAATCACCTCCCAGAGTGCCATCTCCGAACTAAAATACAATACGCCAACACTCAGAACTCACCCAAAGATCCTCCTCCCATCAGCTTCTTAGATTCTCCAAGACTCTCGCTGATTCGAGTACAGATCCTGTGCTTTCAGTAGTACGAGCCCAATACTACCTTCCATACCTCTTCATACTTTCCTCAACAATGATCCCAAATCCTCTAAGTAACTTTCTTAGCATAAAGCACCAAAACTCACTAAACCACACCACTAGACTCATTGAAGCATATCCTAGGTTCTCCTAAGTTCCCCACCCCACTCTGCCATTAGCTGCTGAAGAACTCCATATAATGCTAGTCATCCGCCTCATGAATACCGACATATTTACTTAGTAGTTGACGCCTATCATCCAAGAGTTCCACAAAGCACAAAGCAAGCAACATTCACGTAGTAACTCTCCAATCCATAAAACTATCATAGAATATTCAACCTACATATCACAACATATGCTATCCCTTTCCACACTCACTATCGGATGCCTTATACATGCAAATTATACACCGAATAAGATCAAATAGACTATTGTATAATAGACTTTACCCTAGGTCCACAACTATAACGCCCGTAGATCCGGTCTAGTCAATTTAGAGATAATAGATGACGAAAATGACTTTTAACAAATATTATTTAGAATATATAATCATAAACAAGTTTTAGAATATGTCTCAAGGGTTCCATACATATAAAGAACGCCGAAATCCGAGTTATAACGAAGAAGTTATGGCCCGTCGAAGTTTTGCGACAGAACCGACACGACACTGGGAAACGTAAATAGTGAGTTTATGATAGGGTGATATTTATCTTTAGCGATCTAAAAAAAACTCGTAGAATATGTTAAACCAAGTGCTTCCATAAAAAGAATGCCCAAATCTGACTTCGTATGACGAAGTTATGATTTTTCAAAGTTTCGGCTTAGCGTTATACAACCCGAAGTTCAAATATTAGGTCGAGCAGTTTCTAGCCGACATGACCTAAACGAAAATCAAAGATTTCATTAATAGTAGCGTAATGATAAAAAGACAGATGAAAACAGAATTCGGATGAAGAAGTTATGGATTTTTAACGGACCAACCCTGTCCCGGTCTGTTAATAATATAACTTTAAAAATAAATTCAAAATTAGCCAACGAAGTCTAAACGAAAGTTGCAGACTATGTTCCCGCCTACGCATGGATATAAAGAGCGTCAGAAATGGAGCTCATACGCAAAATTTATGATTTTTAGAAGTTAAGTGTGCAATTTGCAAAGCTGATTGCGAAGTTGCTGACGTGGCCGAATCTCATCCGTTTCTTGTTGCCCACGCCTCGCTTCGGATGAGTGACACGTCACACGTTAGACGCTTAGCGTAACCGAGGAACGCTCAGCGTCCGAGTACGCCTCTCGTCTGAGCCCGGTACGCCCAATGATCCGATCCTTGTGTGGTGCGATGAAGAGCCACGCCGCCCCACCAAGTCTTCGCCACGTGTCTCGTACGAACCCTTCTACGTGCAGCGTACACCTTTGGTACCCCCATCATAGTCCAAAGTATCGCCTATAAAAGGAGGCCGAGCGCCGCCTCCATTTTCACACCAAAATCACTTCTCTCTCCAGTTTCTTTCTCTCTCTAAGGTTTCTAAAGCCACCCTAAAGCCTAGGTAAACCCCCTTGCACCCGAAGGAAGCCCCGAGGCTCCCGGAGTCCCGAGAAAAAGGGTCTTTCGGTTCAGAAATGCTGCTCAAAGCGAAGCCCGGTTTTCCATAAAACCCGCTGTAAGTGAGCTACGCCTACGCTATTTTTAATATAGCTTTTATTTAATTATAGTAACGTTATTAAGAACTTATAATAAATACTTGAGCTATTATTATAGGTTATATAAGTATTTGTTAACGCTTATATAAGAGAAATAATAGCTAGACTATTAATTAGTCTCGGTGAATATTAAACTAAACCCTAGTGGTAATGATACTAGGTTTTGTTGAGGGAAATTGTTTTAAGAGTAACGAACCGCTGTCTGAATTCAGAATCACCACCTTTACAAGTGAGTGCATAGTTACTTTCATCTTACACATAGATATGAAGTATTTTATATAAATTACGTGCTACGTGTGCATATCATTTGTATACTTACTATCTATGCTGGATGAACAATTTTATACATGTTTTAAATGATTTAAACTGTATATGTATTTTATATCTACAAAATATGTTGGGTAAAACATGGGTAGATTAGAGATTAGATAAATGATGAGCGATAAAAGATGAGACAAACGATGAGCGATGATATATGAGTTGTAAATTATGGTGAGAAGTGATGACCTAAGCGATGAGCCAAGTGATGACCTAAGCGATGAACCAAGTGATGGCCCTATCATATAGTAGAGTATGGATGAAAACCACAGACTATTGTAGATAGTCCAGTGGAACACTAGTAGGCTCGCAACCTGTAGGTGTTGTGAACGATGTGTTCACCGGTGTACTCTAAAAACCTATTGACATGTATTGCGAGTGGACTCTCACAAACAATACTGTCAATAAACGAGATAACCCTAGAAGCTGTTTTCGAAGGAGAATATTAGCAGCTGCGCCTCACTTAGAATGTCACAATTCTGGTAGCTGTGCCTAAGTGATAGAACTAGCAGTTGTGCTTGACAGCTGTAATGACCCAAATTTCCAAGAAAAATTTTCATGTAATTTAATAAACACATTTGCATAAAACCAGGAGATCCCAAATTTAGTTTAAAAGCATCATCCATTACATTATATAAATCATCAGAGTGTCCCCAAACATATTATTGAAAAAGAGATAGAGTGCACGCCTTGCGCTTGCCCTTGGGCTCCGATGTACCTGAAACAATTCAACAACATGTAAGCGAAATGCTTAGTGAGTCCCCCAAAGCACACCACACACCACACATGCATATATCCTAGTAGCTAATCAAGCTACATTCATATCACATAAGCCATGCATACATAAAACCAACAAGAATGCCATGGGCTACCCCACTATCACATAAGTCATGCATACATAAAACCAGCAGGAATGCCATAGGCTACCCCGCATGGTCTTTACCTAGGACTGCCATGGGCTACCCCACATGGTCTTATATCTAATGACATGGGCTAACCCACATGGTGTTTACCTAGGACTGCCATGGGTTACCCTACATGGTCTTACATCCAATGTCACAGGCTCCTCCTGGGGTCTTCATGCAACACACACAATCACATATCATATCAAATCACAAAGCGACTACACATATACCATTAACACATAATGGTCCGGCCTTGGTGTCGTAGACCCATGGGTATGGTGAGAAGAATCACCTCAGTCTACTGAACACACAAGCTACTCTCCTAATGGTTTGCAACCTCTTAAACTGGACAATTTATATTAATAAATGTTAGGATCTTAAATTAATCCAGGGAAACCCAAACCCACATCTTTCCATGAGGCCCAAAATACCCTTCCTTTGCTAATGGCCCAAAGTCCTAGTCCAAGGTCATTAATGGGCATTTTAGCCCAATAAGGCCCAGCCAAAGTCCATGGCCCAAATCTAGAGTCATCGTCCATATTTCACAAAGTGCAGTCGACCCAATAACCAAGTTGAGGCCAAAAGTTCGCCATCCCAAAAAAGAAACAGCCCATCTGTTATGCATACGCTTAGCGTACGTTTCTGGTACGTGCAACGTACTAGGTTTTCAAGGCTACGCACAGCGTACACTGAGTACGCCCGACGTACGTTCGAGTTAAGCACTTTTCCAATAAGTGCTTAACAATTGATTCTTTTACGTCCAAAAGCTAGATCTGAGTTTCTTAACATGTACTGAGGCATAAATTTGCTAACTTTATGTCTTTGCATGCCCCTTATTCCTCCAAAGCCATCATTAGGATCTTTCCATGGTCCCTAGCTCATGCACAAGACCAATACTTCCACCAAGATCCTATTTTTGTTCTTTTAGATGACTAAGGGACTCTAGATCTGACTTTCTTATCAAATGTGTGTGTGTGTGTGTGGGGGGGGGGGGGGGTTCAACTCGACCAAAAGAGGTTCAAAGTTCATCAAAAGGGACCAACTTCAAAACCCTATCTAGATCTAAAGAATAAAAAGGAAAGATGTAAGCTTTTTACCTCCAGAGGCTCTAAAAGATGATTATGAGACAAGATCTAGAAGCACCCACTTGATCCAAGCCTTCTTGACCAACTCTTCTTCTTGAAATGGACACTAAAAGGCCACAAATGCACACTTTTAAGGCTTAAAGATGATCTCTCAAGGTTTCCAGAAGTGTAATGATGTTCTAGGGCAGTGGAGGCTCTCTAGGGTTCAGTCCAAGGAGCTTAATGTTGTTTATATATGCCTCAAATCCAAGAATTAGGTTTTTTGATCCCTGGAGCGTACACCCAGCGTAACTCAAGGTACACGTACCTTCAATCACCCGCGACCAAAAGGACTTAGTACGCTAAGCGTACACTTAAGTACGCCCAACGTACTTAAGGGACTATTTGTGCAACAATTATAACTCTAAAGGGTTTCAAGACATAGCATAAATTTTTGAATGTAACAACAGCTGTGTCATTGAAAACGATTGACTTCGTACCTATTCCTTAAGATAATCCTTAGGAATGAATGAATGAGAAATAGCTGAATCTTAGGGAAGATCCTTAAGAGTAAAGAAGATAATGGGGACGGGTAATTGAGTTAACTGTTTGATGATTAAACATAATAATTATATTATTGTGGGTTGAAAACCCTATGTACTCACCAGGCTTCCCAACCTAACCCACTCAGTTTATTTATATCATAGATGTTGATATGAAGTCACATTACACTGAGAGATTATGGAGATATAAATCACTATAGATAATGAATGTAAGTTCTGTTTATGCTTATGTTTCTGTATTGACGATAACATCCCAAATGTTTTAAAATGAATATAAATACTTTTCTTTAGAAATGTTTTGATAACATATTTATCATGTTTTACTGGGAAAAAATTCCGCAACATTTTTACTAAAAGAGGTACTCTGATTTTTATAAAGGATAAACAACAATCGATCTTTTCTGGCCGGGAAAATGGGGATGTCACAGTTAGAGAATTAGTTTAAGTGAACTAGGAATATGAATTTATTTCTAGACTTAAACTTAGAATGCTAAGCAATGATTGTGAGAAGTCTGTCTTAGGTAATACACCCGAATAGACACAAGCACTAGCTTATTTAGGAAAATGCCTAACATGCTTTTATGTGCTAAATGATTTATGATGTGGATTATATGATCGGATCTATGGTCTGTTGCCGACCGGATCCGGAAACTTTACGTGTTCAGACTTCTAAATGTTTAATTACAGTATAAGAACTGGCATGTAACTTTTCAGATTAATAGGGAGATTTACACATCGATCGTAAATAAAATCTTTCCCATATTAATTCTTGTTATTTCGCACCAAACGTATGATTTGGTGTATAGAACGAAATGAAAAGAACCTGAAGTGGAAACGCGAATGGAAATAGAAATCAACCGCCTCAACCGCCGGTGATTGAGCAAATATCTGTAGTAGTAGACACTCCTGAGCCAATCACAATGGATGGAGTACAAGCCATGATTCAGGCTATGCTGGCTGAGCAAAGAGAAGAGATGAGGCATATGTTGTACGAAAATAGGGATGAACCTACGGTGCCCATTGTGCAACCTGAGCTGATCGCTGAACAATCGGAGGAAGGAAATTATAGTCACACTATGAGTCAAGTTGAAACCCAAGGGGAAAGGAGGAATGGCTCGGAGAAAAGAAATGACAAGCATGGGCGGATGTATAGAATTTATTTGGTGCAAAACCACTGAGTCTCTCTGGATTCCCAAAACCAGTGGAAATTATGGACTGGATCTCCGTGATGGAGATGGTATTTGAGAGTTGTGACTGCATTGATAAGCAAAAGAGAGTCTTTGTAGCCATACAACTAAAGAGCAGAGTGTTAAGTTGGTGGAAGTTGCTGGAAGATACAATGCCACGAGGAGAAGCCATACAAATGTCTTAGGAAGCATTCACGAAGCAGTTAAAAATGCAGTACTGTTCAGAGATAGAGTTGATAGACCTAAACAACGAGTTTCAAAACCTGAAGAAAGGGAAGATGAGTTTTGATGAGTATTCCACAACATTCACTGAGAGGATGAAGAAATTTCCCTACTTGGTGCCTACTGAACTGTCCATGATAGATAGGTTCGCTAACGAACTGCCCGCAGACTTTGGCCCAACAGTCAAAATGGCAACTACTTTAAAAATAGCTATTAGAGCAGCTAAGAATATAGAGACCCAGATAAGAGAAAGGGTTCTAGAAAAAGATAAGGCAGGAGAAAAGAGGAAGTTTGAAGGATCTTCAAGGCCCAACAAGGAGAGTAAATCCTAGAAGTTTGGAGGAGGAGGAAGAGGCAAAGCAAGATGGTGTGATAAGTGCGAGAACAAGCACTTAGGAAAATATGGTGAAGAGGTGATATGTTTCAAGTGTGGAAAGTCTGGCCATTACGCCAACGAGTGCACATTCAACAAGAAGGTATTTTTCGGATGTAACAAAGAAGGGCATATTTCTAGAGACTTCCCAAAGAAAAACGAAGCAGCATGGCCAAATGCACCGCCAAAGCCAAGGGAATTTCACATGATCCTCGACGAAGCAGATAACAATGCGAGGAATCAAGGATGAGGACTTCATACCTGGAGATCGAGTTATGCAGTATGATATGTGCATATTTAGTGTGTATTAAGTGTAGTTTATTATTCATATATTAGCTAAATTGTTGCATATTATGGACAAAAGGTACTTAAAAGTGTTAAATTGTGTTTTTCAGTCCAAAGATGAAGCTCGGAAGCGAAAGGAAGCAAGAGAAGCGGTTAAGAGCTCAAGAGTGGAAAGAAGAAAGAAAACAACCAAAATAAAGCTTCTACTCGTCGAGTTATCTCTTGACTCGACGAGTCCGGTCGCGGATTCAGAAAGATAAACATTCGGAAGTCAAGACAGTTATCAGGTTACGACTAATGTGAGAGGGACTCGACGAGTCACCATATGACTCGACGAGTCGGTATGCATATAAAAAGATAACTCTTTAATGCGAAAAGGGGAGAATTCTGGGAAGTTTCAGAGGTGTTAAGCTGCGAATAAGAAGCCAGAAGAACCCTAGAAGTCGACCAAAGAAGCTAGAATCCAATTCCGGGAGTAATTAAGGCGTAATTTCATCATTCTACTTAATTCTTTTGTTTTGTCAATATGATTAAGCAACTTGAACTTATTTGTTTGCTGTTATTCACCTCAGTTATGAACTAATTTCTTTATACTTCTGTTTGGGGATACAAAGTTGACAATATGGTTTGATTGATTGGTAGGATTAATTCTAAGTTGGTGATTAATTGTTATTTTAGCTTGCTAAAGAACCTTGTGTATGAATGATAATTTATTTTCTGTTAATAGGAAGATAGTTAATTAGCATGAACATCTATTAATTATCAACCTCATATGATAAGTGACCACTAAATCATATGTCTAGGATTAATGAATATGAAACTAGGATTAATAAGTAAATTGAGTAAATTCATGTGCAAGCTTGTAAGATGACTATTGAACAAGAGGTTAATTAAAAGTAACAATTTAATTAGCTATTGCAAGTCTAACTTAACCCGAATAATTAATCTAGTAAATATAATTAAGTTAAGCAATTGGCCACTGTTTGAATTAGTTTATTTGCTAAGGATTAGGGTAGTGAACACAACTTAATCACTTGAATCGGTAACCAACGAAAGAATTAATCCATTGCACTATTACCTTAAAAGCAACCATAAAGTTAACCGAGTTGAACTAAACAGAAGTTTCTTTCCCATTATTGAATCTAGTTAATTTGTTCTTTTCTAGCCTTGCATTAATTTTGTTTAATAAGTTTCTAGTCTTGTAAAACTAGAGAAAAACCCTTATTTGCTAAAGTAATTTAGATAGAATTAGTTTTTAATTTAATTTGCCGTTCCCTGTGTTCGATACCCTGCTTATTTAGCTATACCACAATTGATAGGTTCACTGCCTTTTGTGTGTTATTTGATAATTAAAGTAGGATTAAAACTAAGTGAGTTTTACACACATCAAGTTTTTGGCGCCGTTGCCGGGGAACGGTTCTAAAATTAGCATTAAATTCTAATTCAATCGACCCTTTGTGTAAGATTCATCTTACGCAAAGTTAATTTCTGTTCAATTTTTGTTTAAGTTTTTTAAAATAAAAAAAAAAAAAAAAAAAACTGATTTTCACGTGAACTCGCCGAGTGCAGTCGCCCCGACTCGGCGAGTCTGACGCTGAATCAGATCAAATTTTTGTTCTTTTTACGCGTTCTGTTTTGTTTTAAGTTGCAGTTAGTTCATGACCCGAGGATCTTCTACACCTCTAATTCCTCCTCTTGAAGATCCGGAAACCGCATTAAGAAGAAACAAGGGCAAAACCGTTGGAGAAACCACTTCTTCAAAGAACTCACCACTCAAAAACTTCAAATCCGTGTTTGGCAAGAAGAGGAGCAGCAAAGCGGGAGCATCCAGTGCGTCGTTGTCAACCGAAGATCCGATCCCGAAAGACACCGAATACGAGACCGAAGAAGAAAGCGAGCACACATCCGATATTGAAGAAGACTTAGCCACCGCAATGGCTAACATTGACGAGATCCCCATGGGGGAGTGGAAGAAAAGGATGCGTGATGACACCGGCCCGGGACTTGTGCAACCCGCAATCCCCGCTACCGCTACGTTCGAACTAAAGGGCCATATTCTCGCTCAACTCAAGGAGATACCATTTCACGGGAGAGATCATGAAGACGCCTATAAGCACTTAGATGAAGTAAATGACGTGGCGGATTACTTCAATGTACCTAATGTGCCCCGCGAGGTCCAGCTACTACGCATGCTTCCTGTCACGTTCAAAGGAGCTGCAAAGGATTGGTTGAAGTCACTCCCTCCCGGATCAGTTACTACATGGGCGAAAATGAAAGAAGAGTTCATAGATCACTTCTGCCCACCTTCCAAAATAGCCAAGCTAAAGAAAGCCATTGCCAACTTCGAGCAACAACCCGGTGAATCCCTATATGAAGCTTGGGAAAGATACAAAAGCCTACTTCGAAATTGCCCTCACCACGATCTCAACAGCCAACAAGAGGTCTCTATCTTTTATGATGGAGTGAATGTCACCACGAGGCAACTACTCGATTCACAAGGCCCACTCACTCGAAAGACACCTCGAGAAATAAAGGAGTTAATTGAAGAATTCTCTAGGCACTCTAGAGAATACCATAACCCGAGGAATGAAGTGAGTCGCGGAGCAGTAAATTCGGTAAACGATGGTATGGCGGCGGTGATAGCGAAACTCGATAGCCTAGACCGAAGAATGACGAAAATGGATCAAACGATCCATGCTATTAGAGTTGGATGTGAACATTGCGGCGGTCCTCATCTTACTAAGGAATGTGATCGAGACGAGAATGGTAATAAAAAGGCTCAAGTATGCTACTCCAGCGGCGATAGATATGATGAAGACTGGAGGAAACCAAAGAAGGAGTGGCTCCCATACGAAGAGTACAGGAAGGCGAAGGAAGAAAAATATAAGCAGAGGGAGAGGGGTTATTATCAAAAGGAAGAACCGGTGACGGACAAGAAGACGAACTTAGAAGATATACTTACAAAATTCATCAGCGCGTCCGAGAAAAGACATAATGATCATGATGTGGCAATGCAGGAAACCAGAAACATGTTGAAGAATCAGCAAGCTTCTATTCTCAACATAGAGAAACAGCTGGGCCAACTTGCACATCAAGTAAACGAAAGAAGACCGGGCCAACTTCCGAGCGACACCCAACCCAATCCAAGGAACGAGAACGTGAGCGTTATAACCTCCAGCGGTGAAGAAGAATTGGCAGAAACACAAAGGGTTTCAAAAGGGAAGGCAGAAAAGGAAGAAGAACCAGAACGAGAAGAACTCGACCCGACTCGCCGAGTCGACATAATGGATTCGACGAGTCCAGTCGGGAAGGATAAAAAAGCAAGTTTTCTGAAGACATACAACCCTCCTTTGCCATACCCATCCAGAGCCATTCCTTCAGAAAAAGTTCAAGCCTATAGAACCTTCATGGAGCATGTTAAAGCCTTACAAGTCAATATGCCATTCGTGGACACAATGCTCCAAACTCCCAAATACTTTAACTTGCTTAAGGGTTTGTTTGCTGCCAGGAAAGATCTTGCTGAAGTCGCGGAGATATTGATGAGTGAGCTACCTGAGAAGAAGGGTGATCCGGGTAATATAGTAATTCCGTGCCAATTTGGCAATAATGTTTCTACACGAGCTTTGGCTGATTCAGGGGCAAGCATTAATTTGATGCCCTATTCATTCTTTAAGAAGCTAAATTTACCAGCACCAAAGCTGGTAAATATGAGAATCCATTTGGCAAATAAAACAATTATTCATCCACAAGGCATATGTGAAAATCTCCTTATCAAAGTAGACAAGTTTATCTTCCCAGTAGACTTCGTGGTGGTGGAGATGAAAGAAGACCCCGAAATACCAATTATTTTGGGCAGAACATTTTTAAACACCGCATGTGCCCTAATTGACATATCCGAGTCTACTTTGACATTAAGAGTGGGTGATGAGTCGGTGATGTTTAAAGCTAATCCAGAGATCAATCAAGAAGAAGAAAAGCGAGAAGAAATCTCATTTATCCAATTAGATGATGAGGTATTGCAAAAAGAGCTTGATATTTTATTTAAAGAAGACCCAAGTAAGTTCACGCTACACTCAGAAGAAGTTTCAGATGCTGACAAAGACTTGGAGGAGCTAGAAAAGCTACTGGAAGGAGCCGACTCAGACAACGATCCAGAATTAATGAAACCCAACCCGACTCGCCGAGTCGACATAATGGACTCGACGAGTCCAGTCGATTGGGAGAAAAACTTAACTCAAGCTGATTTATTTGTTGACAGTTCTTCACATACCCTGGATTCAGTTTCTGTGAGTGATTCTTTGGAAGAACGATCTGCAGAAAAAGTAAAAGGAATGGAGGTCCAACACGCCAACGTGGCATGCCTTGATATGATGCCATTTGGAAAAGAGTCGAGCACAAAAGAGAATGAAGCCATAAATGGAAGCGGAGCGGAAGCTGATCCCCAATTCACCACTAAACCTAGAGCACGAACCAATATGAAGTATGAAGTTATCAAATTTAAAGAAAAGGAGGTTCAAAAATTGGTGAAGAAGCATGGGTTGAAAAAGAAGAAGAAGAAAAGAGAGGCCCAACCAGCTGAGGATGATACAGCGCAAAAGAGAAGAGACGAATTGAAAAGGGCTTACAAGAAAAAGATTCACGCCTACAAGACTAAGTATAAACCGCAAAAAGTACGGCGCACATTCCCGATGCTTGAAGGCGACAAAACGTAAATGGGAAGGAGTCTAGCTAATGACTCCTCAAAAAAGAAGCGCTTGGCGGGAGGCAACCCGTCGTTAGAGTTTGCTTTCTTTTACTCTTTAGTTTTTTTTCATTTATTGTTCTTGTTTTGTGTTTTAATGTTAATCGTCCAAATCATCGAACTTGTCTGCTTAAGGGAGCACCTAGCTTAAGAGTGGGGTGAGAATATTTTGAATAAATAACAAAATTTCGAAAATTAGAAATGTTTTATAAACGACTCGCCGAGTCTGACCCTGACTCGACGAGTACATACTGATCTCGAAAAAAGTTTTAACTGCTCGCTGGGACTCGCCGAGTCTGACCCTGACTCGACGAGTCGAGCTTATTTACAGAAAAAAATAAACATTTTCGAAATTACTTTTACATATAATAGGGTTTTAACCCTAAAAGCTCAGTTTTCACACTACACTCGCCGGGTACACATCTCTCTCAAGCATTCAAAACTTCTCCAACCTCTCTTCCAAATCTTCAAGAATTAAACTAAAAAGGTAACAACTTTCTTCTTGTTTTCTAGATAGAAAGTGATATTAAGGCCATCTACACTTGCAATTTCATGAAAAAAACCCGTTTTTGAAATAGTGACTCCATTCTAGGTTTTTGATTTTATCATGGATCTTGTTGTTTTGAATGTTTATTATGGCCTTGGTACTTAGTAGGAAGTCCCTGAACAAAACCCTTGCAAGAATTTAGAGATTACATGGTTCAATTTGGTGAAACCCGTCGACTGACTCGTACAGGTCCCGCGACTCGCCGAGTCGGGCATGGACTCGACGAGTCCAGTCGAGATGCAGAAACAGTTTGGCTTTTTAACATTCTGTGTTTTCTGGGTATGGTTTATATGTTTTGCAGGAATCATGTTTAGAAGAGGACAATCTTCAAGGGGTAGTCAAGCGGAATTTCCATGGTTAAACTTCCCGCAAATCGAGTCCGCTTCAACAATGCGGAAGTGGAAAAAGAAGCTTGCCGATATTAAAAAGAAGGAGGTTTATGTCCCAAACAGAATAGATTGGGAATGGTTACAAACGGTGCGATATGAAGAGGAATTAGCTCCATACCTTTTAAGGGAGTTTCAACATGGCGGAGAGTCAATGATATGTGATGGATGGAGTCGGGTCTTCCGCATGCAAGAGCCGGTGTATTTGGAGCTTTGCTTGGAGTTCTTTTCCACGGTATCTTTTACGGGTGGAGTGGATTTGTATCATCCGGCAAGTTTTACATTTTGTCTTGGAGGCGAGTATCATCAATGCTCGGTGGTGGATCTTGCTTGCCGGTTAGGGATCTATGATCAACCGTTGGTTTCTACGAACCTCTTTCGGGCCTTTTTGGCAACCACTCACATGGTGTTTCCCGATGGGGTTACTAGCACGGGTTGGTGGCACACTATTGGGAATAAAGTGTATATTCCGAAGTCCGCGCAAGAAGGGAGCATCCGATCCCCGACCCACCGCCTCATTCACCGCCTTATTTCCTCCACCATCAACCAGAGGAAGGACGATGACAAGGTTTCCAACCTTGATGTTTTCTACCTTTGGAGCATTATCACACCAGGCGTCTTTTGCAACATCCCGTGGTGCATTGCTTCATACCTCTCGGCGGGTGCGGTCAAAGATCGCAAAACATCGCACATCAATGGAGGCATGTTTGTCACCCGTTTGGCTAATTCATTCGGGTTGATGAACCGTGGTGCCTGGAACCTCATGACTTTGATCCCGACACCCCCATTTAATCCTATACTTTTCCGCAGGGCCCGGATTATTGAAGACTATGGTGGTGGCCATTATGCCATCCCAAATGATGACCCGGTTGTAGGTCCTGAAGCACCGGGAAGGAGGGTGCGATCGCGAAGGGAAAGGGATATGGAGGATGAGCCGCCGGTGATTCTGGTAGAGAATGAAGATGTACCAATGGATTGGTACAACATAGAGATGAGGCGGATGCAAGACCAAATGGCGCGGGGGCTAAATTTTAGCAATCAATCCCACATACGACTTTTTGACCACTTCAATATTCCACATATTGATGGTGGGAATTATCCATATATTCCATCGTGGGACGAGAGGATTAGTGCACGCCATAGCGGAGCGGGAGGGAGTGGAGCCAAAAACGATGATGAGGAGGATGAGGATTACTTTTTTTTTGTGTTTTTGTGTTTAAACAATTTGCATTTTTATTTTGTTTTATTTTTGGTGTGTATGCTTTAAGATATTATTTTGTTTAATAGTTGTTTGTTTTAAGTATTTTCAGGATTGCGTTTTGATTGCTTAGGATGAGGTAAAGCATGGTTGTTTTTACGTGTGAGAGCGAGTCAAGGAAGCGAGTTTTTAATGTCAAAGTGTCAAGTCCGGTCTTAGGAGTGTGAGCGATTGAGTCTGCATGTGAGGAAGCGTTAATGAAGTTGTTATGGACTCAAACAGTTGCCACATACCTAGATTTTTCATTCAGGTGCCAACTCGTCGAGTGCACTAAGCTGACTCGACGAGTCGCTGTGTATTTCCAGATATTTTCAGAATGCGCGCTGCTACTCGGCGAGTCCATAAACAGACTCGACGAGTCGATCATTTTTTTTAGCCGAATGACTGCTGATTTGGTGCTACTACTTATACCACTTGCATCCTTCCACTTCCATATCCATTCTTGAAGATCTTATGCCGATTTTCGCATGTTTAGAGCGACCCACACGATACATGGATGAGATTGTTCCCATGTATGAAGTTTATTGAAGATGGAGCTTAAATGAGAGTGATCAACCTATCCACTGCTATCCCAGGGGAGTTTGTTCCGATTCCCTCTTTATTTTTATGTTTCTATGCATAGTATGCAATGAGGGCATTGCATCACATAAGTGTGGGGTAGGGGGTTGGTTACATAATAATCAATTTTTAAAAATTTTGCATACCAAAAGGATTATTTAGGATCTAATTTAGGAAATTTTGGTAAGAAAATAGGATTTCATGTTAGAATTGTGTTAATAATTGCATGACAACCCAAATGTTTAGTTGAGCCTATATACGTTCTAGTGCATTTGTGGCTTCCTTATTTCAGTGAAATCATGAGACAAAAACACGACCTTGCTCAGCCTGAGGGATGCAATATGTTTAGCAGCCTAAACCTGAAATGTATCCAGGAAGATTTTTATCATTAGCCAATAAAGGTTGAAGTTGAGCGCCCCTGCTTAAGCATGTAGGGTTTTGAGTGAAAAAAAAAGTGAGGAACATGTAAAAAAAAAGAGAATTACAAGAAAAGTTGTAGGAATTTTGGAGCAATTAAAGTAAAGATTTGAAGATTGAAAATTCTGAAGAAATCCAAAAAGTTGAAGATACCAAAGAAATCAAACAACAAAGGTGGTGAATTCAAGGATATCCAAGATCAAATGTCAAAGAAGTGAAGAATTCCAAAGAGCTTTAAAGTGGTATCGAAAAGTTGTAATTCTAGATTATGTATGCTTGGGTTGCTCAACCAAAAATACCTTGAGGTTAAAGAGGTTTTCTGAGGATGGATTCGGAGGGTTGCATAAAATGAGCATAGTTCGGGGTGAGTGGGCGAATGTTTATGAGGATTGTGAGTATTTGAAGTATGGGGGGTTATTAGGAAAATTTTAGACACAAATGCATGCGTTGCGGTCTTGGCATAATGGCTGGGTTGGATTGGAGTTATTATATGTGATTCTAATGTGTTAAAATTCAGTTTTGCTTGAGGGCAAGCAAAAGACAAGTGTGGGGTATTTTGATATGTGCATATTTAGTGTGTATTAAGTGTAGTTTATTATTCATATATTAGCTAAATTGTTGCATATTATGGACAAAAGGTACTTAAAAGTGTTAAATTGTGTTTTCAGTCCAAAGATGAAGCTCGGAAGCGAAAGGAAGCAAGAGAAGCGGTTAAGAGCTCAAGAGTGGAAAGAAGAAAGAAAACAACCAAAATAAAGCTTCTACTCGTCGAGTTATCTCTTGACTCGACGAGTCCGGTCGCGGATTCAGAAAGATAAACATTCGGAAGTCAAGACAGTTATCAGGTTACGACTAATGTGAGAGGGACTCGACGAGTCACCATATGACTCGACGAGTCGGTATGCATATAAAAAGATAACTCTTTAATGCGAAAAGGGGAGAATTCTGGGAAGTTTCAGAGGTGTTAAGCTGCGAATAAGAAGCCAGAAGAACCCTAGAAGTCGACCAAAGAAGCTAGAATCCAATTCCGGGAGTAATTAAGGCGTAATTTCATCATTCTACTTAATTCTTTTGTTTTGTCAATATGATTAAGCAACTTGAACTTATTTGTTTGCTGTTATTCACCTTAGTTATGAACTAATTTCTTTATACTTCTGTTTGGGGATACAAAGTTGACAATATGGTTTGATTGATTGGTAGGATTAATTCTAAGTTGGTGATTAATTGTTATTTTAGCTTGCTAAAGAACCTTGTGTATGAATGATAATTTATTTTCTGTTAATAGGAAGATAGTTAATTAGCATGAACATCTATTAATTATCAACCTCATATGATAAGTGACCACTAAATCATATGTCTAGGATTAATGAATATGAAACTAGGATTAATAAGTAAATTGAGTAAATTCATGTGCAAGCTTGTAAGATGACTATTGAACAAGAGGTTAATTAAAAGTAACAATTTAATTAGCTATTGCAAGTCTAACTTAACCCGAATAATTAATCTAGTAAATATAATTAAGTTAAGCAATTGGCCACTGTTTGAATTAGTTTATTTGCTAAGGATTAGGGTAGTGAACACAACTTAATCACTTGAATCGGTAACCAACGAAAGAATTAATCCATTGCACTATTACCTTAAAAGCAACCATAAAGTTAACCGAGTTGAACTAAACAGAAGTTTCTTTCCCATTATTGAATCTAGTTAATTTGTTCTTTTCTAGCCTTGCATTAATTTTGTTTAATAAGTTTCTAGTCTTGTAAAACTAGAGAAAACCCCTTATTTGCTAAAGTAATTTAGATAGAATTAGTTTTTAATTTAATTTGCCGTTCCCTGTGTTCGATACCCTGCTTATTTAGCTATACCACAATTGATAGGTTCACTGCCTTTTGTGTGTTATTTGATAATTAAAGTAGGATTAAAACTAAGTGAGTTTTACACACATCACAGTAGCCATAATATCGTATGATGTAGCCTGTTAGAGGCATTACACTACTTGTGAAATTGGTTTCTTATACGAAACATCATCATCATCACTCACATACTCCTCAACAACAGTACCCTGAAGATCACCATTTTTGGTTGTCGAAGATTGATCATTGTTTAATTTTGTCATTGGATCATTATTATATTTTCCTTTAGCTATTGAATTGATATTAATAAAAAAAATTATGAACAATCAACACATTCCTCTTCCTCAATTTTACTGATTCTATCATAATTATCTTCGATACCAACACAATTTTGTTGAGAATCAAGTGTTAACTTCTTAGTCGTGTTTGTATCATTGTGCATGACTTAATGAGTAGCTAGTACAAGAATATAATATCGAAGTTTATATGTTCCTTTTATCCTAAGAGGATTAAAAGCGATATCTTAGGCCCCTCGATGATTCTGCTTTGACTATGTTTTCGGCCCAATCAAAACTAAATTGATGTGCTCAATTATGTTTTATATCAGAAGAATCAGAAATCGAGAAACAAATTGTAGGAAAATAAGTATGATTATGTTCTATGTGTTTGTCCGCATAGATATCTTGAGAACAGAGAAATATATGATCCCTTATCTGAAGGACGTGTCACTGACTAGGTCAGAGTTCGATAACAGCTTTTGAAAGCTTACGATTGCTAAGTCGGATCCTGAAGTCACATTAGCAGCTATAGTTGTTAGACTTATCCAAGTAAGAGATTGTTGGATTTGGTGTCTAAGCCTATAACTATAACTGGGATGTACTTAACCCGATTGTAGCATGGTCCTTTTGGGTATCCTTCACCAATGCAATTTGATAGGATGGACATTTGATAATAAGGTTATTTATGATTTCTTAATATATTACAAGTATAATATCTTAATATGAAATCATATTATTATTTAATTAATATTGATCAAGAATTAATTTGGAATTAATTTTGTGGTCAAAAGAGATTAATTAGATATGTGGGCATTTATTATGTAAATCAATGATTCTTATAGTGTGGGCCAATGATCCATGATTATTTAGATGGGCTAAACCAATGAGATAGTCCATGGAGGTTAAACCCATTGAGCATAAGAATGTGAAAGGTCAAGAAGCATTCGAGTTTGCATGGGTGTAACCCTAGCTTAGCAACACTAATTAGTCTAAGAGAGTGAAGTTGATTTTGTGCTGAGTAATCTATTCTCTTAAGCCTCCTCTTGCATATTGGTGTTTGTGAACCATTAGAGGCATCACACTTGGGGTGCTCAAGCTTCAAAGGTCAAGAACTACAAGTCCTTCTAAAAGATAAGTTATATAACTAGTTGTATTGTTCATTTGACAATTTGTATGCTATATAGGATATATGCTTTGGAAAAATGAAAATGCATGTATAATTAGAGAAAACATAGATTCAAAGCATTTAGGGGTGTATGTGCACCATTGGAGTGTTATAGTGCTCAAAACCCAACATAAACTACGATAATGCTCTGTAACACCCGAGTTTTGGGCCTAAGCATTTTTAGACGATGTAATAGTCTAGGTCACCTATTGTAACTTTTTTCGATATAATAAAGATGCAATATTTTAATTCTATGTGAATTATGTGTATTTGTGTGCTTATTACTTTATTATAAATATATATTTAATAAAGAATAAAAATAAGCATCAAAATTAAAGTGTGAGATAAGTCCGATATCTTTACATAAAGTTGTAGTGGTCAAAACAAGGATTCTGGGGATATAAATAACACCAAAATCCAAGTTATAATGAATAAGTTATGGTCCGCCGAAGTTTTACGGCAAAACCGGCATGACATTAGGAGACGTAAATAGTGAAATTACGATGGAGGACTTTTTAGCCTTAGTGATCTAAACGAAAGTCTTAGAATATGTTAAACTAGGAAAATGCATAAAAAGAACACCAAAATCTGACTTCGTATGAAGAAGTTATGATTTTTTTAAGATTCGGCTTAGGAGTGCACGACCCGAAACTCGAATTTTAGTTCAAGTGGTTTTTGGCTTACGCGACCTGAATGAGAGTTGAAGATCTCATTAATAGGAACTCAACGGTAAAAAGATGGACGAAAACGGAGTTCGTATGAAGGAGTTAGGAATTCTTCGCGGTCATTTAACAGTCTCAACGCCTCCTACTGTTAAATTTCAGATCGGTCGAGAATTAGCCAACGGAGTCTAAACAAAAGTTGTAGATCTTGATTTTACTTACGCGTGGATATAAAGAACGTAGAAAATGAAGCTTGTATGTGAGATTTATGATTTTTCTAAGTTTGAAGGCTGATACGCGATAGGGGTGACGTGGCACCACCAGAATTGGACACGTGGCACCACCAGAAGGTTGCCACATGCACCAAATTGGCGAGTAGGTCCTCCTACTTGGCGAGTCCATCAGTCAGCACCCCTATAAATAGAGGTGTCGGGCATTCACTTCTCTTCACACCTCCCAAACTCACTTTCTCTCTTTAGCCTCCCTACCCCCCCCCCCCCCCCCCCTAAAGCCTAGGTAAACCCCCTAGCACCCGAAGGAAGCCCTGAGGCTCCCGAAGTCCCAAGAAAAGAGCCTTTCGGCTCAGGAACGCTGCTCCTGCGAAGCCCGGTTTTCGAAAAAACCCGCTATAAGTGAGCTACGCCTAACCTATCTTTAGTTTAGCTTATGTTTTAATATAGTAATGTTATTAGGACCTTATAATAAGTACTTCGACTATTATTATGGGTTATATAAGTATCGTTTAACGCTTATATAATAGTAATAATAGCTAGACTATTAATTAGTCGCAGTGAATATTAGACTAAACCCTAGTGGCAATGATACTAGGTTTTGCCGAAGGAAAAGTGTGTTAAGTGTAACGAAGTGCTGTCCAAGCGCCGAGTCACCACCTACTCAGGTGAGTGCATAGTTACTTTCAGCTTACACATAGATATGAAGTATTTTATATAAATTACATGCTGTGTGTGTATATTATCTGTATACTTGCTATCTATGTTGGATGAACATTTTTATACATGTTTTCAATGATTTAAATTGTATATGTATTTTATATCTACGAAAATGTTGCGGTAAAACATGGGTAGATGTATTAGTTACTGTTTGATAAAATAAAATAATGAGAGGCCTCGTTATAGATGTTATTGATGATCCAGTCATCTAGCGGAGTATAGATGACGACCACAGACTATTCTAGACAGTCCAGTTGAACACTAGCAGGCTCGCAACCTGTAGGTGTTTATTTGAACTGTGTGCTCACCAGATGTACTCCATCCCCCACATGGTTGCCTTAAGGACATTTATTGCTATGGAATCCCCTTAGCAGTAGTGTCCATCCCGATGATAGTCCTTAGACTAGGTCCCTTGTGTTAGATGTCTTAGGGACGTAAAGTGAGGATAACAGGAATGGGTAATCAGTTTTGTTTGGTTGATAAAGTTAATAAACTTATTTATTGTGGGTTGAAAACCCTATGTGCTCACCAGGCTCCCAAGCCTGACCCACTCAGTTTCTTATATTACCGGTAGTGGCGCATGAGCATAGATGTGATGTCTTGGGATGAGAGATTAATGGGTTTTAGGCCTGTAAATACGGAATAATGTAGTAAGGCCTATGTTGTATTGTTTATACTTATGTACTGTATCGAACATGACATCCTGAGTCTTTTTAATGAAATACATTTCTATGGAAATGCTTTTGATAAATCTTTATAATATTTTGTTTTGTGACGAATTTCGCAACTCTTTTATTAAAAGGTTACTCTGATTTTGAAATAAAGTATAAACAAAACCGGTCTTTTCTGGCCGTGATTTTGGGGATGTCACATGCTCTCTAAATAGATAGTATTAAAAGTTGATTTCAAGGATTTTATTCTTGTATATAGTCTAAAACTAAGACATATAAAGAACATTAGATCCAGTTAAGTTGGATAATAGAATAGTCACATATTGTATTGTGATAGTATGGTATAGATAGGAAAATGATTTTGGAAATTGATTACATGTGTTATAGTCTTTCCTAATAATGAAATAAGATTTATAATGAAACATCCCAAAATACTAGTAAAAATTCAATTTTTTTAAAACACCTAAATGTGATACAACCAATTGTGTTTTTAAAACCCATAATGTAAAAGGTATTCTCAAATATCATAGTGAATCAAATAAAAGGTGTGGGGTTGTGTGATCATGTTAGGCCTTTCTCTTTGGAACCAGAAATACCAGAAACATTTAAAAGACAAAACCATAAGCACAAAGCTTAGTGAGTTTCCCAAAATACCATCGTACATAATATAACTTGTATATCTCAACCACAAGTGATTGCTATGGGCCAAATCATAGTCTTACAATCACTTTTTGACATGAGCCAAATCATGGTCTTTACTTATACAAGTGCCAGGGGTCAGATCCAAGTCTTCCAAACAACTGTCACGGCCAAATCCTGATCTTAATGCATTTGCATGACACCAAACCCTGGTCTTTCATACAAATACTAGGGGCCAAACCCTTGTCTTCTATGCAAGAGTCACAAAGACAACTAGCATCCTATATTGTGAGAAGACTCGTCTCATAAATTTAGTTGACAAATAACAAGCTGACACAACTGGAAAATGGGTGCTACATACCTCCTATGGAATCATACAAGGTAAAACCTTAGTCTATTATCAATTTGACTAAAATTCATACCCCTTCAAAAGTCAACAATAGTTGACCTCCATGTTGTGGTCATCAATTGGCCACGTCGAGGCATCCGTATGACAATACAGTCGTGACCAGGCCAGTTGCCACGTCATGGAAAACATGCCACCACATCATGGAAACTAAGCATTGAACAGCTTAATGGATTAAGTTCTCAATCCATTAATCCCTAAACTTATACTTTCCTGAAGACTTCTTGGGATGCTAATGGTCTATAAAAATACAAACTTTATGGACAAGCATGTTCAATGCATGTCTTTCTCTTATCTAGGTTAAAAATGGTAGAAATAGGGTTAAAACCCCATGCAAGGCATTCAACACTCACTCAACTTCTAGATCCATGAGGTATAATGCTCCTGGGACTTTGGAGAGCCATAAAGTTGCCAAAGTTATTCCATTCAACCACTCCAACCAAAACCAAGGACCACAATAAGCTAAAATGACCGAGATCTATAAAGAAGAAACCAACAAGATGAAAGCTTGATTAATTAAAAAGAGTCCTGAAGATGCACACAAGGATTGAGATTGTTTTCTTTCTTGATCTATACACCAAACTTCTGCCTACTTCCTTCAAAATCACCACAACTTGTAAAATGATCTCTAAAAACTCCAAGGAGTCTAGGTTTTGAACAAGGATTCTTTTAGAGGTGATGGAGGTTGATGGTGAAGGAAACCCTAGCCATTACTTCCTTTAAATAGGGCATTGAGCCTGAAAATTAGGGTTTAACCTTCTAGCTGTCACCATGTCGTGGCCACTACATGGCCACATCGTGGCGATCTAAATGAGATATGTGTTTCATGAAATGATGTCATGTGTGGTGATTCTATCACCACGTCGTGGTCAACCAAAAACCCTAAAATTACCAATTTAAATCCATACTTGATTCTGAGTGTTACGTATAAAGGATGATTAGTACGTGTTAAATGGAAAGAGTGTTTAGTTATACCATGTGTTGAAAAAATAGTTCTTAGGAAGGAACATGTTAGATTACAGATATTGTAATCTTGTCTACTAATACACTAGAACTTTAAGAGGATGTTTAGTTTAATTAAGTTTGGATATTAGGTGGCATTATATTAAGGGTATATGTGACATCGGTAACGAAGAGGAGAACTCTATTTGATGACATTATTGATCGGTAGGGTACGAGTGATATACAAGAGTATTATATTGGTATTTCCCCATCCTCTTCTTTTTAGACATTCGAAAAGGGTGTGCTGTATCAGAATACTGCTAGGTATGTCTGTATCAGGCATCCATTAGGTGCACAGTTGACCAGTCATCTAGCAGAGTGCCTAACTGAATCCAATCTTGTGGTGTTAATGAATTATATTGATCCAGAAAAGGATTGTATGTTCATTATATGTACTCTATCCCTCCATGGTTGCCTTTATTGACTAATACCTGCTGCCAAGGAATTCCCAAAGCACTATAGTCAACTCGTTGTTTACAATGATCCCTCAGGATAGATCTCATAAGATCACTATTATACGATCAGTATGTGAGGATCGACGAGATTTGTAACTAAGGTTGGATTGTCTTATAAGATATCTATGTTATATTTTTTGGTAATAGTTAGTTTTGCAGACTTGATAATTATGATTTATTATCATTAAAATATTATGGGATTGAAAACCTATGTGTCTCACTGAGTTTTCCCAAACCTAACCAACTCAATATATATGCATCACAAGTAGTAGTGTTAAGGTAGTTAGATCTTGAATAGGGTGTCAAGTGATTTAAAAGACAAGCCTACTGTAGTATTCAGGACAGTAGGTCTTTACGTTGTATCTACATTGTGAATTGATTACAACATCATTAGAGTTTTATTTTTTTGAAAACAAACATATGTACTCAAAATGTTTTATTGTACTAGGATTTTCCACAAACAAAGATATTGTGATTTCTAAAGCATAGAAAAAGGTTTTTTTTGGCTCTAAAATAAGGGATGTCATAATAGTTTTCCTATCATGTTCAATCTAAATACTCATCTTTTTATGCATTAAAATGTAGTTTTCCATTACTATGGCATCTTGATCGTTACCTAAAACTTGCAAGCCAAAATCTAAATTTGAACAAAGAGTCAAATAATAGTACTACACAACTTCTCCATTTAGAAAGCTATACCATATGTCTTAGACAATAGAGTTCAACTTATGGACTAAAACTATTTAATATCGATGTACTTAACATAACATATTCTACCCTTCACGTACCAACGTGATGGGTTTTGATACAAAATATATGAGTATTTTTCATAAAAACCGGGCAACGGAATCTTAAAAATAAAAATATTTTTTTTGAGTTTTAAAAAAATCCATACCATCAATGGTCCATTTATAGAGGTTAGAATGATGTTAAAAGAAACCATAGAGTGGTTTTCAATGATAACTTGTGGAGCCTTTGAACCCACATGGTTTTTGGGTGTTGATGAAGATAGAAAGATCAAAGATGATGATATTCTCTACAAGTATCCACCATCAAGAATAAGACACTTGCAATGCTAGTTCCTTCTTGTAATTTTAAGTATCTTAAGATTTGATGTACTTGACTCAAATAATCACTAAAGGAGATAACCTAAGGAATATTTAATTCACCAAACTAGCTTCAAAAGAGAGAGAGAGAGAGAGAGAGAGAGAGAGAGAGAGAGAGGTAGGAAGAAGAGAAGCTATGAATTCATGTTTCTTTTGGGAGAAATATCCAAGACTTAAAAAGACCAACTTCAAAATTATGCAGCTTCATGTTTCTTTTAACTACGATCCACAAAATGATTTTGATGTGGGTCAAGTCCAATACATATTCTCCTAATCAAGTACCTATGAAGTTGGTAGCAGCTCTTGCTATTTTCATATCCATGAAAATCAACCAATCTATTCATATTAGTCTTACATCATAGATGCTCCCACAACTATAAACGACTATGGTCATTTAGAATAACCAAGTTATTCAAGGAATAAACATGGTAATGTAGAACATAACGATTATTTAATGAAAGACTATATCCAATATATCAACTCATTACAATATATCTTGCTTGTACTGTTCCAATGTCCACATTCTAAATTTCAATCAAATACATCCACTTAGGACAATAAGGTCCTATAACACAAGTGTGACTTTCATGATTTAACTAATGAATGAACTTTGTTAAGTAGATTTGAAAAACTTGATTTATATAAACTTTGTGAATACGAACATTTTGAGTTTTATATATAACTCATATATAGAGATAAACTATTGACAATGTATTAGATGCTTAGAAATGACTTAGATACCAGTACTTGCGTAATGGGATTATTCATTGTCATAACGAACTATTCATTAAGCATCTTTGTATGTGGTTCCCCAAATAATAATGTATTCTAATTCTGATGTGCAACTATAATTAAAATCTATATGGAACTATTATCCATGTAATTTCTTTTCATTTAAAAGGAAGACACACCCGATTATGATTCAGAGTCATATCAATCTATTTGGAAGTTTAGCATATGTATAACAACATAAACATAGGTTTCTTTCAAATACTCTGCAGATTAGGAATATTTCTTTAGTTACCCCCAAGTACTTTAGAATGTTCCTTCATGTATAATCATGACATATACGCTTAATCCAATTGTAGCAACATATGGATTACAATCATATGATCTATTTCAAAACATTGTACTAGGAGTTTTAGGAATGATTAAAAACATATCATGTGTTATTGACAAGATAAATCTCTCAGAGTCTTCTATCTTAAGCTCGTTAAGATACTTGAGTGTTAATGTAATTTTACTTGATCTTTTAAGTTGTCATGATCTATCTATATAGATATTTATTCCAAGAATAGGTATGTTGACTACATATAACACTAGGAATGTTGCTGCACTCCCACTAGTTTGATAGAAAACACAAGAGTCATCTTGATTTATAATTAAATCGCACTATGTAATTATCTTGTAAGAAAGAAGATTCTTACTTTAAGCTGTTAGGTTAAATCTGAAAAGATTTCCATTCATGTATGTTTCTCCTTTGAAAACTCATTTACTCTTTATATTCTCAATATATCAAGAAAGTTTAATCAAGCCCATAATTGATTATCATACATGAATGCATCTTTATGTGTTTTATTAGTTTCTGATCAACTATTCAGCATATTCAACAATAGTTGAAAAAACTTGCTAGTTCCAAACTATGATGCATTTAGCTTATGGTTCTTTAGCTCTTAAAGTTTCATATTGCTCCCACTTAGAAAGGGAACTTTCTAAGTATATGTATTCTAAAATGACAATTAGTGGGATTAGTCGATACTTCATCTTAAACAATCATTTAGGATAGTCTAAATAAATTTAATTAATAGATGCTAGAGTGGTTGAGCTTATTGTTTAACATGAGATCCATAAATCCATACCTTTTAGATAAGTATAAAACACTACACCCTTAGTATAATGAAAATATTTAATCTACTTGTTTGGCTGTATATATATATATATATATATATATATATATATATATATATATATATATATATATATATATATATATATATATTTGTTGCAGTAAGCATAATTCCGAAAACTTTATAAAGTAAATAGTTATTTAGAACATCATATAATAGACTTAAAGTCTATTTTTTATCCTCTTAAAAAATATGTACTATCTACATTCAACTAGTGGTCAGATGAACCTATTCCACTAAAGAACATGAATGCTACCTTGAACCTCATAAGATAAATCTAAATGATCAGGTAACCTGTGCTACAAGAACTATACAAATGACGAGTTAGTGTTTTCGATGGAATGAGTTGTGAATCAATTCCACAACTCTTAAGATTTTCCAAGAAGAAACTTTTTTTGCAAAAACTTATTTTCTTTATCACAATGAAAGGTTAATGATGGTTTCATTAAGTTGCATTTCAATCTTCACTATGAAAAATTTGAGCAAATCAAAATTTTCAACAGTAACGATTATAAGTCATTAGTGAAATTGATTATGTATAATTCTTTTTCACCAAATATATTCATGGATTGAAAAGATTTCATACATCACTAATGTATAATTCTTTTGCAAGCCTTTTATTCTTTTACTACTAATAGATAAAACACTTGTGAATCATCTTCCCATAAGATTCACATATATCAAATGAATCAAACTCATTTGACTTATAAATTTCATCCTTTTGAAGTTGGTATGTGTTTCATATTTATATATTCATGATGATTATGACATAGAAAAGTTTTAATCAAATATCATTTGATTTTATTGGTGTCATATTTAGAACTATTAATTTAATGAAAACTTATAGATTTACTTCATAAATAACATTATGAGAAAATGTGCTTAACATAGAATACATCGTTTCATAACATGAATGTAAACATCCAATAAATGATAATTAAACCTGGATTTATTCATAAATTTCAATTATTACATGTCCCTATAAGAATATGTACAAAACGTCTATTGTTTAAAAATCATAACAACACATGATATATCTTCAGCACGAAATACCATCCGTATGTAACCATTTGATTATTTCTTCCATAACATCAACACATATTACCAATTATTAGTGATACATGCAATATAAAATACTCAAGTGAATAATGGAAAAACAAAGAGTTCTATCACATAGATATTTGAAGTCTTGGTCAAGTCAGACTTCCTCAAATCGAGGAGATTAGAGAAGTAGTTCCTCTTCCAATGTTAAGTTTCTTCCATGATAGAAAAAACACTAATTATTATAGTCCTTTCTTGATTTTTGGGTTTACGTTGTATTTCCCTTTAACTGAACTATAGGTCCATTAGAGTACACAATCTCTTAGATCTTCCTGTTATTCAATGGTTGATCAGGTTTGAAGCACATTCTACTACTCTGATTGAATATCCGCTTTACTTGATGAGACATCTAATATGTTTCATAATTATCCAAGACTTTTTGCAAGTCCAGGTCAATTACTCCTGATGCGAGACACATCAACATCATCCCAATAATACTTCCATCAAAGTATCATGATCAAATTGACTGGCTAACCGAGGTTGCTCACGTATGTGATCTTTCAATATATATAATTTCTATTTATCCTTAAGAAAGAATCTCAATGTATTATACCAGTTATAGAAATTATAACCATCAAATGTTACTATCTCTTGAAACTCAACAAGAGAGAGGTTTTATAGAGTATTAATAATTATTTATAGAATTTAACAAAATTTTCATTTAGTATTTTCAATAGTAAGTCTTTAAGAAGTTAATACCTTTTATTATTTATAAAACATTAATAATCAAAGTCTAGGATCCAAGTAATGAAACAAGTAAATGGTTTGGTGACCTTTATCCCATCCACTTAATCAAACTTGGTAGGTAGCGATTACCAATTGCATAAAATATATAATTCATAGATAATGAGATCCTAAACAACTTTGTTATACTTGGCATGTTTGATGTCATATATGCCTCAGATCTCTCATGCTTAGGTGACCTTTATCACACTAGATTCCGATCAAGTCTTCCTACTTGAAACAACTTGTAGCATTGCAACTAACTAGTGACTAGGTGACACGTATGTTGTAAGAAAAAAGAAAACTACCTCAAACATCATAAGATAATCCTAGTGGTCAAGTAACCCATCAACCACTAAGTCCGTACAAATATAGTTATAAAATCATGGTTTCATGAATATTGCATGCATCCAACAATTCATGTACACTTTTGTAAAATTCATATCACTTGTTATATGGTTCTTTAGGTACCTAATAAAACTTCATTTCATTTATCATTACCCGCGTTCAATTATAAACTAAAATTCGATATTTAAAGTTTAGTCGTACAACGATTTAACAACCGGTAATAGTTTTAATAGAAATTTCATTTTATACTTAAAACTTTGAGTTTTGGATGAGTTCTAAAATCAGATTTTTAAATCTCCTTTTAACAATAAAAATCTTTATGACTTTATGAATTTGTATAATAAAACTCATTTTATTTTATAAACTCGATTTTATACATCTTATGATAAAAGTTATTTTTTGATAACAAAAACTTGGGTGATGATACTTATTTTTTAAATATCATTTGGTATGCATAAAACATAATATCAATATGTTGCATTAAGTTTAAAAAACTAATATCATAAATTAAGTTTCGATGTAAAAAATAATCACTAGTAATATTATTTGCCCTTATAAAACTATTTTTAACAAAAATCAATTTTTAAGGGATAACCTGTAAAAACGTTTTTATAAATAGCCATTTATAAACATCTTATGTTGTCTTTTTAATATTTTTTACTTGAACTCCAAATGATATTATTTTATAATAAAATGTTATTTAGCTTGTAAAAACCATTTTTATACATCAAACATAACATATAACAATCGTAAAATAAACATAGCATGCATGTATTAAAATGCGTATAAACCAAACCATATATAATAATAATTTTTGTAAGTCATCACAAAATTTTTGAAGTTTTTCCTAAAGAACTTAAGAGACTTTTCAAATGGTCTTCAAGCTCCCACTTTCCAAGACAACTCTTGTTTGCAAATAGAATATCAAATCTTCACGTTGTAAAAGTTGTAACACTTAAACCATTAAGACTATAATTAAGTCCAAAACCAAGAGTAGAAGCTTGTGGTTGGGAGTATAGTCTCAAGTGGTTAAGTCATCTTCAAAATAGTCATTGCTTGATCTTGTCACATTTAAATAAAAAACAACTAGTTTAACTAATTTATTACAACAAATAAACAAATGAAAAAAAGTACTTATTTTTCTTCTATATCTTATGAATAAATAACTATCAACCAAAAACAACACAAACTATCCAAACAAATTGTTTATACACAAGAACATATCAAATATAATAACAAACAACTCTTTGTTTTTTCTAAGGTAACTTTTATATAACCAAAATGCATGAAAAACGGTTATATATATAAAAATAAACAATTTTAAACTAAAAGTTGTCAAAGACGACAAATATGGACATTTCTTAGCCAAAAGAAATACATGATTGTTTTCCAAAAATCAAATATTATCAAAAATAAAAAATCATTCTAATATATAAAAGATGGCTCTGATACCATTGATGAGTTTTGATACAAAATATATGAGTGTTTTTCATAAAATTCTGGCAACGAATGCTTAAAAATAACAATATTATTTTCGATTTTATAACAAAACCAAACCATAAATGATCCATTTATAGAGGTTATAATAATGTTAAGAACAACCATAAAGTGTTTTAGAATGACAACATTTGGAACCTTTGAACCCACTTGGTTTTGGGGTGGTGATGAAGATAGAAAGATCAAAGAAGATGATCTTCTCTACAAGTATCCACCATCAAGAATAAGACACTTGGAATGATAGTTCCTTCTTGTAATCACGAGTATCTTAAGCCTTTAAGTACTTAACTCAAATAATCACTAAAGGAGATAACTCAAGGAAGCTTTCATTCACCAAACTAGCTTCAAAATGCAAGACTTAATGGTTCTTTTGGGAGAAAAAAAGCAAGACTTAAAACAACAAGCTTCAAACTCATGCAGGAGACTCCCATTTATACTCACATGCATGATAAAGGCTACACATTAAAATACTCTAAAGTAATAGCTAGTAGAAGGAGCATAGAAGACAAGGTATGGAGGTTGACAAGCAACCTCCATACCTCTAAAAAGTTTCTGCCATGCTTTAAAGAAGACAAAATTTGTTTACTTTCTCCTTTATATAAATTCGTCACATATCTAGTTAAGACATGGTATCCCAAAGTATCCAAACTTTATATATGACGTATTAAATCATACCATATGATATAACAACTAGTTATACCCTCTTTAATTATTATTTTCACAATAAATAATAATTTTTCCCTAATTAAATACAAGAATTGATATTATATATTAATAATCATATTAATAATAAATATACAAAATGTTCCAACTTGATATATGTTTGAACCTATAAGATCATATGTTATTAACAATATCACTCAATAATGATTATTGAGCATATAAATCCAAAATTGCATCGAGGTGGTTGAGCAACCTCACCCTCATGGTGGGTCTTCATTTTGAACATATTCGAACATCCACCTATATTTGTCAAGTGAAAAAGGGTTAAAACAACATCTTCATTGTAACACCCAAAGTTTTCAAGGCCAAGAAAGGAAAGAAAGCCCTAATTTTAAGGGTCGACTCGGCGAGTCCAAGGAGGGACACGGCGAGTCCGAGCGGGATCCGGGTCAAGGTGTAAGTGGCCAACTCGGCGAGTCGGCTAAGTGGACTCGGCGAGTCCGGTCTGTGCGAGGAAAACCCTAAATCCGGGACTTGGCGAGTCAGGTCACGAAACCCCAAACCCTTCTACTTGAGACTCGAATCAGTGAGTCGGGTGGAGACTCAGTGAGTTGGACAGGTCAGGACTCGGAAATCGGTAGACTCGGCGAGTCATGGACTGACTCGGCGAGTTGAGACGCGAATGGAAGGAATCTGAACATTTTGAGCTTGGCGAGTCAGTAGGGTGACTCGGCGAGTAGGGTTGACCTGGAAGGTTGATTTTGACCAGGGTTGACTTGGTTGTCTTTCGAGGGTCAGTTAGACTCAGTGTTGCATTGATATTGGTAGTTCGGGGAACAAGGGGAGCAGGAGTTCAGTGAGTTGTCAGGCAGCAGCTAGTGAGATCATCAACAAGTTCAGCCAGTGCAGGTGAGTTTCCCTTTGTGTGAATGGGTCTAAGGCCACAATGCCGGCCCATGTAGTTATGAGTAGAAGACCTGGGGGTTAGCCCTAGGCCCAGTATGCTAGTATGATATTCAGGACGAGGTCCAGTAACAGTGGGCGGGTGCCCAAGGATTCGTTTATATGCTAGATTATACTTGTTGTTTGTGTGATACATGTATGTGCCTGGTAGGGAGGTGAGTGTGGGCGAGGTCCCGTATCTCACCAATAGCAGAGTGTGGATGGGGTTCCATATCTCATTAGTAGCAGAACAGGGGCGAGGCCCAAACTAGAACCGAAGTGAGAGTGGGTTGGGCCCGTACCTCACTACCATTAGGAGCGTGGACGGGGTTCCATGACTCATCAGTAGCAGGACATGAGCGAGGCCCAGGATAGGTGAGGCCGTAGGACAGAAGCAGTTGCATGTGTTTAGTTATGTGTTGTGAAATGTTTATGTGTTATTATTTGTTGGTGGGTGAGGCCCTGTGACAGGTGAGGCCTAAGTAAAATAAATTTGTATCCGAGCTGGGCTCAAAGCCAGGCGGGGCCTGGAGCGGCGGGGCCGTTGTAGTGGGCGAGGCCCGAGGTAGGGGGCGAGGCCCAAGATAGTGGGCATGGCCCAGTATGTGCAATATGTGGTTATGCATGGTATGTGGTAGGGTGGGGAACTCACTAAGCTTCGTGCTTACGGTTTTCAGTTTTGGTTTCAGGTACTTCTGGTAGCCGAGGGAAGAGCTCGGGGTGATCGCATGGCACACACCATAGATTAGACAGCCTGGGAATGTTTACTCTGATAATGAACATGTGTCTTGAAAACTTATACTTATATTATGTTTTGGAATGACGACTTTACTTTAAGTAATGATTTATTAAAAGAAATTTTTGGTCTTAAATTTTGGGTCGTTACAAGTTGGTATTAGAGCCCTGGTTTGAGGGATTCGGACATGGTCTCGGGTGTGTCTGAACTCAAACTGAGGATTTGGTATGGGAATTTTCAAAACGAAAAGAAATTTTTGTAAAAAGAAAGTTTCGAGAAAGAAAATGGTTTTAGAAAAGTAAAAAGAATTCAGAAAGAAAAGAACTTTGAAAAGAGAAAAGAGGTGTGGTGCATGCAATCAACCAAGCTCAAGTAAGTACCCCAAAATACCCATACAAGTCTATGTTTTGATTACTAGTTAATAGAACAACATGCTAGATTAGGACTAAGGATCTAGGGATGATGCCTTATGTGCCTATTATATGTGCTTTGATCTGCATGATAGTGCTGAATAGATAGTAGTAGGATAGCCTGTTTAGGTTATGCCTGAGTTTATGAGTTGTGTTGCATGCTAGTTCGGATTCTTGCTATGTGGATATGATTGCTTGAGTATGTTATGGTTAGATTTTCCCTTTGTCTGAATGTTGCTTGCTTTGTGCATGGTGGGATTCTGAGTGAAGGGAGTTAGCCATTAGGTGGATACGGTATGTCACATGTGATCAGGGTTGAATAATCTCAGAGTGTTGGATTTGGACATATTGCGCAACTCTTGTTTGAGTCCAACCGTTGTAGGAACGAGTCCTCTACTTGAAGGATTATCTGAGCCTCGTCACATGTGATGGTATCCAGGTGATGGCTAATTGGCATCACAAGGGGACCTTCAGCAGCTGAGGGCTGGTTTGAGTTGAGTCAGAGGTCCCTAGGGTGAGCCTAGGATGAGGTAGTGATGGGAGCAGTAGAAGTAGAAAAGGGACCTGGTGGAGTCAAAGCAGTTCTTGAGGAAAGTACGGATAGATGTGGAAGCTAGTATGGGCCCGTACTACTGAAAGCAGAGGATCCGTACTCGATTCAGGAAAGGCCGAGACAAGACCGGGAACCTGGTAGTGAGTATGTTTGGTCTCGCAGCAGTGAGCAGTATTCTGATAATGTTTATGTTATATGTTTCAGTATGGTGACATTACAAGAGGGACCAGTGGGCGGATCAAGCGCCGGAGAGGGTGTGGGCTCGGGTTTAAGGGCCGAGCAGCTCGAGGAGCGGATGAGAGAGTTGATATCAGCCGAGGTTACGCGCAGTATTCTAGCTCAGACTCCTGTGATCTTTGGCACGATCAAGGAGGGTATATTGGAGATTTTGGATGAGAGGTTAGGAGCCTTCCGTACTGAGATGATCGCTTTGTTGGGAGCGCGTACCTTGACATTTCGGGAGTTCAGGGCTTGCGGGGCACCAGAGTATCATGGGGCTAGGGAACCCATCACTAGCAGCAGATGGTTGGCTAATGTTGCCAACGCATTCCGTACGAGCCGGTGTCCTGAGGAGGACAAGGTCAGACTCGCTTCCTGTCTTCTGAAAGACAGGGTGAGGGATTGGTGGGAAGAGATTGGTCATGCTTTGGGTAATGATGCCGCGCTGGATGTGATGACTTGGAGTGATTTCTCAGCTAGGTTCAGGGCGGAGTTTTCGCCGATTATTGAGGTGCAGCAGTTGGCCCGGGAGTTTCAGGATTTGACGCAGACTACTGAGACTGTGGCGGAGATCACCGCCAAGTTCAGGGAGAGAGCCCTTCTTGTTCCGCATTATGTCGCAGATGAGGAGATGAAGAAGGCACGATATCACGAGATGCTGAGGGATGACATCAGGGAGTTCGTGAGTAGGTCCGGTTGTAAGACGCTGGAATATATGATTTCTCGGGCCAGGGAGAGGGAAATTGATTTGGATCAGATCCGGAAGAGGAAGCCAATTGAGGTTCAGGTAGCCGCGAGTTTGGGAAAAAGGCCCAAGGGATCGGATTCGAGATCGAGGGATTATCAGGACCCCAATCGATGCGGAAAGTGTGGCTGGACGCACGGGGTTGCGTGCAGGAGTGGTAGTGGTGGTGAGTCTGGCTGCTTCAGGTGCGGTCGGATTGGTCATTTTAGCAGAGATTGTACTGTTACCATCACTCAGGGATCAGACTTGATATGTTTTCACTGTAATCAGTGGGGCCACAAGAAGGCCCAGTGCCCCAGTTTGTTTTCAGCAGGACGGGTAATGGCACATACCCTTGCAACCTTGAGGATCACAGACGGCCGTCAGGGGCGTGCAGAGGCGCCTGCGATAGGAGGCAGGGCTTTTGAGATGGCTACTTTGGAGATGCGAGCAGCGGCGGACGTTGCAGGTATGCGACTTCCGTTTTCAGTTCTTTTATTTTGTGCATGATTATATTGTTATGGTTCTGCATCATTATTGGTTGAGCATTTCATTTTTGAGCGGGTTGTTTGTGATCGAATTATATGCCATCTGCATACCTTGGATATTGGGTGAGTAGTTAAGGGAGGGGTCCTATCGAAGAAGGTTACGTAGGGTGCAGTGACTGTAGCATGCCTTGGAGGGACTCGGTATGTCTCGCTAGTTCGGAGCCGTATAAGTTTCCGAAATGGACTGGTTAGATCCATACCTATGGTAAGCATGGGATTCCTCAGCAGATTAATTATGGAATGGTAGCAAGGATTTGGAATTCTATTCATTGAGCAGCTAGGTGTGAGCAGGATCGAAGTGAGGGAGAATCCTTCGAATGAATAAGGGTAAGAGAACGCAAATCCAGAACGAGTATGTGATTTATGAGAAGGAAAAGAGGTAGTTCAGCGTTTGATGGATTGAGTAGTTCAGGGTTGGGGGTTTGAGAAACTCCCCATCAGTTCGTGCGTGTAAAGGGTAATGGTGAGTATGTGGTTCGGATTCAGGTTGAAGGATCGCCTGTAGGACTCGTGTGAGTCGGAATGGAGATCTTGAGGTCAAATAGCATGGGATGCTTTCGTGTTAGCAGTCAGTCGCAGAAGCAGCATGTAGAGCATGGAAGAGTGGTGGGAGAGCCTCAGCTTTATTCAGCAGCAGTCAATGGTGGAAAGTGATGTAAGACTACGGGGCGGTCGTAGCATTCACTAGCAGTCAGTGGTGGGAAGTGTTGTCAGACTACGGGGCAGCCGTAGCATTCCGTAGTAGCTTCGTTGGCGGAGTCGGGGCGAGGCCCTTATCTCCTAGCATTCAGATATGGATCGGGAATAGGTAATGGATGAGAATGGTAAGGAGTTTCCTGTATAGCCCTTGAGAGGTGAGACCTTGGGAGAGGCCGCTCTAGGATATAGTCAGGTGAGACCCGTGGGCGAGGCCCGTATGAGAATAGCAGCATAGGTGAGACCTAGAGCAGGGTTGCTCAGTAGTATGGTTGGGTGAGACCCGTGGGCGAGGCCCGTGAGTTTTAGCAGCACAGGTGGGACCTGGTAAGGATCTTAGTGTCTAGATAAGGGGGATCGGGGATCCCAGGAAATTGTAGTGCCAGCATGGTAGAATAGATTGAGTAGTATAGGTGGTTGAAGTTTCTTCGAATGTCGCTGGGAGCGACTAGTGGTTGTGTTGAGTCAACGATCGGTGGGAGCCGGTAATGCAGATATTGATAGGATGGTAGGGACCAGGGTGGTCTCAGTTCACCCGGAAGCCAGATAAGGAATAGCCGGATTTCCAGTCAGTAGCAGTGCGAGTATGCAGCGTATGGTGGAATTCAGTTAGTCGATCGTGGAGTGCTCGACGCCAAATGGTAGTAGAAAGAATGCCAAGTGGATACTGGCGACGATGACCCGTACTGGGAGTACCGGGAGTAATAGATTGGGTGAGGAAAGGGTTTTCGCAGTGGCAGAGAGGATAGATGGTTATGGAGCATTGCCTTGGGGAGGCAAGGGAATCGCGCAAGGAAAGAAGGGGTGAACCCCTACGGGGTCAGTGCAATATTTGGAGATTACCAGAAATATTGTCGGTTGAGTAAGTTGTGTTCCAGGATGCACCCGAGATTATTATCTGTAAGGATTGACATTAGTCTGAATGATTGAGCGGAAGGCCGCCAAGGTAGGCAGCTGGTGTTAGAATGAATGGTGGGGTATGGGAGGCAGATCGCAGGTGGTGGATCCTAGAAAACTTTGAGGACGAAGTTTAGTTTAAGTGGGGGAGAGTTGTAACACCCAAAGTTTTAAAGGCCAAGAAAGGAAAGAAAGCCCTAATTTTAAGCGTCGACTCGGCGAGTCCAAGGAGGGACTCGGCGAGTCCGAGCGGGATCCGGTTCAAGGTGTAAGTGGCCAACTCGGCGAGTCGGCCAAATGGACTCGGCGATTCCGGTCTGTGTGAGGAAAACCCTAAATCCGGGACTTTGGGCGCTATTTAAGCTTCTTATTCTCTCCATTAGGGTTCCTTATAGCATCCCTCGTTCAGAAAACGAAGCCTAAGCCTCCATTGTTGTGCATCCAAGCCATTTTTGGGTGATTTGAAGGAAGAAGAGGGAAGGGAATCAGTGAAGCTTCAAGGATTGGCTTCAGATCTGGAGTTTGTGGAGTCCTTCTGAGGTATTGAAGGTATTAAGTCATTTCCTTCCCTTAGATCTATTTTTGGTTGTGAGTTTTGGGCTTTTTAAGCCATGATTAGCCACCCTTATGGGTTAGAAGCCGGATCTGGAGTTGCTACTTCAAATCCAAGAGTGTTATGGCCTGGAGAAGCAAAAAGTATCAGCCCTTGAGTCGATTTTGAAACCCCTTGGCCTTAAACCCTAGTTTATGGCATATTTTGCCTAGATCTCCTTGTCTACACGTAAAGTTTGCAACTCTAAGTGAGGAATAGGCTTGGGAAGGGTAGATCTACAGTTTGGAGTCCATGCATGACTCATAAGTCCTCTGCATCTAAGGAGAACCGAAGGGACTCGGCGAGTCCTTTGAGTGGACTCGGCGAGTAGCATGAAGTTGTGGAGAAACTCGTCGAGTCATATGAAGATTGCCTTGTACTCGACGAGTCTGTTCTTGGACTCGGCGAGTCAGGTCACGAAACCCCAAACCCTTAGACTTGAGACTCAAATCAGTGAGTCGGGTGGAGACTCAGTGAGTTGGATAGGTCAGGACTCGGAAATCGGTAGACTTGGCAAGTCATCGACTGACTCGGCGAGTTGAGATGCGAATGGAAGGAATCTGAACATTTTGAACTCGGCGAGTCAGTAGGGTGACTCGGCGAGTAGGGTTGACCTGGAAGGTTGACTTTGACCAGGGTTGACTTGGTTGTCTTTCGAGGGTCAGTTAGACTCAGTGTTGCATTGATATTGGTAGTTCGGGGAGCAAGGGGAGCAGGAGTTCAGTGAGTTGTCAGGCAGCAGCTAGTGAGATCATCAACAAGTTTAGCCAGTGCAGGAGAGTTTCCCTTTGTGTGAATGGGTCTAAGGCCACAATGCCGGCCCATGTAGTTATGAGTAGAAGACCCAGGGGTTAGCCCTAGGCCCAGTATGCTAGTATGATATTCAGGACGAGGTCCAGTAACAGCGGGCGGGTGCCCAAGGATTCATTTATATGCTAGATTATACTTGTTGTTTGTGTGATACATGTATGTGCCTGGTAGGGAGGTGAGTGTGGGCGAGGTCCTGTATCTCACCAATAGCAGAGTGTGGATGGGGTTCCATATCTCATTAGTAGCAGAACAGGGGCGAGGCCCAAACTAGAACCGGAGTGAGAGTGGGTTGGGCCCGTACCTCACTACCATTAGGAGCGTGGACGGGGTTCCATGACTCATCAGTAGCAGGACATGGGCGAGGCCCAGGATAGGTGAGGCCGTAGGACAGAAGCAGTTGCATGTGTTTAGTTATGTGTTGTGAAATGTTTATGTGTTATTATTTGTTGGTGGGAGAGGCCTTGTGACAGGCGAGGCCTAAGTAAAACAGATTTGCATCCGAGCGGGGCTCGAAGCCAGGCGGGGCCTGGAGCGGCGGGGCCGTTGTAGCGGGCGAGGCCCAAGATAGCGGGCGTGGCCCAATATGTGCAATATGTGGTTATGCATGGTATGTGGTAGGGTGGGGAACTCACTAAGCTTCGTGCTTACGGTTTTCAGTTTTGGTTTCAGGTACTTCCGGTAGCAGAGGGAAGAGCTCGGGGTGATTGCATGGCACACACCATAGATTAGACAGCCTGGGAATGTTTACTCTGATAATGAACATGTGTCTTGAAAACTTATACTCATATTATGTTTTGGAATGACGACTTTACTTTAAGTAATGATTTATTAAAAGAAATTATTGGTCTTAAATTTTGGGTCTTTACATTCATGCTTAACGATGTAAAAATAAGAGGGAAAAGTAAAAATAAAGATATACAATACACTTTTTTCAATTTGAAATCAGAGGATGTTCCATTATGTAGACTCCACATTGTCGGAAACATTCAAATTTTGACACCAACAAAATTAGGGTTTACAAGTTTTCAAACTTTGTAGTGAAAATGGAGGAAAATGAGTGGGATTTAAGCTTCTGGTTCTTGCTTAGGAAGGTGAAGAGGAACGAAGGGTACAATTTTCTTGGTAAACATAAGCATGAAGGACGATGTTTGATATGACATGTTATAATTAGGCTATTTAAATGGATGCAACTAAACGTGAAATGTAAAAGGACCAATTTATCCTCACATGCTATGTACGTGATGGGCATTAAACGACAACTGATTGATGCCGTCTAAAAGAGGGACCAAGTTTTGAATATCCAAATAACATGCAGACCGAGTTTGTCAATCTTATTAAAGTTGGAATTTACTTACTTATTTACTATACCACATGGACCAGTTTGTAATGTTCTAAGTATAAATGTAGTGATGGTGTCATACCCCTTGCCCTTTATAAGACCCTATATGACTTATAACATCATTTTTGTTTAATAAGTTGGATTACCAATATGTTCTAGTTGGCCAGAGGGTTTTATGGTGAACAAAGTAGTTAGAAACATTAGAGAATGTGTAACATCCCAAAAATTTTCAACCAATTTAAACTTTTCAAAAACAACCCATATTCATTAATTCATTACAAAAGGTTTTCAATTCATTGATTATCAGAGTATTTCCCAGAACCACATCAAAATACATAAAACATGAGGAGCGGTACGATCACGCCTTCTCCTTGCCATGATCTCCTGAAGTACCTGAAACAATACACTGAAAATTGTAAGCCCGAAAGCTTAGTGAGTTACCCCCAAAATACCAACCACATATACCATACACATAACATATCATATCATAAACAGAACAACCATGCACTTCAGGTCTACTGTGTGACTGGTCCACCGCACCGGGCCTTCAGTCCACCTAGTCCACCCTCCGAGTCTAGCCATATACATCGAGTCTGCAGTGTGGTTGGTCTGCCCGTACCGGGCCTTCAACCCACCTGGGCCACTCTCTAAGTCTACAATATGACTGGTCCGCCCGCACCGGGCCTTCAGTCGGCCTGGTCCACTCTCCGAGCCTCGGTACGTCTGGTCCGCCCTCGTGGGGCCTACAGCCTATCCGGACCGCTCGCTGGGCCTTCGGGATATCCGGTCCACCCTGTGTATGTTGGCCTACAACACAAAGCAGGACCCGCCTCAACCCAACCCCAATCAACCATGTGCACATAAACATATAATCATATAGCAATTCCTCACTAATCAACCGATCTAGCAGATCACATATATAGTACACTCTAACCAGGATACCGACCTAACCGGTCACTAACATAGCATCATCCTATATACCAGGATTCCGACCTTAACCAGGTCTCTAACATATATCAACCTAACTACCAGGATGCAAACATATAACAAAGCAATAACATAACAACTACCCAGATTTCCATCCGATAAAGGGCCGACCTTGGTGCCTTAGACCCTATCGATATAGTGAGGATAACTCACCTTGCAACTGCTGATTGAAGAGATAAGATCACGCTGCTCCAACCTCCGACAAGAACTCCACCACTGATCAATACCAAATGACTGAACCCAATAAATACCAATAATTACCAAAATACCCTTGGAAGTCCACTGGTCAACTCTTGGTCAAAGTCAAAGTCCTCAGTCAAAGTCAACCTTCCTGTGTGACCCTACTCGCCGAGTCGCCCCGTCGACTCGCCGAGTCCCAAAATTTTGAGTCCCTTCTCGCTCTACTCACCGAGTCATCCCTCGACTCACCGATTCACCGCTCAACCAGAAAAAGGTTAGGACTCCACGACCAGACTCGCCGAGTCCAAGAACAGACTCGCCGAGTCCAAGGCAATATTCAACAGACTCGCCGAGTTGTTCTTCCAACTCGTCGAGTTCGTGCACGCTTTCATCCAACTCGTCGAGTTCACCCATGGAAGTCGCTGAGTCTCTTCAGTTCTCATTCCATACAATGGCTTTTCAAGCCATGCAGGGACTCAAATCTATAGATCCACTCTTCTACAGCCTAGCCCTCACATAAAGTTGCAAACTTTACGTGAAACCAAGGAGATATAAGCTCAAAACACTCTAGGGCTAAGGCTAAGGACAAAAGGGCTTCACGAATAACTCTTATACAGGAACTTTATGACATATAGGACCATCACAAGCTTAAATCTAATGTAGCATCCTCAGATCCAAGCTTCTATCTCGAATTAGATCTCATATCAATCACCATACATGAATCCATGAAGAAATAGCTTAAGGAAATGGTTCCTTACCCCTAAAATGAGCCCAACCAACTGTAGATTTATGATCTCCCCAAGATTCCTGATACAAGCCTCCAAAGCTTCAAGCTTCAAATACCAAAGATCCTCTTCCAAGCTCTAATTCACTCAACAATGGGGTTTCCTCACTAATTGGGGTTTTTCTGGAACTAAAAGGGAAGGTAAAGAGGTTGAGGGTGGCTATAATGTGCTTTATATATAGCACAAACCCCAGATTAGGGTTTTTCTCCCTTCAGCACCAACTCGCCGAGTCCAGCTGCCGACTCGCCGAGCTGGTCACTTAACACGCGACCAAAATCACGACTTGACTCACCGAGTCTATCCATGGACTCGCCGAGTCGATCCTCCTTAATTACACCAAGCACCCTGAACTTGCACTTCTGAACTCGGGGTGTTACATAATGATTCCAAACGAACTGAATTGAACTATTCCTCTAGGTAGACAGACGACATGTGTAGCTTTGTTTTGTAAGATTTTTTGAAGGCCTTTTCATAATTCTTGAGTGGTACCCCCGATTTCATTATCGGTTGAAGCAGGTTCGTGAAGATGGTGCTATAAATCCACTATTTTAAGAGTGCGTTTAGTCATTTCTACGTCGTTGCGTTAATGGTAGCAGGGCAGGGAGAAGTGTCGACAATGTAATCGAACATGCATGGATTTGGAACCACTTTCAGGCCCGTCCCAGAGGGTGGGCGATAAGGGCAACCGTCCAGGGCCCATCTTTTAAAGGGCCCAAATTTTCTATGGAAATTGTTATATTTAGAAGACACTACAAATAATTTTCTTTCAATTATTGAGTTATTATAAAAAAAAAAATTGATAACATTTGTATATTTTAAGGATCTACTTTTTTATGTTGCCATAGACCTACAATGTGTTTGGAACGACCTGACCACTTAACCCATGAAACAAATTCGTCAATTTGATCGTGTGTGAGTTGTATGACTTTTTTTTTTTTTTTTTTTTATGTTGACCACTTGACCCATGAAACAAATTCGTCAATTTAATCGTGTGTGAGTTGTATGACTTTTTTTTATGTTGTTGACAATGAAATTAGGGCTGGAAAGTGTATTTAGTGGCATCGATGGGTTCATTTGGTGCTACCATGATGACTTAAGGGAAAAGATAGAAGGAGAAGATCAACGAGGGACAGATACGATGATATAGGGAAAAAGTATGAAATTATGGTTTTTAGAGTTGATACCACACATACGGATTAAAATGTTTAACGTATTTCATTAACCCCAACCATATAAATACAAGTGGGTCCCTATATTTAGGGAAGATATACACATCATTGATAATTTTTATAAATACAACAATACAAAAGAATATAAGGAAATATTTCAGCTAACAAAACAAATTAAAGTCATTGTACATTGGAACGTGTTCGACAAAATTAACTGATAGTTGATAGCTGGTAGCGGTTAGCGGGTAACGAGTAGCTTTTGATTTTGAAGCTTTTTGTTGAAAGCTACTCCATGTAACTTTTGATTTTCGGGCTTTTTATTTAGGCTAAAAGCTAAACGCTTCGGTCGCCGAACGATGCTTTTTCTTTTTAACTAGTTTTTTTCTTAAAAGCTAGAAGCTCTCAAAAATTGTGTATCGAACACGCCCATTATCTTGTAAATTGTCTTATTACAAATAAATAAAAATATTATATTAATGATTATAATTTCTATAATCACGTTAATACATTAAATAGATTCAATTTTTTTTGGAACGGCAAATACAATAAATAGTAAAGTACTTCTAAATTATTTCACATATGTTCACATTGATTTGAACGCTCAACCACAATTAGTTTCAAAATTATTAGAATAAAACAAGAAAATGTCGATTGATCAATTATAAGATTAAAAACGTTTGATCTCAAACAACTTAAGATAACTTCTTATTCATTTATTTACGATGATCACCTATCCAATTAACTTACTGAAAATAATTTAATTTATCAATAAACTGTTTGTAAAAAACGCGACGCGTAAAAAACTAAGTTATTATTATTATTTTATGTTTTTGCATTTATGTATACATGTCAATATCAAGAATGGTTGGTTCAGAAATCACATTGATTTGGTATTACAGAAAAATGCTACCTCTTTAAGGGACAATTTAATACCACTAGTTATTGTGGTCACATTTTGTACATGGTCCCATTTGCATTAAATAATCTTAAAACATAACTTCTTTGACAGAACTACATAAATGTGACGAATTTAATTAACTTATTTATTGGAGATATGGTTTTTATTTATTTATTTATTTATTATTTGTGGAAAAGGTAAATTTGCATTAAGGTCACCCCGAAACAAGGAGCTAGAGGGGTACAAAAAAAAACAATGGTGCATGAAATTACAATTATATAGCTCATAGGGGAGATTGCATCGATCTACCCGATTACAAAATTCATCTTTACCCCTAGGTTTCAACCAATAGTATGTTAACGACATGATTTGCTCCACCGCTTTGGATGGTCTAGTAAACACTTGTGAGAAGAGTCTATTGTTACGAAATTTCCACAAGCACCATATGAGGCTGTCATATGTGTATATTTAACTATATATTAAATGTAGATTTTTAATACTTTTCGCTACAATTATGTTTATTTTGAAACAAAATGTACTTATTATGTTCAAATAAGTTTCGTAGAAGCAAAGACATGCTCTGGATGAAAAGGAAGCAAACGAGGAGCTGAAAGCATGAGTGGAGATGCTAAGACAAAAGAAGACACAAAAAAAAGATGTTGTTGAACAGCTTGACACCTCGTCGGTATTTTGGTCATATCTCATGACTCGTGACTCCGAATAAGTTGATTCAAAAAGATCTGAAAACTAGACAAAATTTTGGACGACTTTTGTGTTTTGAGAAAAGTCTGATTCCCAAGGACCACGACGTGGTGGATGGAAACTTTGCAGTCGTTAAGCTGACTTGGAGAATACGGGATATCCACGAGGACCATGACGTGGTGGTCAGAATTGGCAAGTATATATTCCAGACATTAGGTCAATTCCATAGGGTAGAGGCCTTAGGGATGCGATTATTGACGAAGAAAAACCCTTCCAAGAACACTTGGAGGGAAGAATTCGACTAAGGATCAACGGATAAAGAGATTTGAGCAAGAATTCGCATCTACATATTTGGTTTCCCTAGTTTAACCATGTTTAGCTTAGTTTTCCTTTTGTTTATGTGTTTTCCAGCTGTGATTATGTTACATCCTGCTTCCTGTCATTTCTTATTTCAGGGTTGTGGGTTGGAAGTCGATTGTGTAAAGGCTTTGCGCCTTAAGAAGGTAAAGTTTAGTCCTTATGGAAGGAGGTAATCATAGTTAAGAGAGTTTACCCTTGAATTGTGTTTTGGGTCAAATGATAGAAATAAAAAAATCATAGGTCTAGTTCTTGCATGAAATATGGATTTATGTTCAAGAAGTTTTTAATCCAAGATATCTAGATAATATTATGGGGCTCTTCAACACCTTTTCGTGGATATAAAGAACATCGAAAAAGGAGATGGAATGAAGAAGTTACGACCGTTTGAAGTTAGGATAATTTTTGGTTAGTCACGTACATTGTGCGTAATAGGCATCCCTGGTATGTTGGGCGTACGCGATCAAAACCCAAACCCTACTTTTGTGGTTTGAACTCTGTTTAAGCTCCCCATTTCCATTCTCAGCCTCCACCCCTTCAACATCCTCCTTTGAAACCCTAAACCTAGTTTGAGCCTTGTGAGCAAAAAGAAGGTATTTTTAAGTGCTTTGGAATGTTCTTGGTGCATCTTGGAGAAGAAGGAGCTCATTGGAGAAGTGTTGGTTGCATTAGATCTTGCAGATCCAGACCTTGTTCACCTTGATCTTTCTTCTGGAGGTATAAAGTTTAAATCTTGATGATGAAATTGTTAGATCTAGCTAGTTTTGGGTGTTATGAGCTTTTGGTCACTTTAAGTGCATAACGTTTAGATCTCAAAAGTTGTGACATTGTTATGGATAAAGTTAGAAACTTTATCCATCTAAACATCATATTGATTCAGATATGAGGATTGGAGACTTAGACTTAATGGATTAAGTTGAAAAATATGCACTTTTGGTCCCTTTAAGACTTAAAGACTAGATCTTGTTTGTTGGGACCATTCTAATGGATAAAGTTGGAAACTTTATCCATTATGAAGCTATTAGGAACCATAATCATGTGATCTTGGTTCGTCTATCCCTTCCATGCAAGAGTTATTATGTCTTAATGGATTAATAAGTTAGGGTTTTGGCTTTTGGACCTTTTCTATCCATTGAAAGTTATAAAGGTGGAAACTTTATGACTTATGTCGATGTTTTGAGTCTAGATATGAGCTCTGGACAAAACGTCATAAGTGATAAAGTACTTAAGGGAGAAATAAGATCAGGTCGCATACGTTAGGCGTACGAGGAGTACGTTGGGTGTACGCAACTACCATGGACTTTGACTTTGTTGACTCTAGGTCAAACTTGAGGTTTTTAGTCTGTTAATTAAGGTTTTACTTGGTTTTGGTGATTAGCGGATTTGTGGGAGCACGCAACACATAAAGGGAAACGCGTATCAGTTTTTTGGGTTCTTCATTTTAAGTGAGTTTTGCCTCCTTGTACTCGTGGGTCGAAGGCACCAATGTCGGCCCATTAGTTTTGGTTATCTTTTAGTAGAAGGATGCCACAGGGACTGTATATAGTCATGTAGGATAGACTGAGGACTGTTGATCTATGCTTTCTTCCCTGTCCCACATTTGGTTGTGGCTCTAGAGTAGGATCACTTGTACGAGTGTCTATCTCACCTTTTAAGTATACATGATCATGTATTCCTTGGATTATTGGTACTTAGTATGTTGCCATGTTGTGGTGATCTGTTAGATCAGTATCCTAGTATATTGGATGTTGTTATGCTGTAGTGATTTGCTAGATCTGTATCTTGGTTTATAGGATGTTGTTATGATGTAGTGATCTGTTAGATCTGTGTGTCTATCTGTACTTGTTGGTTATTATCTAGTGGAGTGCCCTAGGGATTGTATGTAGTAATGTAAGATAGCCTGAGAACTCTTGATCTAGGCCTTCTTATCTGTTCCTCATTCGCTTGTGGCTCTAGAGTAGAATCATCTGTTCGGTGGCTATCTCACCTCTGGGTACTTATGGTTATGCATTCAATGGAGGTTAGCTGGTAATGGGATTGTGCTGTGAGAGGAATAGTAGGTGGTAGTGATTTGTATGACTGTTGTTTGTCTGTATTATGTGACTACTTGATCCTGATTGTTTATATGTCGATATATGGTGGTAGTGGGTTGAGGCAGTCCTGCATTGTGATGTAGTCCGATTATACCCGGTACGAGCCGGCTGTAAGCCATAGGCATGGAGGCTCGTGCGGTTGGGTTGAGGCGGTAGGCCAATAATCACTGGAAAGTCCATATGGAAAGGTTCTTACTTGATAATGAAAAAGGTGAAGCTATTTTGAGATTCATGAAAGAAGGTCCACATGTTCCAGTTAGAAAAACTGTGAGAGATGTTGCTGCAACTCTCGTAGGACAGAAAGAACAATGTCAAGCACCTCTCACTGTTGATGACATCGAGAAGTTGCATGCAGATCAAATTGCATTTTTTGAAATGGTGTTTGGTGTTCCTCTTTCTCTCTTTGAGAACATTAGGTTGTATAAATCTGCTAAAGAGATTTGGGACACACTCTAAGACCTATTCGGGGATTAGAAAACATGACGGATAAACATTTGACTTCCATCGTCAATGAGTTCGATACTTTCACCACAACTCCCAGTGAATCAGTTGCCTCATCCTCTAACAGATACCAAATAGTAGTCAACAACATGACATGTCATGGGATTGTCCGAACTCCACTAGAATACAATCTCAAGTTTATCAATAGTCTTGGTAAAGGATGGGGAAACGTGAAACCATGTCTTCAGAGTAATGGATGTCTAGAGAAGTTGAAGCTTTACCAGCTGTTTAACGAACTTCAACGTCATGAATCAAATGTTGCACAAACTTTAAGAGAACTCTCATGGGGTCCTCTTGCTCTTGTTAGTTCTTTCGATGCTCGCATCTTGAACCCCTCTATTTCAGACCCATTCAAAGCTGTTATCCCAACTATCCCACCTGTTCAACCCTCTCCACCTACTTTACTTGCTCATGCTAGTTCAAACTATCAATTTGATGGAGACCTTGACCCTGAAGCAATGGACTCCAAACTACGCTTTCAACAAGAATTTGCTTTACTTTCCATGAAATCTAAGCTTCCCTTCAATCCCACTTACAAACCATATCACAACCGTTTCCATGCTCCTCATCAAAGTAATCCCCATTCATTTCCTAAACCTTAAGAAAATCCACATGCTTATAAATCTAACATCTATACACAAAATGATACCTCATAATTGCAAGGGACTCGAAGTCAGACAAACCGAAGATCATTTGTCACAAGTGTGGTAATGAAAATCACTTTGCTAAGGACTGTTTAGTTGAAGCACCACAAAACCCCAAGATCAAGGACTCTACATACTATGCACGTTCAGCTCAAGAAATGGCTGCTAGTTAGAAAGCATTTGTTATCACTGTGTCGAGAGATGTGGAAGGATATTGATCATCTGGAGATGAAGATGATGTGAGTATTGGTAGAAACATGTGTCTTATAGAAAGACAAACAATCGAATGTGATGAAGGCTAATGGTCATCTGGATCAGAGGAAGATTATGATGAAACTGAACCGAACTATTGCTACATGGCAACCAACAACCCACCCAGCAGAAGCATCATTTAGAATGGAAAATCAAATAATCTTGATTTATCTCTTTGTTAACCCAGATCCAATCAGATATGAACATCATTTATAAAGCCTATGAGTTTGAGATTGAAGCGAGTGAGAAGATGGAGAGTAGATTAAGTCGTCTTAGATTACGTTTCGAGGATAAGAAGCTTAAGATCGAGTCTTTAGAACAAAAACTTGTAATGTCAAAAGATGAATGTATCATTCTTAAGGAAAAATGTGAAATCACTTATTCTGAAGGAAATTTTTAATTTCTGATAACAAACGTCTCAATTCTAAAATAGATGCTTTGCATTATGCCATAGATATTCTTGAAGCAAATGAATGCATGACTCACAATTTTCGTCATCCTTGGTCTAAAGCACCTGGTCTCGGAAGCGAGTTTCCGAAACCTATTGCCCGTTCCTTGAAGGGATTACAAAATCTAAATTTTATGGGAGACATTCTGAACTGCAAACATTTGGATGCCCCCGTCTCTCCATTGTCACCCTTCCTAAGACTTCGGATCGATTCTCATCCCTGATTCCTAAGTTTCAACCAATATCTGTCAAAAGTCCTGATTCCACGCCTCTTCCACCTCTCATACACCGGGACCTGAATCAGACCTCAAAATTTTCTTCTAGCATTTTCAACACTGTAGTACAAATTCCAAACCACAATCCTCCTCACAATTGTATTATTGAGGAAATTATTCCATAGACAATTGGATCTGACTCGGATAAATAAAATTTTGTCTGGGCATCTTTTGGTAGTGACGTTGAAGAAGAAATCGTAGTTGAATACTCATCTGATTCTTGTGTTTCTGATTCTCAAGTGACTTCATAAACCACCTTAGTTCCAATTAAACCTAAGTTTAACAACCCATCTACTGGCCAAACTTCCAAGTCATCATTTGACTCTAGGAAGAAACCTTCAATAGAAAAGATGTCGTCGATCCAAGTCATCATTTGACTCCATGAAGAAACCTTCAAGTGATTTCATAAACCACCTTAGTGTCAGTTAAATAGAAAAGATGTCATCGATCCTAATATAGAAGCCTAAACTACATTCAAAAAGGAAATTAGGTCAAGACAAGACTCTAGGTTCATTGAGAATTCCCAAAAAAAAAAATATCTATGACTGTCAGCCCGACCACTAGGATCCATAACACATTTGTGTCTGTTAAGATTCCATCCATTCCTCCTAGTTCAGTAGTTCAAAACAAAGTTGTTAGTCCCATTCTAAAATTTTTTGTTGATACTCGTCTTGCTAATACTAACTTTTCTTGGACAGTTTCTACAATGTTCATTTCAAAATCTGATGGTACGAATTTCAAATTTCAACTGCCTTCTAAACCAAATGTATCATCAAAAGGAGTAAACAAAGAACGATTTGCAAAAAGCACTAACACTCAAAAATTTTCAAATAATTCAAAACAAAAATTAGAGTGGAGAACTAAAATTATTGAAAAAGAAATTTCAACTCCAAGAAACATTGTGACTCTTACAACAAAAATTAGAGTGGAGAGCTAAAATTATTGAAAACGAAATTGCAGCTCCAAGAAACATTGTGACTCCTACAACTCAAAAACTTGTTGGTCCCAGAAAAGTTGTTCCAAACACCCTATTGTTGAATATGATTTTTGGATCAATGAAAAGACTTTGGAATTTTGCTTATTTCATAGAGGATCTCGGAACAAGCCCACCGAGACTCCTGCTGCTTAAAATTCACAATCCAAATCCAAAGCATGTGCCAAAGTCCCCAAACCTAACCCAGAGCCTAAAAACTCCAAAATTCACTAATTTTTGCAGGCACTTTGTGCTTCAGAACAAGATGCAATATGGTATATTGGTACTGCTTGTTCCATTCACATGATGTGGCAGAAAGATTTTTTTGAGTGATTTCAAACTTTCACCAAATGTTGGCTATGTGACGTATGTCAACAAATCCAACTCTCAGATCCAAGGTTATGGCATCCTCACCAATGGAAACCTATATGTCTCAAACATGGCATATGTAGCTGACCTGAAGCATAGTCTAATTAGTATGGCTCAATACTAATGCGAATCATCGAGTTGAATTCTGAAGAAACACAACTATGTCATGACCGTAGACCGGAAAGAATGTCTGATTAAGTCAAATCGCAACAAGAACATGTATCCTCTTGACATCAACGTAATCATTGGCAAACCTCAACTCTGTCTACTCTCAAAGGCGGTTCCTGATGTCAGTTGGTCATGGCATCAAAGGCTTGCTCATCTAAACTTTCGATATATGAATGATCTTATTTCTGGTGAAATATTCAGAGGTCTGTTTCTCCTCAAGTTTGAAAATGATCATCTCTGTGATGCATGTGAATGTGGGAAGAAATCGTAGAAAGGTCATCCTGTTATCATCAAAAAATCAATCTCAGAACCATTGGAATTGCTTCATATAGATATGTGTGGACCCTTCACTGTAGAAAGTTTACATCATAAGAAATACATTCTTGTGATTGTGGATTATTTTACAAGGTTTTCTGGGTTTTCTTCCTCAGGCTCAAGTCAGAAACAGGCTCGGAACTTATCAACTTTATCAAAGGAATTGGAGTTCTCGTCCAACTGTCTGTTCGAAGAATCCGAAGTGATAATGGTTTGGAGTTTACCAATGTCTCCTTTGAGAAATTCCTCTCCGAGAAAGGTATTGACCACAATTCGTTGAAATTTTCTCGATCGATGTCTCCTTCATTCAACCACACCATTTCTCGTCAACGAGGGTTATATTTGTACAAGAAATTTCTCTCGTTGAAGCTGCTCGATCGAGCTTCAACGAGGGTTCTACTCCTCAAAAAAATGGTGTGATTAAACGAATAAATAGAACCCTCGTTGAACCTGCTCGATCGATGCTTAACATTTCAATTCTTCCACTCTATCTTTGGGCTGAAGTCGTGTCCACTTCTTGCTCACTTGAAGCATCATCAATCGATGCCTCAATATGACACTGTATGAAGCCATGAATCGTCGTAAGTCGAGTATTTTTTTCTACATATCTTTGGTTTTCGATGTTTTATAAAAAACAATCGTGATCATCTCACAAAATTTAAGTCGAAAGCTGATGAAGCAATCTTTCTTGGATACTCATCAAAAGCAAAAGCTTACCGAGTTCTAAATCACCGAACTCGTGTTCTTGAAGAAAGCTTTGATGTCACTTTCGATGACAACTATGTTCGGAATTCTCGCCCAATCCATGTCATAATCCATATCATGGAGTCCGATGCTCCATAACCAAGATGTCCGAATCCTCAAATAATTCATAAAATCGATTTTGAAACTCTGTTCGGACCATTTGAAATAGCTCTTGATTCAGAATCTCGATCAAGACAATCCTCATCAACTGTTGCTCCAATCTCACAAAATGTTTCCCGTACGATACCCATATTTCCTCCATTTGATTCCGAACCGATTCAACCTTCTCAGGTCGAGGGGGAGAATGGTCTTCCCTCTCTTGAATCAAATGTTGAAGGAATCCAAGATGTATCAGATCAATTTGATGATTTTGATCCTATTCCGGACAACAATGACCGTAATGCCAACATCTTTGACTTTCCAGACAAAAATGAAGTTGTTATCTCCGGTTCAAAAGTTCAGGGAGAGCATCATTCTCCAATCCAAGTTGTTTATGGGGAGCAACACAACCCTATTGTTAATGTTGGATCATTTGTTGCACAAGAGCTTCTAAGACTACACATATGGATCAAGGATCATCCTCTAAACCAAGTTATTAGAAATCTAAATGCTAGTATTCAAACTCGTTCTACCACCAACATCTAAAATGAATGTCATTTCTCGACATTTATCTCAATGATTGAACCAAAATCCATCAAGGAAGCACTAGAACATGTTGACTGAATTACAAGCATGCAAGAAGAATTGGCAGAATTTGAACAAAATGAAGTGTGGACTCTCCTCCTTCCTCCTCAGGATCACCCCCATTGTTGGTACGAGATAGGTGTTCCAAAAAAAGCTAGGCGGCACTGGAGTTATCATTCGAAACAAAGCAAGATTGGTGGCAAAAGGATTCACTCAAATGGAAGGACTTGATTATGGCGAGACCTTTGCTCCTGTTGCTCGTCTTGAAGCCATCAGAATCTTTCTTGCTAATGCAGCTCACAAAAGCTTTCAAGTTTACCAAATGGACATCAAAAGTTTTTTTCTTAATGTTGAACTGGATACTAAAGTGTATCTTCAATAGCCTCCCGATTTTGTCAGTCCTTCTTATCCTAATTATTACTATAAACTCCAAAAAGTTGTTTATGGCCTCCAGCAAGCTCCTCGCGCCTGGTACAAGACTCTCACCGAATTTCTCAAGTGTTCTATTTTTCAAAGAAGAATTCTCGATCCTACCCTATTCCAAAGATCAAATGGAAAACATCATATGCTGGTTCAAATCTATGTGGACAATATTATTTTTGGATCCACCAATCCATCAATGGTTGTTGATTTTGCCAAGTTAATGGTTAGTCGATTCCAAATGAGTATGAATCATGAACTAAGTTTCTTCCTCGGTCTCCAAGCAAAAACAAACCAACAGAGGCATCTTTATTCATCAGGAGAAATACATTTCCGAGCTCCTCAAGAAATACTCAATGGGGACCTATGCCTCTACAAAGGTACCCATGGGTTCCGGACATAATATCTTTTCAGACCCATCAGGTGTTGTTGTTGATGAAAAGAAGTATATAGGAATGATTGGATCTCTACTCTACCTAACAGCAAGTCGTTCGGGCATCATGTTTTCTACATGTTTGTGTGCTAGATTTCAGGTCAATCCAATGATAATGAGTCTTGGAATCTGGTACCCAACAAATGAGAGTTTCCTTCTACAAGCATGTTCTGATTCGAACTATGCTGGTCTTCAATCGGATAAAAAAAGCACATTTGCTGGCTGTCAATTTTTGGGTGGAAGATTGGTTAGCTGGTCATCTAAGAAATAAAACTTCATATCACTTTCAACAGCCGAAGAAGAATACATTGTTGCTGCTAGTTGCACATCTCAAGTTCTTTGGATGAAATCATAGCTTTTGGATTATGGTTACTAGTTCCAAAAAATTCCAATCTATTGTGATTCTCAAAGTGCCATTGCAATTTCACACAATCCAATTCAACACTCTATGATGAAGCACATTGATATACGATACCATTTCATTAAAGATCATGTTTTAAAAGGAAATATTGAACTTATTTTTGTTCCATCTGACGATGAAATTGCTGATGTCTTTACTAGGCATTAGAGGAAACCAAATTCAATGATTTTCTAAACAAAATGGGTATCATATTGCCTGATCCTCAATTCTTTCAAGAGGCTTGCACTCTCTGATGATATCATCATGAAGTGAAATAATTTTGAAGTCAAATTGTTTTTCATCTCGGAATCGTTTCCTCTTGGAATAAATAGGATCATTTTACATGTCTTTTTATCTAACCACTTCTTCTAGCTTAAGTTGTACAACTCACTCAATCTCTTGAAGTTAATAACCAATATAGTCACATTGGTATTTTTTTGATGTCGCCTCAGACTTTATCTCAAAAAGTGTGTTACGAGGTTCATCTTAGAATTCAAGTCCGAAACGGTAATGTGTGTTTGCCTCTTACCTTTGTCCGAGATCTATTCCTTTATGTCATGGAATCTCAAAACATTTTTAAAATATGTCCTCTAAGATCTTCTTACCTTTTAACTCTGATATTTAGTCCGAGTCTATGCAATCTTGAACTCTATATCATGTACAAGTATTTTCATTTTCATCACGGAAGTATCTTATGATAATTCATCTCGGAACTTTCTTGCTCCGAGATCACATTGACAATTCATCTCAGAACATTCTTGTTCTAAAATCAATTTCTTGAAAAGAAGTTCGAAAGGTTTTTTCATTATTGTTTCTCAAACATTTTTCTTAGAAACTCAAACAGTTATTTTTAATGATGATTACCTTTAATCCTTGAAAATGGCACTTTTTGCACACGTCTCAATAAAGTAAACATCTTTTCAAATCAAACAACGGTTTCCATTTTTCACGTCTTTCCATTGTATTCTTTCATCCGTGCAGTTCAACTCATACTAAATGTGGCAACATATTAAATGTGCTCTGTTTCCATATCCAGCTAACTCTTTTTTTTTTAACCCGAACCACTTTCTTTCAACCTATAAAAGGCTCAAAAAAACCCATTTGATACCTTTTACGCACTCATCAACTTCATCACTTTCTCTCTACAAAACTATTCTTCGAGCTCTTAAAACCTACAACTATGGCTTCCTCACAAAATGCCCCCAAAATCTCCAAAACTGCTCCCAAGAAGAAATCCTCCAAGGGTTCTGCTTCATCTTCATCAACTGAACCCTTCCTTCGAGACACCACACAACTATTTTCTTTGGATCCGATGGACTATGATGAGTCCATCCGGGTTATGATCGAGTTCATATCCCGTCATCCCATCGATGTCCCTATCACAAAAATGGCAGATCCACCAATTTCACTTCGTATCCTTTGCACTGCCTTCGACGGAATCAAGATTGAAGATGGATTTCTAGAGATTAGGATAACTTGAGATTGTATTGTGCCATTCTCTAAACAAACGTTTCTAAGAGCTATTGGGATTCCTGAAAACCCTAAGTGTTTTATAGTTCAAGAACCATCGTATGAAGAGTTTCAGATGTTTCTCAAGCACATTCGGTATACAGAAGAGTTCAAGGAGAAAAAGTTCAAGAAATCTGCAGTTCCTAGCCTATGGACGGTACTCATGCACCTCATCCTTCGAGATCACTTTGACAATTCATCTCAGAATTGTCTTTCTCCAAAATCAATTTCTTGAAAAGAAGTTCAAAAGGTTTTTTCATTATTGTTTCTGAAATAATTTTCTTAAAAACCGAAACGGTTATTTATTATGATGATTATCCTTTAAACCTTGAAAATCACAGTTTTTGCACATGTCTCAATAAAGTAAACATCTTTTTAAATCAAACAACGGTTTCCATTTTGCATGTCTTGCCATTGTATTTTTTCATCCTTGCATGTCAACTCATACTAGACATGGCAACACATTAAATGCGCTCCATTTCCATATCCAGGTAACTCTTTTTTTTTTTTTTTTTTTTTTTTAAATTCGACCCACTTTCTTTCAACCTATAAAAGGCTCACCAAAACCTAGTTGATGCCTTTTACGCGCTCATCACCTTCATTACTTTCTCTCTACAAAACTATTCTTCGAGCTCTTAAAACCTGCAACTATGGCATCCTCAGAAAATGCCCCCAGAATCTTTAAAACTGCTCCCAAGAAGAAATCCTCCAAGGGTTATGCTTCATATTCTTTGACTGAAACCTTCCTTTGAGACACCACACACCAATTTTCTTTGGATCCCGTGGACTATGATGAGTCCATTCGGGTTATGATCGAGTTCATATCCCATCATCCCATCGATGTTCCTATCCAAAAAATGCCTGATCCACCAATTACACTTCATCTTATTCACACTGCCTTCGAGAGAATCAAGATTGAAGATGGCGTTCTAGAGATCAGGATAACTGGAGATCGTATTGTGCCAGTCTCCAAAAAAACGTTTCTAAGAGCTGTTGGGCTTCCTGAAAACACTAACGGTTTTATAGTTCATGAACCATCTGAAGAGTTTCAGATGTTTCTCAACCACATTGGGTATCCAGAAGAGTTCAAGGTGAAAAAGTTCAAGAAATCTGCAGTTCCTGGCCTATGGACGGTACTCATGCATCTCATCCTTCGAGATCACTTTGACAATTCATCTTGGAACTTTCTTGCTCTGAAATCAATTTCTTGAAAAGAAGTTCGAAAGGTTTTTTCATTATTGTTTATGAAACATTTTTCTTAAAAACTCAAATGGTTATATTTTATGATGGTTATCCTCTAATCCTTGAAAATCGCACTTTTTGCACATGTCTAAATAAAGTAAACATAATTTCAAATCAAACAACGGTTTCCATTTTGCACTCCTTTCCATTGTATTCTTTCGTCTTTGCATGTCAACTCATAATAATGTGGCAACACATTAAATGCGCTCTGTTTCCATATCCGGGTACAATCATTAAGCCTTTTTTTAACTCGACCCACTTTCTTTCAACCTATAAAAGGCTCACTAAAACCCATTTGATACCTTTTACGCGCTCATCACCTTATCCTTCGAGGTCTCTTAGGAAAACATGGAGGAACTGAAACTCTGAGCAAAGACTGGCTCTACGTCATCTATGGCATCTACTCTCAGAAGATGGATGGTGTTAACCTAACCAAAGTCTTGTGGCAAGACTTTCAGAAGTTTGTTGTGAAGAGAAAGCCTCAAGAGATTTAGAGTATGAGATTATGGGCTCTTACCATTCAACAACTCTACCAAGAGATGAAAGAACCAATTCCAGCCGACACCATTCTGAAAGAGGTATTTCTGACCATTAAATCTATTAAAACTTATCCCCTTCATTTGAAATATCATATAGAGAACTCGACTATGTACAACCCTACACACTCTACCCAAGTCTCTATTAAGCCCACCTCAGATGTGGCCAATCCTGTTTTGACTAGTGGAAAGAAAAAGAAGGCAGCCAAAAGAAAGACCTCTCCCTCTAAACCAAAAGCCAAAAAGAGAGCCAAAGTTGATACTTCCTCTCAAATGGAATCTATCAAAGACACTTTGACTGAATCTGGTCATCCCATCACCCTACCTTGGCACTCTTCTAAAGTAGCCTTCAGAGTTTTAAAACCACCTGCACACACTCATGGGGGGTCTCGACTTAATCCACCCTCACCTTCCCAACAAAGTGATGTTGGTGTTGAACAAAGTTCCTTGCACCCCCTGAAATACACCCATGAGTCATCTCAGACATCCCTTATTCTTCTTCTACAACAAGCACGATTCGAGACCCCTGTCTCGGATCCTAAGCTTTCTAAAGCTAGGTTAGTCCTTCCAAGATTAGAAGCCACAATTAGTCTGATGCCTAGCTTAGGTAAAGGACAACCACGTACTTACGATCCCGATTGGTTAGATTTTTTCAACAAGGCTCATACAAGGCATCCGAAGCTCACTCAATCCCAAGTTGAAGCAACTCTCATCTCCATGAGAAATCGAGCTATCCAAACCAACACACCATTTATTCCTCCATCTGATGATGTCACTGACCAAGAGTTTGCATCATGAGAGACCCATCAAGAAAACATTCCAGAGCTTCCACACCATGATGCATTACATCCAGATCCTGATGAGGAGCATTCATCTAAATTTTTTTTCAATGACGACAGCGTATCTGTTGTTGCTCCTCCAGTTATCCTTGGGAGTATGAGATTATGGGCTCTTACCATTCGTCTCTATTTCTCCTTCAACACACGCTTAGAGGAGAAACAGAGACGAATCCTCCCAAGGATGATCAAACAACCACTGCCAACAATCATGGTCCTTCCGAACCTCTAGTGAATCAAGAGAGTGATAAAGTCAAGACCGAGAATTCCACTTCGAACAATTGATTACCAGCTAGAAATTATGTTGATCCCTTTGCCTTGTTGGAATTCTGAGACAACATGTCTGATACAATCTCCAAAGTGGAATCCTTAGACAAGACAGTTTCCCATTTTGATTCTAAAACTGATGCCAAAGTGTCTGGTATCGACACAAAGCTTGATGCCATTCTCATCTCCCTATCCAATGTCAAGAAACCAAGGCCCTCGGATGCAGAATGGGTAGAACAACCGGATCAACTCATCTCCCTCCGACTCAATCACACCATTAAGGAGGTTGAGCAAAAATACAACTCGATTTTGGACCACTACCCTAACACAATTGCTACCATGCTCAAGGTTCATGATGACATGATCAATACCACCAATGAGCTGATAAAACAAACCCATGTTAGACATGAAAAGCAAATTCAGAGGATGGAGATAGAAATCAAGAAGAAACATGAAATGAATCTCATTATGCAAAAAGTCCTTATCAAACTCCTCCGAGCCTTCTGGAATAGTGGACGTTCCAAACCACGAGTTTGATGAAATGCTTTCAATTCTTGCCACTTTATTCGACCAATTGAAAGCTTAGGCTCCAACCGATGAAGCCTATGATGCCCTAACTTTGCAGATGAACACCAGTTTCCAAATGGTGTTTGATAAGATCTTAGAATTTCAAAGCTCGGTTTTTACTTGCCTCAGTTATAGGGCCATCCGATGCAAGAGGGGAGGAAGGTCCAAGCAAAAGAGATCATACTATCTCTTGGAAGCCTGCCTCGGAGTTCAAACTCCGAGATGAATCTGATGATGAATATGTCCAAATTATTTCCACAAGTATTCCATCTGATGATGATGATGATGATGATGATGTTGAGTACATCACAATGGTTGTGATAGGAATTCAAGCTCCGAAAGTTCTTTATGGGGAAGAGCAAAGGATATGGTATGTTGTCTCATGGACATCATCCTTGGCTGCTGTTTTTTAAAGAAGCCGTGAAATGGCTAAGGCAAAGACTAAGATTGAAACTGACGCATTCTGAGCTACCCAGTTGATGTTTCCCCCAATTCACTCACCATGAATAACTCAAATTGAAGAAGGTTCTCTACTTCGGAAACCTGACAACATTCCAGAAAAGCCTCTAATTCCTCCACCTCCTGAGTTCACCATCGATGAGAATATGCAACATGCCATTTCTCTTCTAGCCAAACAACAAGACAAAGGCAAAAATCCTGTCTCGGAATTCCACAGCTCTGAACAGACCGCCAAGAAGTCCGAAGGTTGGTCTTAAGCATAAATAGATCAGACCCTTGAAGAGAGCATTCAGATTCAAGCTCTCAAAGATAACCCCAATCCAATGTTAGGGCTTTCCCCATTTTTTGTGAAGGAATAATTCATGATTTGGACATTGTACCATTCATGTATTATGATCTATCAACCTAAGACTCAGACCAGCTTGATCTCCTCCATCTCTCCCTATGGCAAGTTCTACATCAAGCTTGCTCCTCTCCACCCAGAAGATGATCCTCAAATGATCATCAAAACCGAAAGAGAACTATTGAAGACTTTCTACTCCTTGAGCACACGTCCCCAAATTGAAATGTGGTCTCAGAAGAGTATTACAAAGATATCTGGGTTTGGAAGAAAAATCTTGACCAAATTTGACTTAGACTGCTTGTTGCATCGGTACTACATCTATCAGAACAAGTCAACACAACTCACCATCACGGAAGACAACTTCCCCTCCATTAATCCAAATGGCATATTGAGCATTGCTGCTCATTTCCGAACTCATCAAGACAATCAAATAAGCATTGCTTCCTACAATGTTGCAATGAACTATATCAAGGATTATGTTGCTGAGTTTTGTAGATGTGACTTTGAACTGGCTCAATTGTTCGGAATTGAAAAGTTATTGGCAAAGATTGACTACAAGCTTCCTGAAGTTAAAATTTTGGCAGAATGACCAATTAATGAACCTGTGTTGGGGTACGTCTACTTGCAAAAGAAGACAAACAAAAAGGACTTCTTCTGAGTCCTAGACAAGCATCTCTTTCCCCTCAAGAGTTCTTCAATAGTTCATCACAAATGCAGCCAAGTCAGAAGCCCCAGAGCATGTGAAGACCAAGTTCATCAGTCGACTTCAGTGATATCTAGAAGTCCGAAAGTGACTATACAAAGCTCATGTGTTCATCCAAGAAGAAGCCAACTAAGCTGACTTGATTACTAAGTTCGCTTAGGGGGAGATTGTTGAAACATGAAAAGTCAACCTCTAGCAATCACAAGTAATAAAGATCCGAAGTCAGCAGAGTCTAAGATTCGTGAAGTCCAAGATAGAAATGGAGTACGAGATGGAGATCATTCCGAGATGCAGTGAATATACTAGATCAACTATCTATTCAAACATTTAATGTTTCTTGTCTTATTTGTGATGTAACGTTTCATAGGACTTTTCCTTTTTGTATCTTTTAGATAATCAGTTGTCAGTGACTGATTATTAACCAGTCCTAGGAATATTTCCATGTTTGTATGATGTTCCTCCTTAGTCTATTTAAGGAGTGTTTTGAATGACAAGAAATATGTGCATTGTTACTCCAAAGATAGCAAAAACTCTCTTTAATTCTCTTTCACTTTTCTCTTGTCTTTCATAACATTCTTCTTGTTCATTAAATGTATTTACATTGATTATACTCCTAGTTTACTTTATTTAATATTGATTACTTTGTTGAATATTTCATTCAGTCTTGACTGATATTACCAGACTCGACTGGATCCTTTAATTAAGAGCAAACATTGATCTTAAAGATTAGCTCAAAGTTTGAGTTTTCAAACCTTGTCCTTGCGCATTGATTTTAGTACTCACAGTTCAACACACTTTTTGAAGATGGTTCTTTGATTTCATTCGATTCAGCACATTTGCATTCACATTCATGAGAGAAGAAGGCACAGAAGTACCGTTTCCAGCTATTATACAAGAAGCCTAAGCTTTTCCACACACTTTCAAGAATTTGATCTCGCCACTACTATCCCAGGGGAGTCTATTATAATTTCTCCAATTTATTTTTATGTTTTTTAAATGTTTTAGCGTGCAATTAGGACATTACATCATTTAAGTGCGAGTTAGGGGGTTGAATATAGGAATGCAAGCTTACTAATTAAAAAAATTGAAAATGGACTAGGATTTAAAAAGATTATTAGAAAGATTTGAAATAATAATATAATATTAAATCTAGATAAAAAAAATGTTTTGTTGAGATCTGGGTTGCTAGTGTTCCGTGGGACGATCTGATATGAGTTTCAATGTTTATTTGAGCCAATATATGTTCTAGTGTATTTGTGGGTTCCCTATCTTAGTGAAATCATGGAACAAAAACACGACATTGCTTAGTTTGAGGGCCATAATATGTTTAGCATCGTGTACCAGAAATGTATACAGTAGAGATTATGAAGTCATTGCTCTTTAGACTAATACATTTAATCAATAAGTCTTGAAGTTAAGTTCCCTTGCTTAAGCATATGTTTTTATTTTTAGGATTTTTAGTTTTGAGTAAAAAAAATGAGAAAAGAACAAAAAGTGAAAATGTGGTGAAAAAAAAATGAAAAAAAATAGAAATGAAAAAAAAAATTGCAAAAGTTTGAGAATAAGTGTCTATAAAGGTACGAAGAACAAGTAATATCATGAAGAAAAGTTCAAAAACCGAAGACTCGGGGATAAGGCAATGTGCTAAGTTATTATTATTTTTGTAATTTTTATTTCTAGGTTATTTTTCCATATGTATTCTTGGGGCTTAACCAAAAATTACTTTGAGGTTAAGAAAGATTTATGAGGATATGTTTAGAGAGATTCACAAAATGAGTGTTGTTCAAAAGAATTCGGGAAGTGTTTATGATGATTGTGAGTATTTAGGATTAGGGAAGTTCTGAGGAAAATATAGACACAAATACATGCATTGTGGTATTGGAGTAATGAAGAGGCTCAAAATAGATTGTCTTTTGAGATGTTGGTAGTTAAGTCTTGATATGATAATAATAAAATCAATTTTACTTGAGGGCAAGCAAAAGCCAAGTGTGGGGTATTTTGATATGTGCATATTTAACTATATATTTAATACACATTTATTATACTTTTAGCTACAATTATGTTTATTTTGGAAAAAAAAAATTAATTATTATGTTTAAAATATGTTTTGTAGCAGCAAATATTTATTCGGGATGAAAAGGAAGCAAACAAGGAGGATGCTAAGACAAAAGAAGGCACAAAAAAATGTTGTTGGACGGCTTGACCCCTCGTCAGTATTTTGCATATATCTTGTGACTCGTAACTCTGATTTAGGTGATTCAAAATGTGAAAACTAGACAAAATTTCGAATGACTTTTGTGTTTTGGGAAAAGTTTCATTCCCAATGACCACGATGTTGTGAATGGAAACTCTGCGATCGTTGAGCTGACTTGGTGAATATGGGATATCCACGAGGACCACCACGTGGTGATATCTAACCGTGATGTGGTGGCCAAAATTTGGCAAGTATATATATATTCCAGACATTAGGTCGATTTCAAAGGGTAGAGGCCTTATGGTTGTGATTATTGACTAAGAAAAACCCTTCCAAGAACCCTTGGAGGGTAGAATTCGACTAGAGATCAAAGGATAAAGAGATTGGAGCAAGGATTCGCATCTACACATTCGGTTTGCCTAGTTTTTCATGTTTAGCTTAGTTTTCCTTTTGTTTATGTGTTTTCTAGCTGTGATTATGGGCTAATAACCCTCGCTTATGTCCAAATTAGATAAACACCTAAATACTATGTGTTGATTTCTTATTTGATGGATATATGAAATTATTTTTGCTTTAGGTCATAACAGATAATAATGAGTCTTCTTGTCCATCTAGTGCTTTGTCTCCCATTATTCGCCAAGTTTACCAAATCCTTTATAGTCTTCATTGAGACGTTAGTAATATCACACCACTCTAGTATCATCTTTCTCACCTCTATTGCAAATAGGCATCTTACAAGTATAAAATCCACGTCTTCTTCATTACCTATACATGAACCACATTCAGTTGTATTAATAGCAACATCCTTATTCCTTAAAGCAGCCAATGAAGGAATTTTCGTCTGAACAACTCTCCATGCAAAACACACTACTTTGAGGGGCACTTCTTTATACCATGTGACCAGTGAGCTATGTGGAGCTACAAGGGTAGAATTGTCTGTTATACTCGTTAAAACCTTAACAATATAATTCCCATCTGCTGAAATTGAACATCTCCAATAATCATGACCTTGAGTTAGATAGGTCTGAATGCATCTTCGAAATTCAAACAATTTGGAGGATATTCCAATACCATAAGGGCTTTGAATCCTATCCCCAAGAAGCTCCTCGACGTGAAATCTCTCTGCCATTGTGCATCTTTTTTTTGGATTCTAATGCGTATATGGATGGGAATTTAGTTTTGTAAGGCATAACATCATTCCACATGTCTTGCTAGAATGGAGAGTTTTCACCTGATTGAACAATCAATTTGAATATATCACTTACTGTAATTTCATGCTTTTTGAGATCCTTTTTTGCATTCGCTATACTCTACCATACACCAGTGATTGACTTGTTTGCAAGGTGATTATGCTGTATGCAAGTTATGAATCCCAGCTATGACACGAACCCAAAGATATGAAGATTCCTTTTTCAATCGTCACCACCATTTTACTATTAAACCCAAGGTTTAGTTCTCGGATTGATCTGACCCCTAACCCACCAGCTGATTTGGGTGCCACTATTTTTCCCACGTAGCCCAAAGAATCATCTTCTTTTAATTGTGATCCCCTATAGGAATCTGATGGGTTTTGGTCATAAGAACATCATATGTGCTTATACAAACCCTAATGCTTGGATATAGGTTTCTCTATTGTACATGCAAGTTATCCAAGACTATAAACCCTAATTCTAGCATTCAAGTAATCATATTAACATGAGAATACGTTTAAGATCATACCTTGATTGTTATGTAGCAATAACAATCCCAAATCTCCTTGTATTGACTTTAGAAAGCTTAGAGTCACAAATGTCACTCCTCTAATGGTTCACAAACACCATAAGCAAGAGGATGAAGAGGAGAGAGGATGGAGGCTGCCCAAAAACGTGTGAAACCCTAGAACAAAGCTTAGCCACGTTTTTGAGACATAAGGGGTCTTTATATAGTGAGGCTATTAGGGTTATCTAACAAGGAAACCCTAATTTGGATGCTTAAGCCCTAAGCAACCCATAGACTCCTTTAATTAAGGCCTTGGACGATTTCCTTATGGGCTTCCCCATAGAATTCGTCCACTCCTTAATTTAAGACAATCCATAGCCCAAATTTCAATTATCTTATAATTACAATTCCAGTCCCTTAAGTTTAATTAATCTCTTTTAGTCACAAAACTAATTACTAATTAATTCTTGACTAATATTAATTAAACAATATGATTTCTCCTTTAATATATTATTCTCATAATATATTAATAAATCATATTTAATCCTTTCTCTCCATAATTCATCCTATCAAGTTGCTTTGGTGAAGGCAACCCAAAAGGACCATGCACCATCGGGTCAAGTACATACCAAAATAGTTATGGACTTAGACACTAATCCAACAGTCTCCCACTTGGATAAGTCTAATAACTATTCTGCGTATGACTTCAGACCCTGATCTGCAATCGTAGCTTTCCAAAGCCGCTGTCAACTCTGATCCTATTAGATACGCATGTCCTTAGATAAGGGATCATATATTCCTCCATTCTAGATATCATATGAGATATTATTTCTAATCATTCTCTTCGTACTATATCTTGATTTCCGATTTATGACGACTGACTAATTGAACAAATCAAATTAGCCCTAGCCCGACGAGCATTTACGTTAGTCAACACTAAATCATCGAGGGGCCCAAAGATATCGCTTTTATCCTTCTTTGGATAAAAGGAACGGATAAACTTTGATACAATGCTTGCTTTCACTCACTCACCAAATCACACACAACAATATGTTGTATAACACCAAGTTACTAGTGCGTTTACGTATTATCAATGTGCAACCGATTAGCAAGATACAACTCACACATCTCGGTTTCAAGAATATAAGATGTTATCGTCTCACCAATCACTCGTGATACAATTCATGGAGTGATCCAAGTGAGCGTGGGTTTAATCCAATGCTCAAATCTTATTCATAAGCACTCATGAACGTTGCAGCAAACATTTACTTATGTCTAATACTATTTTAGACAATCCACACACCAATTCATGACAGTCTTCATTCATATCTACTTCCAACATATGAACTACTGTGGCCCGTTCAAATAATTTGACTATTCGAAACCAATTAAATTATTCAGGAAGTCAAAACATGCAAAGTGAAACACAAGAATAATACTAATCCCATATGGCCTCAAACCTTTGAGCATAAATAAAACACCTTTTATTTATCACCATATCGATTACTCATTATTTGTTGTTTCGGGTAATCAACTTCTTACTTGAATTATTACACTTGTCCCATGCTCCTAGCATGCACACAATGTTTACCTATGGTTCTTACTTTGTGAAATAGATCAAATTGAACACATTTCCAATCATTCTCATTTCACAACTCCAAATCCTTTTTCATAAGTATAAGAATATCAAATTCTTGCCACTTATAGAATATGCTAGATTCTAACATTTTATGCAATCATCCTTTCGTAATATCACTACACCAAAGTCACAAAGACTATTGCCAATGAAAATACAAAGTCCTCTATCGGAGATTGTTACAAGACAATTCCTTAGATATGATGTCTCTCACTCAAAGTACATTCCTTTGAACATCCTTTTGTATAAAAGTTTCTAATCTAGTCATAGATTTTTCAATATTCAATTTCCCAATATGGACACATTTCCATATTTTCCATATGACAACTCATTCTTAATAGAATCTTATCTATTCGTAATAATGTCGATATGGTCCATCCAATATGGAAACATTTCCATATTTTTCATATGACAACTTATTAATAGAATCTTTTCTATTCATAGTAGTGTCGATATGGTCCATTCAATACCATGCTTCCAACTACTCATAAGCAACCAATCCTCGTCGAACTTTGGATTGTCCTATGATAGTTGTTTTAGTCAAAACCGATTCTAATCCTTTTTCCCTTTAAATGCGCTAGACATTTGGAAAATTTTAGAATGGTCAAATATTAAAGCATTTGCAATCGATCCTATACCCGAAGCGTATGGGACACGATGCATAATGTTTTATTTGCTATGTTCTCAAAATTCGAATTGTGAAGAGGAATGACGTAATCATAATCAAAATTTTAAGAGCACACTATGTACCTTTGACTAAATTTATTAACATTTCTCAACCTAAGCCTTTAGATTTGAAATGAAGCATAATATTCTCTCCCTTAATTATAGCAAAACAACTATTCCATCCTTACGACTTTGCAAAGAATGACTCTTGTTTTCTATAATTAATATTGCCAACTTGCAATACTTGCCTTAATAATCATACAATCATAACATTTATGCTCCCACTATCATGATGATTATTATAAACATAACACTTATGCTCCCACTAGCTTTGACATGTATTCATAAACATCTTAACTTTAGAAAAACAATACCTATTGAATTTCTTAATTCCATGTTTCTAATACTTAATGCTTTGATAATCTTTTATAAAGGCTTCTTGAACTTATACACCTTTGCCTTAGATAGTTCATATGTGTGTCTAAACACTTAAGACTAATTGCCAAACCTCACAATTCAAATTATGGAAAGGGATACCGTAACCATAATCAAATTCGAGAATTCAATTTTACAATCACTATCTTCTTAAAATCTTTCTTAGTGAAAGCATTTCCTCACAATCATTTTCATGAAGGAGGAAATCTTATGACACTTAGATTTAAACGGTGTATTTGTTCCTATCCATGTGAATTTGTCAAAATCAGAGTTTACGACAAATTCAAACTCATATGGATCGAACTTTTTTAATCTTGATTTCTTGCCTTATGGTGGCACAGCTGCCCACCATGTATTCCAAGAAGTTAATCAACTCACCCTTTCCTATCAATGTACCTTTCATTGATTAAGGTGCCTTGCCTTTTATGCGTTCAAAATGAGAACTCATAGGACTCACATGCATAATTAACTCAATTCGAACAACTCAGAAAAAAAATAATACCAACACGATAGGTTGTAAACCTCAACTCGTGTGCTAGTGATGATCGATAAGGTTTATTTGATTTGTTCTTGAAACTTTTCAAGACCATTAAGACTCCCACTGACTCCTTGACATATAAGATTCTCTTGTTAATAACCATTTCTTGACAAAGAATTATTCAAGAGTTAGTGTAGCTTATATCAAAACACTTCATAAATTGGTCCTAGTTGGTCTTTGTCTTATATAAGACATCACAACTTTCCACATTTGATGAATGTTATAAACCTTATTAATACTTTTTCACTCGACGTCACAATCTTAACTTTAAGACTTGTTATTGGAACGAAGTACGATTGACCTTTTGATTTAACCATTTCTTCAATTCTTGATTCCTCTTCTTAGACATACAATTGTGCTAAGACTCACTTAGAGGATCAATTAAGATATGGTTCTTAATTATTAAGACCTATCATAAAGCATAAAAGCTACCCTCCCTTTTTCTTAGAATGGGGAAACTTTTATCTTTCCGCCTACTTGATTCTTCTTATTCGTTTTGCTATTGATTTAAACCTTTTTAATCAATTCCGAATTACACTTAATCTTATAAGTATAATCATATTTACTAAACTTTTAGTAAATCATGATGAATGTCTTATTACTATTATGGTGGACTTTGACCATCACACAACTTTGTGTACTCGATCTCCTAGTCTTTCACTTGACACTTTGTCAACGAATTAGTCTAATTTCCAAATATGAAATTTCTCATTCATCATGTAACCAAGTTGCATGATTCCAAATTTTTGTTCAATTGAAACTTGGGCGATGAGAAACTCTCCCTATTTGGTAAATTCTCGACTTTTTTCCATAAACACCATAAATAAGAATCATATCCATTTGTTGTAGAAATATTCAAACATCAATTTTCATAACGATTTCATTGCAAGGAAGTAAACAAGTAAATAAATAAGTCAAACCAAAATTTATTTTATTTATAAAAGCAGTGGAAAACATTTGTCCTTACAATGCAAAATCCATTGAAAACTATGCATTTCAAAAGGAAAATTTCTAACAACTCTATCATAACTATCTAAGCTCAAAATCTAATCTTCAAGTCCATGCGATCAAGATCCATTTCTTGTGATTAGATTCATCTTGCTCTTTCACCAAGCTTCCTTTCTTTTCACCGATCCTACAAAAACATTCAAATGCAATCTTATCACATCATGTATTTTCAATCAATGAATAGGAACTTAACGAAGTTAGATAGTGGATTTTACCTAAAGCGCAGTCATACTCTTTGACTCTCCCATCTTTGGAATTCTCAGGCTCTTGGGGCAGACTTCTATCCAACGCCCTTTCTCTTGGCAGCAAACGCAGGTCACTTCTCTTAGAACGTCCTCGGAAGCATGGTCGGTTGACTTTCCCAACAAATACGCTCCATTGCTTCGCCAAATCATTTCTGATTCAGCAGCAATGAGCATGTAAGTTAGGTCAATGAGGTTGTCGTCATGATCCATCGTATAATACTTTATTTTGAACTCATTATATGATTCAGGAAGTGACTGCAAAACCCAATTTACAGCCAACTCATTCGAGAATAACACACCCAACATTATCAACCTATCAATGTGTGATTTCATTCCTAGAACGTGGGCACACACGGGTTTACCATCTTCATGTTTCATTTTCAATAGGGCTTTAGTGATGTTGAACCTTTCAATTTTTCGATCTTGTGGGTTAGGGAGAACAATTGGAGGAGGTGGAGGAAGTGAAGCATGATATCTTGTTGCTCGATCGAATCGTGGAATACCATCTTCATGTGGAATGCTTGTTCCACAGGATTTGGGAAGACCATAGTTGTCAAACTTTGACATCTACAAAACGGGAGAAAACGAATTCAAGTTAGTTGATCGGTTGAGTCCTTAGTAAATCACCCAAATGAGATACAAAGGCTAGGACCCAACACAATATGCTACAACCTAGAAAAGGGATGTCGTAATCTAGTTGCAGAATATTTGAAGGTAAGTGAATGACGATTCACTAATTTCCACCATGAAAAATGAAAAAGAAATTTAAGTTTTAAATCTATGAGAACTCCTAGATCCTTTGAGATTCATTGAACATTTCAATGGCACGTTTAAATCTCGATATGCCCCTCTAGTTTGTAACTGGGATGCCGAGGATCACAAAGCGGGTGTGAATAACCATGCAAACTTACATGGTGCCCTCACATGTTACAATCACCTATTCGATGTGCCGGTAAACCACACACGCTCCACCGAACTATGACAAACATTAAGTCACCCTTTGCTACCTTTTCTTAGAACCATTTAGTGTGCCGGTAAACCACACACGCTCCACTAACATCTTCGCAAGGGAACAAAGTGTAATTTCATTGAATTGCATCAATTCACATTGCCTAAGTAACTAAGATTGGGAATTTGAAAAACATTTAGTTACTTTTGTACTTCATCATACTTATAATGGAAGGTTTCGTCCTATCCTACCCGTTCGGCTAACGACCCTCCACTAGTCAAGAGTGCGGTGGGTAAGAGTGGATACCCATTCAATCGCCATATTATAGGCAATTTCCTTAAACACCCCTTTTAGACCAACTTCGTGAATGAGGCCTACTAACGGTAAGACTGACTTTTACTCATACATATATATAATGTTAGACTTTTAATGTTATATATAGTACAGGGTGTATTTTACACTTTGAAAATACTAAGTGGTCAAATTTAATAGTTATACCTTTAATTCTATTAAATTTTAAACCAAAACTATTATGGATTTATTAAACCTCTTTTAATTATACTCCTTAATTAATTAATAAAACCATAAGGGTGTGATTTGAACTTTTTCAAAACAATACTAGGGTCTTAGAATTTAACATTCCTAATTAAACTTTTAATCAACTTTCAAATTCCAAAACTTGAGGGCAAGTTTTGAAACATTTCAAAAACATTAGGGTTTAGAATTTAAATATACATCAAAACTAAACTATTAATCAAAATTTAAATTCAAAAACTTGAGGGCAAGTTTTGAAACCTTTTTCAAAAACATTAGGGTTTCAACTATTTAAATTTCAAAACAACAAAACTTTTGAGTTCAAATTTAAACTATAAAACCTAAAGGGGAAAATATGAAAATTTTCATAACAACAAGGATCAAATAACAAATAATCTTAATTAACATTTAATTACATAATTATCCATATTTGATTTATTTAATGATTTCTTGCAAAACAATTTACCAATTTAATCAAAATAATTAATCAATTATCACAAAAGGAAACAAATATTTTATTAATTGATAAATATCTTTAATTAGATCAAGAATATAGTCAAATATATCATAAAATCGGATTTATATTGATCTAATAAGATAAGGCAACTATCCTTAAGCAAAAACAGCAAGAAATCCCGAAAATAGCTCCATCTGACGCTCGAACTCGCCGAGTACCCCCATGGACTCGCCGAGTCCACAGTGGGACTCGCCGAGTCTATGATGCAGTTCCACAAAAATCGAATTTTTTCAACATACAAAGCATCAATACAATAGAAACCAATCTAGGCTCTGATACCACTTATGGGTTTTGGTCATAAGAACATCATATGTGCTCATACAAACCCTAATGCTTGGATCTAGGTTTCTCTATTGTACATGCAAGTTATCCAAGACTATAAACCCTAATTCTAACATTCAAGTAATCATATTAACATGAGAATAGGTTGAAGATCATACCTTGATTGTTATGTAGCAATAACAATCCCAAATATCCTTGTATTGACTTTAGAAAGCTTAGAGTCACAAATGTCACTCCTCTAATGGTTCACAAACACCATAAGCAAGAGGATGAAGAAGAGAGAGGATGGAGGCTGCCCAAAAACGTGTGAAACCCTAGAACAAAGCTTAGCCACGTTTTTGAGACATAAGGGGTCTTTATATATTGAGGCTATTAGGGTTATCTAACAAGGAAACCCTAATTTGGATGCTTAAGCCCTAAGCAACCCATAGACTCCTTTAATTAAGGCCTTGGACGGTTTCCTTATGGGCTTCCCCATAGAATTCGTCCACTCCTTAATTTAAGACAATCCATAGCCCAAATTGCAATTATCTTATAATTACAATTCCAGTCCCTTAAGTTTAATTAATCTCTTTTAGTCACAAAACTAATTACTAATTAATTCTTGACTAATATTAATTAAACAATATGATTTCTCCTTTAATATATTATTCTCATAATATATTAATAAATCATATTTAATCCTTTCTGTCCATAATTCATCCTATCAAGTTGCTTTGGTGAAGGCAACCCAAAAGGACCATGCACCATCGGGTCAAGTACATACCAAAATAGTTATGGACTTAGACACTAATCCAACAGAATCATCTTCTCATTTTTTCTAGGTTTTCCAATACCCTAATAGGTGTCTTGAATAGCGAGAGATAATAAGTGGGGAGATTCCCCAGTATAACCTTTATAAGTGTTAAACGATCATCAAAAGACAAAAGTTTGGATATAGCATCCCAAAAGTTCTAAGGTAACAATTTCATTTTTAATTCAACCAGAAACTCCAATTTCCCTTTTCCAATCATTCAAAAGTATCCCAGAATAAAAACAGTTATCAGAATACAATCCCAAAATCAATAACTTGCGGAAACATGGGAGGATGTGTTGCTATCAAGCTGGGCCCTTCCCTTTCGAATCAGAAGTACCTAAAACCCTAACCATAAAAACCGTAAGCACAAAGCTTAGTGAGTGCCCTAAAATACCACATACCATACATATCTTTGGGTATATCCTACATATTGGGCCCAACCCATCGTAATGGGCCTACCCAGCATACAAATGCAAGAGTCACAAAGATATGTAACACCTTACATAACATACAATGGGCCTAACCCTTCCTAATCCATGGGCCTAGCATAACATATAAATGTTCCTAGCATGTCATTCAATGGGTCTAACTCGTCATAAAATGGGCCCAGCCCAACATACGATGCAAGATTCACAAAGAAAACTAACATAACATATCCTAATGGGTCAGAATTGGAGCCTTCGACCCACGGGTACAGTGAGGAGACTCACATGAATCACAAAGCTGACCTCAACTAACTACTCTCCTGCCAAAACAAGGGTGCTCGACACGTCCTATCAATCCACATAAGGTAAACCCTAAGTCTACCTTCTAAAAATAGAATTTTCACGAAAAGTTAAACCAATCTAAAAGTCAACAGTCAAAATCAAAGTTAGAAATCCAATGTCAACTTATCCACCCTCACGTCGTGACCAGTCCTTGTTCATGTCGTGAGATCTCACTCAGTCCAATTCCAACTCATCCCGACTCACCCTAGCCAACTCAGTTAAGAAAAGTTAATGGAGCTTACCTAATGTCGTGAGCTCTAAGGAACTCACTAGAAATGGGATAAAAAAAATCCTCACTCGTGAGACCCCCATGTCTCATGTCATGAGAACGGTCTGAAGCAAAAAGTCCAACTTTTAAGTCCTTAATCCATCAAGCCTTGCACTCCAACTTTTTAGAAGGTCTTATAACCTCTAAATACATTATAAAGTTGATGCTTTTAATACATATATGTCCAATACATGTCTAGATCTCATTTAGGTCAAATGTTGAAGAAAAGGCATCCAACTTTCATGCAAGGTTCCAAAACTCAACCATTCTTTAGATTTGAACACCATAACACTCTTAAGACCCTTATAACTCATCAAGTTGCCAACTTTATGGTTTCCATCAATCAAACTTGCTCAACCAAGGAAAAAAGTGGGACAAACATAGATCTGACCTAATATAACAATAATGATGGAAAACTTAACACTTATAATGGTCAATAAACAATGCAAGGTAATGATGATGATGATGATTCCTTGCAAGCCTCCATAAAAGATCAGCCTCTTCTTCTTTTCTTCTTCTTCCCAACCAAGAAAGGCTATAAAATGACCAAATATAAAGCAAGGATGGAGACTAGGATTTTTTTTGAGGTGAAAGAGGTTTTGGGGCTAATAAGAAACCCTAAAATGAGTTTAGAGATTCCTAAATACAATGAAAACCCTAAATGATCATAGGATTGGGCCACAATAGTTCTCACGTCGTGAGCACCCTATATGTTATATCATGAGACCAGTCCCGCAAAACAATTCATCTTAACCCAACTCACGTTGTAAGCCTCTTATGTCTCACGTCATAAGGCTCCTCTTTCTTCCAAAATCCAACCTTTTGACCCCTTGAAACCATCATTTGATTTGTCCAGGAAAATGGGTGTTACATTAGATTTCCATGTGGATAGCATATATTGGAATTTGTCTATGATCGGCTTCCAATTTTTATATAGATTCATTTTGCACCAACCGGTACTCCAAGATAATTGAAAGGGAGAGACCATGTCTCACGTCCTAGAATTTTAGGTCAATTCGCCATTTAACCAATGGAGGCCCCAATACCAAATACTTTGGATTTGTGGAAATTCACTTTAATAATAAACAAATTAGTTTATTAATAATATTCCATGGGTAAAACGATGAATTGATAGGCGTACGCATTATCTATTCATCCAGAATTAAAGTAAATTTCCATAAATCCAAAGTATTTGGTATTGGGGCCTCCATTCGTGAAACGACGAATTGAACTAACATTCTAAAAGAAGGAGTGGCCGAAAATCTAAGGCCTAAGGGTGTTTATATAGTGGTACAAGGAAACCCTCGACAACCCTAATTGGAATATAAAAATAATATTTCAAATAAGGTAATTATCCATCTCCTTAATAATCCACAAGTGATATTCTAGAAACCCTAGAATATCCTCCTTGAAACCGTCCACCCCTAGGGTTGGAAGGTTTTGGAGCCTTTTATTCAACTACTGGTCAATTGCACCTTGGACCTTGCACTTTTAATTAATACCATTAATGTCAAAATTAATTCTAATTAATTTATGATTAATTATTAACTAAACAATACCTTTTCTAATTAATATACTATTTTCATAATATATTAATAAAAATTTTGTTTTAATTTATTAATGATATTAATCTCTCTCTCTTTAAAAGTCATTATGTCCAATTGCTAGGTTTGAGGGCAACCAAAAAGGAATGTGCTACAATAAATTCAAGTATATAACAATTTTAGTTATGGGGTTAGACACCTAATCCAACAGTCTCCCACTTGGATTAGTCTATAACTATAATTGCTAGTATAACTTTTGAATCGGTCAGCAAATTGTAGCTTCCAAAAGTCGCTGGCAAACTCTGACCCAGGTAGTTACGTGTCCTCAGATAAGTGATCGTATCATTCTCCATTCTATAAGATATCATTCGGACATGAGACATGGAATATAATCAACCTCATTTTCCAAGGCTTTATTTTCCCAATTTTTGATTTGTGATGATATAGGACTTCTAATCGAACATATCGATTTAGTCCTGACTGGGCCCAACACTATATGTCAACACCAAATCACCGAAGGGCCCAAAGATATCGCTTTTCCCGTTAGGGAAAAAGGAATGAATAAACTTTGACTCATATGCTTGCAT